>NC_139218.1:188809869-189387369 GCF_055691185.1 Crinia signifera
TATTTTTGTTTAAACCAGTTAATGCCCCTTTCCCACTGGAGCTAAAAAACGGTAAATTGCAGATTTTCAGCGCAATTTACCGTTTTAAAGCTGGGTACACATATGTACAATTTAATTTTTCTTGCGACCGTTCGATCGACCGAATACACGTTCGGCAGTCCGAAACATACGACCGATCTGCGCGTACACATATGTACAATTTTACTTGCGACGTCCGATGTACTCCCGTCCAAACAATCGCAAGAAAAAGATTGTACCACCGTACACACTCTCCCGTTCTGGCTATTCGCACGATAAAAATGTACACAACATTATCATAATGGGCTGGATTTAAAAGAGCATACCAAAACAAGGCGTGATCACGGAACAAAGAATCGTTCGTGTAGTACAGTGAATAGAGCCGTGACTATTCAGATCATTGCTAGCTGTACTGGATATACGTACGTACGTTCGTTCGTCTATCGGTGCATTTGGGCCTTTTTAATCATGAGCTTGAGGAGAAGGAAGGCTCGTGCGTGCATTTTGGCTGCTATGGCCATTAGATTGCGGGCTATTAAAAAAAGAAAAAGGACCAAGAATCGGAGCTGCTGGACCAGAGACTGGCTTCTGAGGAGAGACACCTTCTCCCACATGCCATTGCTACAGGAGATACGGGAGAACAATCCTGATGATTTCAGGAATTATCTCCGTATGGATGACGCTACCTTTATGGAGCTGCTGACACTGGTTACCCCTTTAATAGAGAGAGAGGACACCTATTTCAGGAGGCCCATTTCTGCAGAGCAGAGACTGGTGGCAACGCTGCGTTACCTGGCAACAGGCAGGACCCTTGCCGACCTGAGATTCACCACCGCAATATCATCTCAAGCGCTGGGGTTGATAATACCAGACACCTGTGATGCCATCGTCCAAGTTCTTCAGGACAAATACATGAAGGTAAATATGGAAATTACATACATGTCCCCCATATGTATAGCTGTGCACATACCTGTACCCTATATGTATATCTTTACAATGCCTGTTGATTTAATCTTTTACACCAGTGGGTGGGGGGTCATTTTGATAAGGCGGGTAATAGCTTTGAGGCTGCAATGGGGGAGGGCTGATGGGTCTAAAATCAACCAAACAGATTATTAATACGCATATACTTTTATATTGCAGTTTCCATCGACCAAGGAGGAGTGGCAAAATATTGCACGTGATTTCCGTGATCTATGGAATTTCCCTAATTGTGGTGGAGCTATCGATGGCAAACACGTCAGGATCATGCCCCCTGCAAAGAGTGGATCTTTTTATTATAATTATAAGGGGTTCTTCAGCATTGTTCTAATGGCCATCGCTAATGCCCGATACGAGTTTGTATTTGTGGACATTGGGAAAAATGGTAGAGTTTCAGATGGAGGAGCCCTGGAGAATACCTTTTTCCACGACCAACTGAAAAAAAATGAACTGAATCTGCCAGAGCGGACTGAAAATGAGCACGGTTTGAACTTTGTTTTTGTGGCGGATGAGGCCTTTGCATTGCACCCTAATGTCCTTAAACCCTACCCACAAAGGGCACTGAACAGGGAACGACGCATTTTTAACTATCGCCTGTCACGTGCCAGGCGAGTGGTTGAAAATGCGTTTGGGATTCTGAGTAATAAATTCAGAATTTTTCACAGTCCCATCAATCTGCGCCTAGATAAGATTGACAAAGTGGTGCTGGCCTGTTGTGTGCTGCACAACTACATGCGCAGAAAAGCGGTGCACACACAACAACTGGGGGCTACAGTGGACGAGAGCCAAGTTGTTGACGAGCCTATTGGTCTGACAGCTTTGGCAACTAATTTAAACACCAGAAATGCATCAACGCAAGCAAAGTTGTCAAGAGACGAGTACTTGAATTATTTCAATGGTGTTGGGGCTGTGGAGTGGCAGAATGACATGATTGCTTAAAAATGTACCTTTTTGTCATTGTAAATATATTGTTTTTTGGTGTGTAATAATCAATATTTTGCCAATAAAATTTGTATACTCACAGTTCCGCACAAGTTGTCCTCTGCGTCTTCTTGCAGCAAGGAGGGGGAGGTGGAGGCCGAATCACGGCAAGTGAGTGGTAGTACTCAGGTGCCAGGCATTCCTGGAGGGCACAATGCCACGGCACCTGGAGTGCAGACTGTACCCAGTACTGGTGTTTATGTACTAGCAAGTAGTTGCTCCACCACACCTATTTCTATGCCAATTTCTCCTGGTACTTTGTACGTATGTATATCTGTGCCCTATAGTCACCCTGCATGGTAAATGATATTTTCACACGGACACCAACTAGATTACAGAATTTTTAATTTTTATATAAATTATTAACTTATAAACTTATAAAAAATATAACATAAATAACAAGTAAATAAATAATAAAGAAATACTTAAACATAAAAATATTTAAAACAATAATGCACTTAAATAAACTATATAAAATATTTACATATGGTGGTAAACTTGTCCCACCCCATAATCCCCTGTATCCATCGGTGGTTGGGAGGGAGATGGACTTTCCAATAAACTCTGGAAGGGGCCACCAGGTGGACCTGGTGGGAGCGTATTAGCCAACGTTGCCGGTTGGTGCTGCCTTTGCCCAGTTGGTGGCTGTAAATGTTGATACTGGGGATATTGCACCGGGTGAAATACCGCTTGTTGGGGTATAGGAGCTGGGCTGATGGGTTGAAATTCAACCCTAGGCAGAGGGGTCTCATCGGTGAGACGTGTGTTCCGGGACAGAGTCCCCACACGGGCCCGGTACAGCGTCTCATAAAATATGCGCTCTACCTCCACCCTTGTAGCCGGGTCCAACTTTCGCAAATTGTCAGCTAATACACTCCCCACCCGGTCCGCATCATCCTCATCCATGCTCATCAATCTGTTGGCAGACTCCAGGATCTTGGTGGTTGCCACGTCCGCAGCATCTGGAGTCTGCCTCGGCCTTTTGCGCCCTCTTCTTGATGGCGCTTCTGCTGGAGGTTGAGCGCTTGTTTGCGGTTCAGCGCTGGTCATGGCGGTTGGTGTGGGGGTGGAGCAGAGGGCCGGTGAAGGCAGCTGTGATGCCACCTCCAGCGATGCCGAAGATTCATCCTTGGCAAATAGCGATGGCTGTAACAAAACAAGATGACAATGATGTATCACTATCGATTTTTAAGACTTCCATATATTTTTATATCTACGCAGAAGAACGCAGCCCATACACCACCATGTTGCTGCCATGGATGAAAGTGAGCTAGTTGAAGAGGCGTTATGACTGGCATCTCTGGAAACTAATTATTTAGATACCAGACATACCAAATACTAATTTAAACACCAGAAATGCATCTATGCGTGCTAAATTAACAGGGATGAATACATGCAGAATTTTATTGGTGTTGGCGCTGTGGATTGGCAGAATGATATTATTCCGTTAATTTTAGACAACAAAAAATATTACAATAATCCGCGCCAGAAAGACTACAACAGTGTAGATACCAGGGATTACCAATGCCAACCAAAAGTTCCAAATACAAAAAATGTGGTAAATGCACTTGCGATGTCTGAATATTGATCACTGTGTTCTCAGGCGGATAAGAGTATAGCTCCACCACTGAGAAGAACCAGAATTAGGGCCACAGAGAAGGTCAAATTGACGATGTATAACCAAAAGGGGGGGGTATCGCCCCCTGCAACTGACCTCTCTGTTGTGCCTAACAGAGAGGTCAGCTGCAGGGGGCGATACCCCCCCTTTTAATTTTACATGTTCACAATTTTTATACTGTACTTGCTGTTATATTTATCTGGTTTGAAAAAAAAATTTAAAATAAAATCCGTCTACTTACTGTGCCGCAAATGGTGTCATCAGAAACCTCTTGGTTGCACGCGGAGGTGGAGGGGGCAGGCTGGTTCCTTGAAGTGTTGCTGACCGAATCCCTGGGCAGCTCCTGGTCCACCGTGAAGGCCAGCAGGTCGTAGTACCACAGCCTGGGCACATAGACTTGGTCTGCCCCTGCCCCAGACCGCTTTGAGGACTCAACCTTATTCAGTTCTTTTTTAAAGACGGTCCTCATATTGGCAATCCGAGTCCGGACCCACTCTACATTTGCTGTGGGGTAGTATGTCTGGCTCACCCTCACCAGCTCCTCCAGAGCAGATAGCCTCTTCTGCCGATTGGAATGGTCTCTGGATTTTGTGTTCCAGAGACAATTTTGATCCCTGTAGGCCTCAATGAAATCCTTCATGAACTCGACATTTTTTTCTGCCATGGTTGAATTTCTGTTCCAAAAAATAAAATAAAAAGGCATATTATTTTCTTGATACACAAAGCACACCATAAACCATTTAATGTACAGGTGTTCAGTCTGTGGGCCACTAGATATACTGTAGCTATAGTACAGGAGTTGAAACTCTGTGGGACATAGGATACACGGTCACTACAAGCCCCAGCATACCCATGGCCCACAGATTGAAGTCCCTGTCATAGAAAACTACACATTTTGTTTTAATACTCACCGAAATAATTTTCGATACAGTCCGGAAAATTCGCTGCGCTGCTCCGATCAATCCAACAGCAACGACGGAATATTCTTTCGTGCTGAACGTGGCTTGAAACACAGTGATTGGATGAGCACACGAATCTCCGCCCCACTCACGTGCTTCGCGTCACACAGACACGGGACATCGAGGAGCCATGTCGGAGGGTCTGGCGCCACCGCATATGGGGGAGGCCAGTACAGAACCTACAGAACCTTTGTTTTCCAATTCAGCACTGATAACAACAGATAAAGAAATCGCTGACAACAAGGAGAAAAAAGTGACGCGCGCATCCGCCATGTCATCTGCAGAGGTGGAACTGATGGTCAAAATGCTGGATAGAAGGGACTACGATTGTTCGAGAAAAACATACCCCAAGACAAATTATAGAAAAGAAATTATTATGCAGCGTGTATGCAAGGAGATAAAGGAGAAGTTTGGGAAAAGAAGGTCCAAATACCAGCTCCAAAAACGGTGGTCGGACCTGAAGCACAAGGAGCAGGCCAAGCTCAAGAAAATTCGTGGAATTATTAAAAGAAGTGAGTCCAATGCCCTAGGTAGCTTTATTAATATACTGTCATGATCCATTACATTTTGTGTGTTTTGCTGACATGTTGCTTGTTTTTACTCAGAGGAAATCCATCCCAGGAGAAGACATGAGGAAGGCAGAGACAGGGCCTCCAACCTAAAAATAAAGAAGGAGAGTACAACAGGTAAGGTTTTGTACCAGCACACCAACAGAACAACACATGTTTTATACACACAACAAGGGGTAGTAATATGTCACTTTACCTTGTCACTATAGATGATATCCAGGCTGCGCAGCCGATGGAAGGGACCGCAGAGGGCCACCAAGTGATTGCGATCACCAGCAGTGTAGATGGTGAGTGTATACTGCAAATCATCTTTATGGGATAGTGACGTATCATTTGTGGAAAGGTAAACCTTTCTTTATCTGTACTTATTATAGATATCATCGAGATTTCAGATGTCAGTGCAGAGGGGGAGAAGAACACACCATCACCTGACACGTCCAGCGACGAAAGCACAATGCAAGAAAACATGACACAAGTCCATAAATGTCTACAAGAACTAAGCGGAAAAGTCCATACCGTAGCCCAAAAAATTTCAAAAATCCAAAAAGGCGTAGCAGTAGTACACTCTTTATATGAGAAAATTTACAACGGTTTGCATTGTAAAGTCAAAAAATAGAAGCATGGTGCATGTCGTGGCAAGCAGTCTCACGGCAGCAACGCATCCCATGTGAGCAGGCCGGGATGTTCCCATGTGATGCGTTGCTGCCGTGGGCCCGCTTTCCACTACATACACCACCATGTTCAAATGTGTTTTTATGTTTTTTGGGTGGGTGGGCTTTCCTGCTAAACCTTCACACGTGGCACTTATGTCATGGCAAGCAGTCTCACGGCAGCAACGCATCCCATGTGCGCAGGCCGGGATGTTCCCATGTGATGCGTTGCTGCCGTGGGCCCGCTTTCCACTACATACACCACCATGTTCAAATGTGTTTTTATGTTTTTTGGGTGGGTGGGCTTTCCTGCTAAACCTTCACACGTGGCACTTATGTCATGGCAAGCAGTCCCACGGCAGCAATGCATCCCATGTGAGCAGGCCGGGATGTTCCCATGTGATGCGTTGCTGCCGTGGGCCCGCTTTCCACTACATACACCACCATGTTCAAATGTGTTTTTATGTTTTTTGGGTGGGTGGGCGTTCCTGCTACACCTTAACGCAAGCACCTGTATAGAGAAAATATGTCCATTTGCACATTTAGATTTTGGCAGGTACCACAGCTGATATACTGCATGTTTTTTGGATGGGTGGGCTTTCCTGCTAAACCTTCACACGTGGCACTTATGTCATGGCAAGCAGTCCCACGGCAGCAATGCATCACATGTGAGCAGGCCGGGATGTTCCCATGTGATGCGTTGCTGCCGTGGGCCCGCTTTCCACTACATACACCACCATGTTCAAATGTGTTTTTATGTTTTTTGGGTGGGTGGGCGTTCCTGCTACACCTTAACGCAAGCACCTGTATGTGATACTCTGTTCAGGTCCGACCACCCAAATAAACAAAGTGTTCACAGTATTTTTTGTCAGTATTTCTTAATAAATGTTAAGTGTTTATGCAGAACAATGAACATCACATATCTATCTATCTATCTATCTATCTATCTATCTACTTCTATAACTATATCTGTCAGGAATGCACACACAACGATTATTTATTTCAAAAGGAATGCACACACAACGAATATTCTTTAACAGCATGGCGCGGAAAGTACGGGGGAGAAGACTTCCTGTTGTTTACATGCTGCGCTGATGGAGGGATGACGCAGCTAGTCAACACCCACATGGGCGTGCTGCTTTTGGGAGGAATGATCGCAGGAACGGGCTGCATATCGATCGAATGTGCGTACACATGTCACTTTTCTTTCGATATGGAGCCGTCCTGTCGGAAGAATATTAAGCAGCAAAGAACCTGCGACCGACCGACCGTGGACGGCCAAGAGCGTTTTTGGCCGTTTATCGATCGCAACGAAGGGATCGGGACAGCGTACACATATATACAATCGAACGGCCGTTCGTCCGCAGATCGGAAGAACGGCCCGACGATTGTACATATGTGTACCCAGCTTTAGGCTGCAGTGGGAAAGTGCCAGAGTTGAAATACCGTTTAAAGTTAAATGGTATTTCAACCCATTTTTAAAGCAGAGTCCTACACGTTAAAATAACGTTTAAGAGGCAGTGGGAATGCCTCTTAAACGTTATTTAGCCTCCAGGCAGTCCCAGTGCCTGATGAGACCTAGTAGTTCTCACTTTGTGCATGTGTAATGAGTGCACGTGCATAATAAAGAGCTGCTCATTACATATGCGCATATGTAATGAGCGGCTCATTAGTATGCACGTGCACTCATTACATATGCGCAAAGTGAGAACTACCAGTTCTCATCATGCACTGGGACTGCCTGTACCCCGCATGGACCCTGCATGGACCCCCGCTGCCTCCCCACTGCCCTGCATCCCCGTGCAGGTAAGTACAAGGGGAGGGGAGGAGGGGGCACAGGGCAGGTACGGGGGTTAGGCACTCTTTACACTTGGGGTGGGATTAGGCACTCTTTACACTGGGGGGGGGGGGGGGGGGGTTAGGCACTCTACATTTTACACGGTTCACTGCAATGGGAATGGTACTTAAATGGTATTTAAAACGGTAATCTGCTGCAGTGGGAATGCTAATACCGTTTTAAATACCATTTAAGATTACCGGTACTTTAAACTGGTCTGCAGTGGGAAAGCAGCATTAGTCTTTGCATTAATATATTTATGGAAATAAATAAATCATGTATTAGAAACCTTGATCAACCATGTTTTAAGACAATGCTGCTGTGAGCGATCCTCAAAATATCCGCTAAAAGTGCCAGCATCGCTCACAGAGACTGTTCTTTTAGCATAAATAAATACAAATACAGCCAAGTCAATTAATTGAAGTTTAGTTAAATATTGCACCCAAAACAGGAAAGGTTGCTGTGAGCAGGGCTGCCATTTTTAACGGATATTTTGAGGATCTCTCACAGCAATGTTGGCACTCAGAGGGTTTCGGAAAACGGTTCGCTTGGCAATTTTCACTCCTATTTCGCCAGATTCCATTGACACTCAAAGGGTTAATGCTGTCTTACATTAATAACATTATTTGGCTTTAATTTGATTTATTTGACATCTTCCAATAAAACTATTTTTTTTTATAACATTATATTCCTATTATGGGGGGGGGGGGATCTTTTTAGAAGCAGTACTTTACTATGGCTTAAAGGTTCGCCAGCGGCTGCCCTGTCAGACCCAATGCTGGTGTCCCCTCCCCGATACATGCTCTTATAGTATTAAGTACTATGCTACACATTCTAAAATACACAACGCATAATCTCGATAAGCAGCCAGACCACCAGCTATAACACATGAGATCAGAGATTGCAGGCAATATTACAACAGATAAAAATGGCCTCTAATTGGATACCTACTTATCACTTCTTATAATGAAATAAATCTGATTAGTAATACAAAATGCTAATCACTTTTCAGAGAAACACACACATGAGGAGTTTAGCATTAGCACTGGCATTAAACAGTTTGGGCGGTATTCAATGAGATGAATCGTTTGTCACAGCGATTCTGTTTTTTCATTCGCCTGCCAATCGCCGTTTTTTTGCTGTCAATCGCCATGCATGGGGATTCGTGGGGAGTCGCCGAGTCACCCTATTCAACGTGGCTGAGAATCGCCGGCCCTAACGGCGATTCTCAGCCAACCCTGCGTTTCCCAAAGCAGCGTCAGTAATGTCGTCAGTGTTTAAAAAAAAGCAGTGAAATGCAATAGAAATGCAAATTACCCTGAATAAACGCATTCCAATACAGCAGACGCCAAAATCGGGGTAATCTGCACAAAGGGCAAATGAAGGAGTGAGGTGGGGAGGAGAATCATGGGTAAGTGAGGTGCACCATGGGTAAGAACAGTGCTTTGTGGGAGAATACCTCAAAAAATTAAATATATATTTGTATAGCACTTCTACGACCATGACATCACACAAGGGCAGCAAATAATAATACATTACACTTGCACAGTTAAATAGAACACTTAAAACCAATTATTTGACATGTTCCTATCAAAGTTCACCAGAAAAAAATGACGAGGGACACTCGGAGAGGAACGGCGATATGTAACAAGAAAAAGGAATCGCCAACTTCACATTGAATACACTTTTGGCGATTCCCCTCGACTACCGTCGATTCCCCATGCAAAATCCTATAGACTAAAAACGGCGATTTTTAGAGAATTACATTTGGCGATTGGTGCATCATTCACCGGTCCTCAACGGCGATTATAGGTCATTGAATAGGGTGATTCGCTTATACAGCTCATAAAATCGCCGGCACACATGAAAAAAACACAGAATCGCCATAAAACTTGGCGATTCTGGCTCATTGAATACCGCCCTTTGACTAAAACACCTGTATTAGTATAATAGCCTTGTATTTGAGAAGTCACGGCACCGTGCCAGTAGTCACAGAATAATAATAATAAAAAAAACAGGGATTTTGTACTTACCGTAAATCCTTTTCTCCGAGTCCACAGGTGTCACTGGAGTTACACTGGGGAATAGAAGGCGACCACAGGGAGCATGGGCACTTTAAAATAATTAATCAGTGTGACCAACTCCTCCCCTTCTACTTCCCCTCCCAGGCAGTCATAAAGATCGTGCCCGAAAGGGAGCAGAAAGATATAACACACATCCGAGAGGAGGTTCATCACAACATAACATCATTCAATACGTATAGTAGAAAAAGAATATATATATGAAAAAACAAACACACACACAGAGTCAAACCAGACGAGACAGGTGTGTAATAACCATGTTTAAATAACCCTGACAAGGGAAAACTCCAGAGGTTACCCAATAGGAACCTAACACTGAACGTAACAGGTGGAGAACAGCGCTGAGGTGGGCGTCCAGTGACACCTGTGGACTCGGAGAAAAGGATTTACGGTAAGTACAAAATCCCTGTTTCTCCTTCATCCACTAGGTGTCACTGGAGTTACACTGGGGACGTCCCAGAGCTTTCAACCCGGGTGGGTGAGCGCTGAGATCCCCTTAAAACAGAGCGGCCAAACTGAGAAGCTGGTGCCGCAAAGGTATCAAACCTATAAAAGCGCACAACGGTGTGCCGACCTGACCATGTCGCAGCACGACAGAGCTGTTGCAAGGAGACCCCACGGGCAGCCGCCCATGAAGGACCCACCGATCTGGTGGAGTGCCCACCTATGTTAGTAGGAGGCGTCTGAGCCTCAGCAAGGTATGCCTGACGAATAGTCAGACGGATCCATCTGGCCAGCGTTTGCTTTGAAGCTGGCCATCCACGACGCACTGGGTCGTAGGTAACAAACAAGACATCCGTCTTGCGAAGAGAGGCCGTGCGAGAGACATAAATCCGCAGGGCCCTCACCACATCCAAAGTCCTATCCTCAGGTGAAGCCTCTGTGAATGCTGGAACCACTATGGGTTGGTTCACGTGGAACGCTGAGACCACCTTTGGAAGGAAGGAGAGACTGGTACGGAGCTCTGCTCTGTCCGGGTGAAACTGGAGGAACGGTGAGCGACAAGAAAGCGCCCCCAGTTCCGAAACGCGCCTGGCCGAGGCCAGAGCCAAAAGAAGAACCACCTTCCAAGTGAGATATCGAAGATCCACCTCTTCTAACGGCTCAAAAATCGATGACCTCAAGTACCTGAGGACCAACTCTAGGTCCCAGGGAGCCGTAGGCGGACGAATAGGGGGCTGAAGCCTCAGCACCCCCTGGAAAAACGTGTGGACTTCCGGAATGAGAGCTATACGTTTCTGGAAAAAAACTGAAAGTGCTGAAACCTGCACCTTAAGTGTATTCAGTCTAAGTCCAGAGTTTAACCCCTCCTGTAAAAACAGGAGCAACCGAGCCTTCTTGAATAGAGTAGAGGACACTCTGCGTCTTTCGCACCACGCCACATAGGATCTCCAAATACGATGATAGTGTCTGGAGGTGACTTCCTTCCTGGCCCTCATCATTGTAGGTATCACCGCCCTAGGGATACCTGCATGTCTAAAGATGGACCTCTCAGCAGCCACGCCGTCAAATGTAGACGTCCTAAATCTGGGTAGATGAAGGGACCCTGACTGAGGAGGTCCTCTTGAAAAGGTAGCGGACACGGCTCGTCGATTAGAAGATCCGTCAGGTTGGTGTACCACGAGCGCCGGGGCCAATCCGGCGCTATCAGAAGCGCTGTTACCCCCTCCCTGCGAATGCGCTGTAATACCCGAGGTATCAGCGGAAAGGGAGGAAAGAGGTAAATGAACTGGAACGACCAAGTGGCGACCAGAGCGTCCACCCCTGCGGCCTGAGGATCTCGAGTCCGCACGAAGTATGTTGGGAGCTGGAAGTTGTGGCGGGACGCCATCAGATCCGCCTGCGGACACCCCCAACGATGTACTAGGGACTGAAATACCTGAGGGTTGAGGCACCACTCCCCCTGGTGGGCATGTTGCCGACTTAGAAAGTCGGCCTCCCAATTGTCTACTCCGGGGATGAACACCGCTGACAAGGCCTGAGCATGATTCTGAGCCCAGAGGATGATCCTGCTTACTTCCTTCATCGCCGCCTTGCTCCGAGTGCCGCCCTGTTTGTTTATGTAGGCGACGGCTGTGGCGTTGTCGGACTGAACTCTGATTGCTCTGCTCCGCAGCAGGTGTCCCGCCTGCAGAAGAGCATAGTAGACTGCTCTGAGTTCCAGCACATTGATGGAGAGTAAACTCTCCTGCCTCGTCCATAAACCCTGGAACTGGTGTTCCAGCGTTACCGCCCCCCAGCCTCGAAGGCTGGCGTCTGTGGTGAGGAGAGTCCACTCCCATATGCCGAACCTCCTGCCCCTTTGCAGGTTTTCGGAGTTGAGCCACCACAGCAGAGACAGACGGGCTCGAGGAGACAGGGTCACCCGCTGCTGAAGATGCAGGTGGGACCCTGACCACTGGTGAAGGAGAGACAACTGGAATTGGCGCGAGTGGAAGCGGCCATATTGTACCGCCTCGAAGGAGGACACCATCTTCCCCAAGAGTCTGGTGCAAAGGTGCACCGTTACCTGTGGCCGTCGCAAGACCGACCTGACCAGGACCTGCAGGGACTGAACTTTGTCTGGTGGTAGAAAAACCTTCATCTGCTGGGTGTCCAGAATCATCCCCAAAAAGAGAAGACGTTGGGACGGCTGTAGCTGAGACTTTGCAAAGTTCAGAATCCACCCATGACTGATGAGAGTCTCCTGGGTGAGTCGTATGTTGGACAACAGGGCCTCCCTCGAACGATTCTTCAGAAGAAGATCGTCCAAGTAGGGGATGATGGTAATCCCCTGTGCCCTGAGGACCTCCATCATCACCTTGGTGAAGACCCTGGGGGCCGATGAGAGCCCGAACGGCAGGGCCTGGAACTGCCAGTGTTGTTCCTGTATTGCGAACCGGAGGAAGGCCTGGTGAGGAGACCAGATGGGGATGTGCAGGTATGCGTCCCTGATATCCAAGGATACCAGGAACTCTCCCTGTTCCAGTCCCTGAATCACCGACTGCAGGGACTCCATCTTGAATTTGACCGCTTGTAGAAATGGATTCAAATCCTTTAGATTTAGTATAGGCCTTACCGAGCCATCCGGCTTCGGCACAAGGAAAAGACTGGAGTAGTATCCATGAGTACGCTGATCCTCGGGTACTGGTATCACAACTCCCGTTGTCCGCAGCTTGTTGATTGCTGACAACAGAAGTTGCGCCTTGTCTCCTGAGACTGGGAGACCGGTCTTGAAAAACCTGTTTGGAGGGACTAACCTGAAATGGATCTTGTAACCCTGGGTCACGAGATCCCTTACCCACGAGTCCTGACAAGACTGCAGCCAGATGTGACAGAAGGACAGCAGTCGGGCCCCGACTCTGGGATCCCCCAAATGAGACCGTGGACAGTCATGCGGCTGGCTTTGAGGACTTGGGCTCCTGGACAGCTGCCGAGGCGCCTCTGCCTCGTCCTCTGGAGCCTCTAGATGGAGCTCCGCCTCTGGAACGACCTCTGAATCTGGTCGTAGGCCGAAAGGACCGAAAGGAGGGCCTTTGAGGGGTCCTGCGTGTAGCTGGAGGAGCCGCTGAGGGAAGGAAGTGGGACTTACGCCCCGTTGCTTGGGAGATCCACTTGTCGAGCTCTGGCCCGAAAAGAACCTCCCCATTGAATGCCAGGGCCTCCACAGCACGCTTGGACTCTGCGTCAGCCTGCCATTGGCGTAACCAGAGAGCTCTGCGAGCTGATATAGATAAGGCCGAAACCTTGGCTGCAACCATGCAGACGTCAGAAGAGGCGTCTATTAGATAATTGGATGCCTCCTGGATCTGTTCAGCCAGCTGAACAATAGAAGCAGGGTCAGAGCCCTCACGGACCTCTGTTAGGATCTGAGAAGCCCATACCCCCATGGCTTTATTTACCCAGCACCCGACCTGGGCCGGACGCTGAATAATTCCAGCTGCTGAAAAAATGTTCTTAAGGGTTACTTCCAACTTACGGTCAGAAGTATCCTTAAGAGTAGTTGCACCCGGCACCGGGAGAACCGTCTTTTTGGACAGTCGAGAGACTGAAGAGTCCACTACTGGAGGAATCTCGACCCTCTTTCTACCCTCTGGTGGAAGAGGATAAGCAGCCAGAAACCTCTGAGGTACCTGGAATTTTTTATCAGGATGATTCCAAGCCTGCAATATATGTTCATCCAACTCCTCCGCTGGGGGGAAGGTGGGTGACTGCCTTTGTCTCTTTCCAAAGAAAGAAGGACGAGCAGGAATGTCTGTGTCATCTGACACCTTGCAGGCAACCTTTACCATATGTATAAGGTCCTCCAGACCTGGAGTGGCTGGGGCCGGCTCTTGCGTAACTAACGCCTGAGCCTCAGGTTCCACATCATCATCATCATCATCATAATTATCTGGAAGGGCAAATTCGCCCTCCTCCAGATCAGGCATATCATCATACTCTCCAGAATCCCTAGAGGGCTGTAATACCCTTTTCCTGAGTAAAGGCCCCCATACACTATGCGATTTTCGGCCGATTTCATCCGATGTTGGCACTTTGGGCCGATAAATCGGGTGAAATCGGCCCAAAATCGCATGTGTTTGACATCTGATCTGATGCGCGGTCCCGTGCGCATCGGATCTGATCAGATGGTCGGACCTGCAGAACATAAGATATATCGGCATCTGACCCATCATGGGTACATCGTGGGTGCTTTTGCACCCATGATGTATCAGATCCGATATATCTCTATATGTTTGGAGTCCTCCTCCCACCCCCCGCAGTACGCGTACATAGCCGGAAGCCGCCGCAGCTTCCTGTCAGGCAGTCACTGTCTGAAATTAAATACTACACGCGTCGGAACCCAGCCTTACCGGCGCCGCTGTGCACCTGTCACTCAGCTGCTCCCTGCTGCCGCGTCCTCCGCTCCAGCCGCTCCCGCGTCCTCCGCTCCAGCACGCAGTGACAGCGGCTGTATACTTTGCCACTGACTGCTGCGCGGCTCCCTGGGTCACCCACTCGGCTCCTAGGCTCAGATCACTCCGGCGCAACAGACTGCCTGCAGTCCGCCTCGGTGCCCCAGCGATATGAACGCTCCAGCCACTCCTGCACGCTGTATACTTTGCTACTGCTGCCACCTCCCTGGTTCACCCACTCCACTCCGGCCGCAACAGACTGCCTGCAGTCCGCCTCGGTGCCCCAGCGATGTGAACGCTCCAAAATGTTTTTAGCTGAGTGGACTCACAAAGCTTCTCTCTAGAAGACAGATCTTCTAAGGTGACAGGTAAAAGCTGTCCCGACTGAACTTGGCACCAGGCCAGGACCAGGGGTTTGCAGATGACAGCTAGTATCTGTCGGGATGGGTATAGTCTGCCAGCAGTTTGAGGTAAAGCATTCAGATGCTGTGAGCATCTGTGGCTGGATGTCAGAAAATAAATGCTCTGAACATTCTCAATAAAGTGAGAAGTGTATAGTGATATATTTCAATGATAGCCTCCTATAGATGGATTGGCTTGAGAAAGCTGGTGCCAACTGTGAGAGTTAACACATTTTCCATAATTTTACTACTGAGAAAAATATTATTTTCTTTCATACATGCTCCTTTCATACACCTATTTCTGGCCACCTCCGCTGAGAGAAGAAAGCTGCCTCAGCGTCGCTGCACCTAAAGAAACTGGTGAAACCTTTATTATAAGATAAAAAAATAGAAACCGGCTCCAGGTCTCCTGGCACAGGGGACGTGGACTCGTAGGGACAGCTAAAGGCCCCCATACATTAGGCCGACTTGTCCTTAGGACATGTTGAACCTAATTCTCCTGTGAGCCGCCCGGGAGCTCCCTGGGAGGCTCACATACAATTCGGCACTTGATGAGCCAAATTTTACATGTGATAAATCGCTTGCGATTTATCATATGTAACGGGGAGCTGAAGCGGGTGGTGAGGAGCAGGGGGCAGGCGGTGAGGGGCAGGAGGGCGGCAGTGATCCTCATCAGGAGGAGCAGTGGAGCGGCCAGCGGGTAACTGAGCGCTTAGCTGGCGGCGCCGGCGAGTGCTGACCTCCCTGTATGCATATGCCTGCCTGCCTGACAGGCATATGCATGCAGACACCGGGAGAGCAGTGGGGCGGGCAGCAGGTCCCTGAGCGCTTAGCTGGCGGCACCGGCGAGTGCTGACCTGGCCGGGTGGTGTGATCACAGATATCAGCAGCGCTGCGGGACGGGCAGTGCAGTGGCGGGTATTAGATTTTTAAAATACCTGTCAAATGACTGGCCAGTCTCTGATTGGCTGAGAGCTCTCAGCCAATCAGAGACTGGCCAGTCATTTGACAGGTATTTTAAAAATCTAATACCCGCCACTGTACTGCCCGTCCAGTCCCGCAGCGCTGCTGATATCTATGATCACACCACCCGGCCAGGTCAGCACTCGCCGGTGCCGCCAGCTAAGTGCTCAGGGACCTGCTGCCCGCCCCCACTGCTCCCCCGGTGTCTGCATGCATATGCCTGTCAGGCGGGCAGGCATATGCATACAGGGAGGTCGGACGTGATCTTATGTGCAGACCGTCCGACCTCCCTGATCCGATCCTATGCGCACGGGATCGCGCATCGGATCGGATCAGATATCACACACCTGCGTTTTTGTGCCGATTTCACCCGGTTATCGGCCCAAAGTGCCGAAATCGGATGAAATCGTCCCAAAATCGCATAGGATCAGGGAAGCTAGGGCATGTGGCTTTGTAATCACATGACACTGTGCATCAGATAAATCACATGTGATTTATCTGATGCAAATTGGATGTAAAAAATGGCACATCAAGTGTCAAATTGTATGTAGGCCTCCTGTGAAGCTGCCGGGGAAGTTCAAGGGAAATCAGATGCAATTTACAGGTCAGATAAATCTTACTAGTGTATGGGGGCCTTAAGGTAGGGGGATTTTGCCTAGAAGATGAAGCAATGGCGCCCTCTGCTGGTGTCAAGGCCTTTGTTAAGCTCTGCACAGCAGAAGTCAAGGAAGCCTGTTGAGTTCTGGAAGTTTCTCTGTCCTTTTGAGCTGCAGAGAGCTCGCAAGCTAAATGAGACATCACATCAGCTAATTGTGATGCCCAAACAGGGGTATGAACGGGGGACTCTGGAGCTGGGGGTAAAGCAGCGCATTTATCACATACAGAGTCTCCCTCCTTAGAAGGTGTAAATTTAACAGCACACTTCTTGCAAGTAACCAGGGGCGGATTGGACCACCGGGAAACCGGGCCATTTCCCGGTGGGCCGGCCCCTAATAGTCACTAAAAGGCCGCTCACCCCATTGGCGGGGCCGCAGACCGCCATCTCTGCGGTTAACGGGCGGCCGTGGCCGCAGCACTGTGCCCCAAACAAATATGGCTGCGGGCAGCCTCGGCTATTACAGAAATAAAAATGGCCGCGGGAGTGCTGGTGCGCATGTGCGACCGCACGCAGCTGCTCCCGCGGTTCTGTGTGTGGCAAGCACTCACTGTGAGGATGGTTGCGCAGGGAGGCTCTCTCCCTGCTGTACATCCCCAGCCGCTTCTGTCCTCAGACTCTGTAGCTGCCGGCTGCCAGTACACTGTCACACTACATTAGAGGCAGCAGCGCCGGCAGCACAGAGCTCTCTCCCTGGCTTCCAACCCACTTTCATGTGTCATCAGTCATGACAGCAGGGACTGGAAAGGGGGCGGAGCAACACGGAGTTGAGGGGCGGGGCTACACGAGTGGAAGGGGGCGGAGCTACACGGGAGCACACATCTAATGAAAGGAAGAAGTAGATGAAGTGCCAGCCAGCTTGATTTTAAGGTAACTAAAGTGTGAGAGAGAGGTTCATACTGTGAGGCATATGTATAATGGACATCACGGTGTGGGGCATATGTATAATGGACATCACGGTGTGGGGCATATGTATAATGGACATCACGGTGTGGGCATATGTATAATGGGCATCAGGGTGTGCGGCATATGTATAATGGGCATCACGGCGTGTGGCATATGTATAATGGAGCATCACGGTGTGGCATATGTATAATGGGCATCACAGTGTGCGGCATATGTATAATGGGCATCACAGCGTGTGGCATATGTATAATGGAGTATCACGGTGTGTGGCATATGTATAATGGACATCTCTGTGTGGGGCATATGTATAATGGACATCACGGTGTGGGGCATATGTATAATGGACATCATGGTGTGGGCATATGTATAATGGGCATCAGGGTGTGCGGCATATGTATAATGGGCATCACGGCGTGTGGCATATGTATAATGGAGCATCACAGTGTGGCATATGTATAATGGGCATCACAGTGTGCGGCATATGTATAATGGGCATCACGGCGTGTGGCATATGTATAATGGAGTATCACGGTGTGTGGCATATGTATAATGGACATCACGGTGTGAGGCATATATATAATGGGCATCACGTGTGTGTGGCATATGTATAATGGGCATCACGGTGTGCGGCACAAGTATAATGGGCATCACGGTGTGCGGCATATGTATAATGGCATCAGGGTGTGCGGCATATGTATAATGGGCATCACGGTGTGCGACATATGTATTATGGCATCAGGGTGTGCGGCATATGTATAATGGGCATCACGGTGTGCGACATATGTATAATGGCATCAGGGTGTGCGGCATATGTATAATGGACATCACGGTGTGGGGCATATGTATAATGGACATCACGGTGTGGGCATATGTATAATGGGCATCAGGGTGTGCGGCATATGTATAATGGGCATCACGGCGTGTGGCATATGTATAATGGAGCATCACGGTGCGGCATATGTATAATGGGCATCACAGTGTGCGGCATATGTATAATGGGCATCACGGCGTGTGGCATATGTATAATGGCCATCATGGTGTGTGGCATATGTATAATGGAGTATCACGGTGTGTGGCATATGTATAATGGACATCTCTGTGTGGGGCATATGTATAATGGACATCACGGTGTGGGGCATATGTATAATGGACATCACGGTGTGGGCATATGTATAATGGGCATCAGGATGTGCGGCATATGTATAATGGGCATCACGGCGTGTGGCATATGTATAATGGAGCATCACGGTGTGGCATATGTATAATGGGCATCACAGTGTGCGGCATATGTATAATGGGCATCACGGCGTGTGGCATATGTATAATGGAGTATCACGGTGTGTGGCATATGTATAATGGACATCACGGTGTGAGGCATATGTATAATGGGCATCACGTGTGTGTGGCATATGTATAATGGGCATCACGGTGTGCGGCACAAGTATAATGGGCATCACGGTGTGCGGCATATGTATAATGGCATCAGGGTGTGCGGCATATGTATAATGGGCATCAGGGTGTGCGACATATGTATAATGGCATCAGGGTGTGCGGCATATGTATAATGGGCATCACGGTGTGCGGCATATGTATAATGGGCATCACGGTGTGCGGCATATGTATAATGGGCATCACGGTGTGCGGCATATGTATAATGGCATCAGGGTGTGCGGCATATCTATAATGGGCATCAGGGTGTGCGGCATATGTATAATGGGCATCACGGTGTGCGGCATATGTATAATGGCATCAGGATGTGTGGCATATGTATAATGGGCATCACGGTGTATGGCATATCTATAATGGGCATCACTGTCTCCTCCACCACTTTGTGACTCCCCTCCCTGCATCCCCTGCCACTCTGCATCCCCCCTCCTACCCTGCATCCTGTGCCACCATGCCCCCTCACACTCTGCGTCCTGTGCCACCCTGTGTAAGTCCTCACTCCCTTCGTTCTCAGCCACTCTGCATCTCCCCTCCCAGCATTCTACGGCACCCTCCATCCCCCCCTCCCTCCCTGCATCCTCTTCCACCCTGCCACTCTACTGTGTTGGGAGACCCCCTGTCACCCCCCCCCCCCCCCATCTCTATCTCCCCAGCCCCACAGGCTGTAGAATAAACGCTGTACGCATGCGCCTATTCTGCAGCCTGAGGGGCTGGGGACATAGCCAGCAGCTAAGAGAGCCACTAGCCATGCCCTCACAGCGGCAAAAATTGGGCGTGGCCTTGTTGGAATAGGCCACACCCCCATATTGATAGGCCACACCCCCTAAAAATTCGGCAGCGCCTCCGGCGCGCAACAACACTCCCCCCCCCCCCCTCTTAGGGCTGCTTCAAGATTTTTCCCGGGCTGGTTTTAATTCCCAATCCGCCCCTGCAAGTAACCCTCTTGGAGCTACCCCCTGCCATGGTTCAACAGAACACCCAGCAATCACCACACACTACCAGACTGATCACAGATAGTAGGTATAGGATAGGCAGCAATATATTATGCTGGAAGGGAGAGACAGTGAAAGTAAAAGAGCTGTCACAGAGCTTTGTACAGCGCTATGGCATATACCTAGGAGCGCTATAGCTCTAAGTTTGAGACACAGCCCAAACTGTCTCCACCTAGCTCTAATCCCCACTGTAACTCACAGACCGGATAGAGCGTTCAGCAGGACGGTCACCAGGGGACAGGAATCGCCCAACTGCAGTCAGGATAGATCTGCAGCGCAACTGTGGAGCCTCCAGCAGCGTGTTCAAACGGCGCCAAATGTCCAAGATGGCCGCCGCGACTTGCAGGAACGCTGGGGTATGCCAAGGCCTGCTGGGAAGTACCGCGCGGTAACTCCGCCCCCCGCCTGGCAGCTCCGTCACCCATAATGGCGCCAGGTTTAAAAAACCCTCTGCTGCACCGCCGTTTGTGTCCCTGACCTTCCTCTAATAGGAAGGCAGGGTAATACTCACAGTGCTGCGGCCATGCCGTCGGCGGTGGGGCTGGGGGAGGATCGGGTGCACGCTGCGTGAGAGCGGCGCCCGTTACAGCTCCAGAGACGGTGGTCTCTGTCAGCCAGGGAGCCGGGCGCAAACCCTTAAGCAGCAGCCGGCTCCCTCCGGCAGGCTCCCACGTCGCAGGCAGATAGTAGCAGCAACTATCTGCCTGTCCTCAAAGGCAAAACTTGCTGCTTTATGCCCTAATTATCAAAAAGCCCAGGAGATGAGCCAAATGTGACCTGCTCCCTTTTGGGCACAATCTAAGACTGCCTGGGAGGGGAAGTAGAAGGGGAGGAGTTGGTCACACTGATTAATTATTTTAAAGTGCCCATGCTCCCTGTGGTTGCCTTCTATTCCCCAGTGTAACTCCAGTGACACCTAGTGGATGAAGGAGAAATTAACAATTGGTTTTGAAACCATGGAATACACCAAGATGGTTTAAATCAGTCAACTGTGGCTGTGAGGAACCAGTTCTTTCTATAATAGCAACCATGCACCTTTGGCCAAAATAGCACTATCAGTATGAGCCTTGCCTAATCTTATTTTCTTCAGTGTTTTGGGGATGGTTTTGGAGGAAAGGCATTAGCCAGAGAATCATTACACTATTAAACTGGGTACACACTATGCAATTTTCGCAATTTATATGCACAATAACGATATTATTAACAATATTATCATGCACATGGTCTAGTGGGTGCCCACTA
The DNA here is from genome assembly GCF_055691185.1 of Crinia signifera. Classification (NCBI taxonomy): domain Eukaryota; kingdom Metazoa; phylum Chordata; class Amphibia; order Anura; family Myobatrachidae; genus Crinia; species Crinia signifera. The sequence goes on from NC_139218.1 coordinate 188,831,043, forward strand.
TATTGTTTTTTTTTATTTTTTTTAATGTTTAAACATTTTTATTGAAGTTTCAAATAATGTAGATATTACAATAAGAGTATACATTGACTGGGTATCATAAAGGTAAGTAATGGAAGATGTATCAAACCAGTTTTCCTTAAATCTGTCTACCCTGTCAAGCGTTTTTAAACATGGGATATCAATCAAACAGGTGGGGCGGGGGGATGGGGTAGAGAGGGGAAGGGGTGGGGTGGGGGGGTGGGTAGGGTGAAGGGAGGTTCTAGGAGGGGAGAGGGTTAACTTAAGATCCTTACAATAGAACAATTTTATATTTCAAAACCGTTATAACAATGTTATGAGTTTGACATCAATGTTTAACCTGACGTGGACTAGACACACTGGGAGTTAGGTGAAGGAAGGGGGGGTGGGGGGGGGGGTGGAATAAGTCGTGGTATGGAACTCTGATGACAATATAGTATGACGGGTTTCTTAGGTCTTCATCCTTGGAGGATTAAAGGATCTTCTGATCTCGACCGCGCAGTCCTGTAAACCAGCTAGATGTCTCGTGACAATCGTGTTAAGATAAGCGAGTGGATTGGGTATGAGTCATCTCCAGAGGGTACAGTCTACTCTGAGGCTAGCCTCATCCTTGGTGTATTGTTAGTCTAGACTAGCTCTTAAGGCAAAATCTATTTAGTTGTGTCAGCTCTGCCATGACTGCTATGTGTTTGGGTAACATTTTGCCTTTGTATTGGATCTAGGGTGTGGATAAAGGGTTCCCAGATTCTTATGAATTTCTGATAGCTAAAAAATGGGTCGAGCTGGACTGACCTCCTGTCATATAGCGCTAATTGGAGAAGTTTAGAATGTAGTTCAGTTATGGAGGGAGTTGAGGTTGAGATCCAGTGTATTAATATTAATTTTTTAGCTAGGGTTAGGCATATTGTGAGAAGCGGGATATTTTTTGAGAAAGTTGGGGGGAAGTGCCAGGCGGAGTAATTTAAGCATAGACATGCCAGAGGGTCAATGGATATTTTAATTTTGAACATGTTATTAATATAGTTTATGGTCTTCCTCCAGAACTTTAGTATCTTGGAGCAAGCCCAGAAGCAATGGAAAAATTTCGCATTCCCCAGTCTGCATTTGGGACACTTGCCGGTTGCATCTTTTGCCATGTATATTGTTTGTGCTGGTGCATAATATATGCGATGCATTACCTTGAAGTGGACCTCTTGCAGATAGGGGGATCGAAGAACTTTCATGTCTTTAGCAAAGTTTTGAAAGATGTCGTCTACAGTGTGGGTTTCTGGGAGGTCTTGTCTCCACATGTCTTGAAGGTGTTGTAGGTGTTTAGTTGTGTGGGTTTGGAGTATAGGGTCATATATGTGTGCTATTTTGAAGTCTTGTGTTTGTATTTTATTAAAGAAGTGGAGTAGGGGGTCAGAGTGATTTGTGAGGGTTATGGAGAGAGATAGCGGGCCTGTGTAATGCCTTACTTGTAAGTACATAAAGAAGTGTGATTTGGGGAGGTCATACCTGGATTGCAGTCTGTCGAAGGTAAAGATGGTCCCTCCGGGGTCGAACAGCTTCGTGGCCATGTCTAATCCCTTGCGTTTCCATTCTGAGAAGCCTCGGTTCGAAGTTGATGGGGGGAAGTTGGGGTTGCCCCAAATCGGAATAAATGGGGATATTGTGGGGTCTCTGTCTAGTTTTTTATTTACCTGTAGCCACGCGTCATAAGTGTCTCGGAATAATATGTGTTGTAGTACTATGGTAGGAATTTGTTTGGGTTTTGAGTGGATGAGAGCGCTAGGGGCGTATGGGTGGCATATGGCTTTGTCTAGGTCAGGGTCTGTGTATGAGGAGTGGTCACTTAGCCAGTCTGAAATGTATCAGAAATGTATTGACCATGCGTACGCTTGGAAGTCTGGGATTTTTAAACCCCCTTTATCTGCGGGGAGGTGCGATTCTGGCTAACTTGCTAGGCAATTTAACAAAATAGTTTGCCTAGCACATCGCACCTTGTGTACATGGCTTTAGAGATTAACATCAATCTGGTAGTAAGAAAATTATACAGGAAAACAGATGCAAATTTATACCTGACTAATAGCAAAGAGTATATATTGTAGAGAGGAATCAACTTAAAAAAACAACAAAAAAAAAAACAACATAAGCATTGTGTAACAAAGTGGTTCCCAAACGGTGTACCACGGGCGCTTGTGTGGTCCTAGATCCAATGATTTGGTCTGACATCTTTAAAGTCGTGCACTGGCAGTAGCCATAAGGTGCCCCATACATGGTGCGTTTCTGCCTTGCACATCACATAGTACAAAAGGTATGTGCAGCCCATACTTTTTGTATTCGTTAGCATCACATCTAGATCAAAATACACACTGTTGTAGCGGGTCGCATGGGTTTTGAACTAGATGCAATCTACTAAAAAAAACGCACAGAGCATTGCACCATGTGTGGGCACATTTAATGAGACATGGTGGTGTACACAGGCTGCTGCTACACTGCTAGTGTATGGCCATATCTCCCAAAGTCTCTGCCTCCTCTGTAAATGCAGCTTCCAGCAACAGGCTGCACTGTACACATACTCCTGGCACCCTGAAGACAGCTATGGAAGTAGTATAAGAGTAATTCTTTCCATCCCCAACTCCCGTCCTTCATGTTTGTTTCACGTCATCTTTAGTTAATACAATAAGGCACATATGGAGAGACATAAGAGAGTTATGTCTCTCCATATGTGCCTTATTGTATCCGCCTTGTTATGGCTACCACTGACCACTCTGTTGCCCCTCCTCTTTCTCCAACCACCTGCTGTCCACTTGTATCATTTCTCCCATCTTCAGGCCTTTCCTTCTTTTCTGTTCCAAGAAATAGGCAAAACCAGCACCGGCGCCTTGCTATCAGAAGTGTTATAGCTTAACAGCACATAAATGATAATTAAATCTTAAATCTAAAAATGTCAAGTAAGTAATATTTTTGGATTTGAATCAGGTTTGTTCAGTAGCTCAGTATGATTATTTTGGGGAAAGGATCTGAAGTGCAAAAATCCATCTGAAAAAACCCAAGCATAAGACAAGTTTTGCTGCGGGATAGCATATGAAGTTCAGATGAAATCTTTCCACTTACTGTATATCTTACCTGACCTAGGGGTGCTGTGAATAACATTTCTGGAGGCCCGGTCTAAAGGCCTCATTAATTATTAAAGATCAGAACGACAGGTGTAAAGTGTTGCAGAAAATGCACAAGGTAAAATGTTTTTCTAGCGAAAGAAAAAAAGCTGTGACATACATAAACATGATATTAGGTAAACTTGTTCTTTAAAATGTATTTAAAAAAGTGAATACCCTTAAATGAGCACTCTATTTCCACTGGAGAATGTAGAAGGGTGGAGCACATTTTGCGTGAAGAATTTTCACCCTAAAAAAACAACAAATTAGATGCATTTTCCCTTTATACTTGCTTGAGTGACCCCATCCTTTGTCATACCCCAGAGATGTTATGCTTGCTATACATATATGTAAAGCATCCAGAAGTGAAAACAGACGCAGACACATATATGATATTGATACAGGGGGCACAACACTTACCATAATAAACTAACTCACATTAATATACAAATAATCAAATAAATAATTGGGTTTTAGTTCATGTATTGATCAATGCATTTAAGCTTACAGCCCATCGCCAAGGGACCCTATTTCACTGCAGGGCACCTTTTTAAATATGTGGTTGAGATATGTAAATAATTAATACATAACTTTTATTAATATCACTTAAAATTAGCAAAAAGCAAATTGGTATCAATTATACATAATATACAATCAAGTGGAGGTGATTATTTCTCATTAAAATTAGTCTTAGTTAAATAAAAAGGCGCAATGATATCCCCAAACAATTATTTCAGCAGATGATGCTGTAATAGCAAATATCAAGATAGGGGACAAAGTATTGACTTTTTATTCCATAGCAATGAATTAAATAATGTTTTCAATCAATCAAAAATAACCATTGCTATTGGAGCAGTACACCACCTATGCTTGCTAATGCATAGGTGGTAACTGGTACTCTTGGAAGAAAAGGATGAATAGCTGTGTTCACTGTGTCTGGTGGTGAAATTACACATGCTTAAACTGAAGATGGCTTCATTATTTCTGATGTTTGCATGGATGGGTGGTGCAATTTACTGCACCAGGTATTCTTTGGAAGTCAACAAAAGAAAAAAGGGAATGTGATGTCGCGGGTTGTGATGTGCGTATATTACAAAATTGCAATATAAATGAAGTATAAATACTGTCTACTATATCTGGACTGTCGCATCATTTGAACAAAAAAGGTGCCAACCCTCACAGAAAAAAGCAATAATTTTGGGAAATAAATAATAAATACATAAATATGATTTTTTACAGTATACTTCAGGGGCGGGCAATAAGCGGCCCTATTGCGGTTGATGAACTACACATCCCAGCATGCATTACCTTAGTGTTGCTGTTTGGCCATGCTGAAACTGATGCACGGCATGCTGGGATGTGTAGTTCATCAACAGCTGGAGGGTCGCTTATTGCCCACCCCTGGTCTACTTGCTCTAAGTGCAGCCAAAAATTGTTGCTCCTTCCTTGGAAGTCTCATATACAAGTATTGGCCTGGCCACTCACCGCTTGGCTTCCAAGATGAAATGAGATTAGGCATTCCAGTGTGGTATGGCAGTATGATGTCGACCAATAGAAATTAGAGTGTATGGTTGTCAGCTTTCAAAGCAGAAAAGAGGATTTTATATTACCTACCAGTAAATCCTTTTCTTATCCATAGGGTATACTGGGGAATCAAGTAGACAATGGGGTATAGATGGGTTCATAGGAGCTGATGCACTATAATAAAATTCAACATTTTGTGTGATGGCTCCTCCCCTCTATGCCCCCTCCCACAGCCCAGTCTAGGAAAAACTGTGCAAGAAGGAGACGGTCATACTCAGAGAGGAGAAACATTAGTAGAAGTAAACACAACATACAAGCAGTATAACAAGACAAAAAAAAAAAGGCAATCAAACCTGACCAACACAGGGAAAACGAAGCACAGCGGAGAGCGCCCAGTATACCCTATGGACTACGAGAAATGGATTCACCGTAGGTAATATAACATGCTCTTTTCTCTAACGTCCATAGGGTATACTCGGGCATCAAGTTGACAACGGGGACATCTCAAAGCTCCCACAATGGACGGGAGATTGCGGAGTCCCTTGAAGAACAGAACTGCCGAACTGAAGATGCTCTGAGGCCAGGGTGTCAAACCTATAGAACTTTACAAAGGAGTTGGGTACCCAACCAAGTTGCCGCTCTGCAGAACTACAGAACTGAAATTCCTCGGACAACCGCCCAAGAAGAGCCCACCGACCTAGTAGAATAAGCTGAAATAAAAGCACGACCTGGACAGCAGCTTGTGTGTACGCCTGCTGAATTGTCATCCTAATCCACGTAGCAATAGTTTGTTTTGAGGCAGGATAGCCAATTTTGTTGGCTTTGAACAGGAAAAAAAAATTATGATTTTCTGGTACAAGCAGTCCATGAAACATTTTAAAGTCATAACCCCATCAAGCGACTTTAGAGTAGCAGAACCAGCCGTGACCGCTGGTACCACAATGGGCTGTCTGATATGCAAGGCCGACACCGCCTTTGGTAGGAACTTTGGCCTCGTACAAAGCTGAAAGATTAGGTTCAGACTTCTGCAGGAAAGGCCCCCCAGCTCTGAAACTCTCCTCGCCAAAGCCAGCAATAGAACAGTTTTCTGCGTGAGAAACTTGATATCAACTGAGGACAGAGGTTCAAACCATGAGGATTGTAAAAACTCCAAAACCAGGTTCAGATCCCAAGGCACCACCAGTCAAACAAATAGGGTCTGGATGTTAAGTACTCTTTTAAAAAACGTTTGTACCGCAGGAATTAACACCAGTTGCGTTTGAAGGTAGAGATTTCTGCTTTATCTATATTCTTCCAGAGAACCCAGACGTAGTACCAAATACACAATAGAGTGGAGGTGGTTGCGGACACTGTGCTCCAACAGGACTCTGGTAGAGGCTTTGATCAGGAGGTCGTTCCAGATAAGGTACAAAATTCACCCCATTCAGACGAAGAAATAGCATCATCTCCGCCATGACCTTGGTAAATATTCGTGGCGTTGTAGACAGCCCGAAGGGCAAGGCCCAGAATTGATAGTGGTCTTTTTGAACTGCAGATCAAAGATAAGCCTGATGAGGCTGATGAGGCGGCCAAATTGGTACATGGAGATAGGCATCTAATGATACCAGAAAGTCCTTTTCCTCCAGGCCCGAAATCACCGCCCTTAAAGACTCCATCTTGAACTTGAAAGTTTTTAAGTAACTGAATCAGTTTTTGGATGGCCTCTAATAGAGTCTTCTGAGATTCTTGTAAAACTGGCAAGCCTGACTTGAAGAATCTGAGAGGAGTGAGAGATGCGAACATATCTTGTACCCCTGAGTAATCAGGTAGAGCACCCGGAGATGCAGACAAGAAGCCCTGCAAACCAGACTGAAGTGTTGTAGCTGTGCCCCTACCAGTAGATCCCCGTAGCAGGAAGGAACCAGTGTTAGGAACAGGGAGATCTCGCCTACCCTAACTCCGTTGTCACCCCTTGGAGTTGGCGGATGCGTGCTAAGCTAACCTTCACCAATAATAGCCGCGTTCGTGGGAGCCCATTAGTCAGGCTCCCACCCCGATGCCACCTGGTCTTACTAATGACAATGCAGCCGCCAAGGCCAGAGGTAAACAAGGGGAAATCTACATAACAACCAAGGAGGCGAGAACCACCCTGCCCCACGGAGGGGGTGTCAGTGGATAGCGGACTGAGCTGGGACCCGCTGTGCTAATGCTGTGGGCAACGGGCAAGACAATGTACCGTGACCAAGCTGACCAGTATCACTATACACGAGGTGTACCCAGATGCTAAGCAAGAGTAACAATACACGGTATGCTGACACAATAAGAACTGATGACGGGTGTAACAATACACAATATGCTGACACAATAAGAACTGCTGACGGGTGTAACAATACACAATATGCTGACACAATAAGAACTGCTGACGGGTGTAACAATACACAATATGCTGACACAATAAGAACTGCTGACGGGTGTAACAATACACAGTATGATGATACAATAAGAACTGCTGACGGGTGTAACAATACACAGTATGATGATACAATAGATAAATGACAATAAGGGAGGCAAGGAGTGGGAATCTCCCAACTTATCTGAAAACCAAGAGATCGGCAGGCAGACACAGGCAAGGATCCTGGAGGCAGCCAGGAACAGGTACTGGAAACAGGAGCCAAGAGTGGGCAGGAACCTGGAACCGGAAACACTCAGGACGCCAAATCAAGAGCTATAGCCGGCGTCTGAGTGCCCCAGCAATCCAGTTTAAATAGCGCGCCAAGCGCTACCCTGACGCTGCGTGCGGCGTCATGCACACCCCTTCCTCCCTGCGGCCGCCAGGCGTCCCCCGTCGCCTTGGCAACCGCTGCGGCAGGGGAGGAAGGGGTTGTACGCCGGCAGCCTGATGTCCGTCATTGCCTGCCGGAAGCTCCCGGCTGATGACGCGACGGCGTCGAGGTAACCCGGCAACCGCCGGAAGAACTTCAGAGGAGACTGCCGGGCGAGCGGAGGCGCTGCCCGTGCAGCTCCTAACAGTACCCCCCCCTTGAGGAGGGGTCACCGAACCCTTAGACCCAGGTTTGAACGGGAAGGTCTTAAAGAACTCTGCTTTGAGCCTGGGCGCATGTAACAATCGCTCAGGCACCCAAGACCTCTCCTCTTCTCCGAACCCTTTCCAATGGACCAAAAATTTCAGTTGACCCCGAACAACCTTGGAATCCAATATCTGCTCTACTATGAATTCTTTGTGCCCTTGAATGAGGACTGGTTTGCGGTTCGGAGCAGGCCCTGATTGGGGAGCCATCGAGGCTGGTTTAAGAAGAGAACAATGAAAGACATTATTGATCCGCAATGCTCTGGGGAGCTGCAACCTAAATGCCACCGGATTGACTTGAGCCGTGATCAAAAATGGACCGATGAACCTGGGCCCTAATTTTGGACATCTCTGGCGAAGCTTGATGTGGCGAGTAGACAACCACACCTTTTGCCCCACTCGGAAAAAACATGGTCTCCTATGTTTGTCAAAGAAAATTTTTGAACGTGCTGAAGACTGCCTAAGAGCCAAATGAACCTTTTGCCATGACTTCCTAAGGAAGGACACTGTGGAAAAGGGCGGCCGAGAGGAATCCCTTGGAACAAAGAAGGAGTTGCACTTGGGATGGAACCCGAAATTACACAAAAAAGGCGAGCTCTTGGAGGCCACATGATAAGAGTTGTTATAAGCAAATTCTGCCAAAGGTACCAGTTCGGCCCAATTGCTCTGACATTTGGAGACGAAGCAGCGTAAATATTGCTCCAAGGCCTGATTGACCCTTTCGGTCTGTCCGTTGGACTGTGGGTGATGCCCGGAGGAAAGACTGACCTGTATTCCTAAACCGGAACAAAAACTTCTCCAGAACCTGGCCACAAACTGAGACCCCCTGTCTGAAACTATATCCAAGGGAAGGCCATGGAGTCTGAAAATATGCGAGATAAAGAGCTGTGCCAACTCTTTAGCAGTGGGGAGTTTACGCAAGGGTATAAAATGTGCCATCTTGCTAAAGCAGTCGACCGTGACCCAAATGGTGGTAAAACGAGTAGAAGAAGGAAGGTCGACAATGAAGTCCATAGAAATATGGGACCATGGCCTTTCTGGAATGGACAACGGCAGGAGTGTACCCACTGGTGATGATCTGGAAGACTTATGTCGAGCACATACCGGACAAGAAGAGATAAACAGAGCAACATCCTGTTTTATGGTGGGCCACCAAACCACCCTGGACAAGTGCTCAAGGGTCTTGGTAACGCCAGGGTGTCCAGTGACCCTACTGGAATGAAAGTCTTTGAGGACCAATCTTCTGAGGTGTTTAGGAATAAACAGTCTATTATGTGGAGTCCCCTGAGGAGCAGAGGGCTGGGAAGCCAGGACACGGGAGGCCAAGTCCTGAGTCAGACCCGCAAAAATGACAGAAGACGGGACAATGGGTGTATCTTTAAGTCCAGCACTCTGATAAGTCTGGAAACTACGAGATAACGCATCAGCTTTGACATTTTTGGGGCCGGGTTTGAAAGTAATGATGAATTGAAACCTGGTAAAGAACAACGCCCACCGGGCTTGTCGTGGGTTTAATCGTTTAGCAGACTCGATGTAGGCTAAGTTTTTATGGTCAGTGATCACAGTGATGATGTGTTTGGCCCCTTCTAACCAATGACGCCACTCCTCAAAGGCCCACTTAATGGCCAACAATTCACGATTCCCGACATCATAGTTCCTTTCGGCTGAGGAGAACTTACGGGAGAAGAAGGCGCAAGGATGAATTTTCTGATCATGAATGTCCTTCTGAGAAAGGACAGCTCCAGCCCCTACATCCGAGGCGTCAACCTCCACAATGAAAGGAATTCTGGGATCCGGGTGATGTAAGACAGGAGCTGAGCAGAAGGCCTTCTTTAACTTATGAAAGGATTCGACGGCCTGTGGGGACCAAACTTCTGGATTGGCTCCCTTGCGAGTCAGTTCCACAATGGGGGCAACAATGTCAGAAAAGGACCGGATGAATCTCCGGTAATAATTAGAGAATCCTAAGAATCTTTGGATGGCCTTGAGATTGTTTGGACGAGCCCAGGACATGATGGCCTGAACCTTGCTGGGGTCCATGGAAAAACCCTTAGGAGAGATGACATAACCCAGAAAAGAGACTTGAGCAATTTCGAATTCACACTTTTCGAGTTTGGCGTATAATTGATTTTCACGCAACTTCTGAAGGATCAGGCGGACGTGTTGCCGATGTTCAGGAAGTGACTTGGAAAAAATCAAAATGTCGTCTAAGTAAACCACAGCAAATACCCCCAGGTACGGCCGGAGTACTTCATTGATGAAATCCTGAAAGACTGCAGGAGCGTTGGCCAAGCCGAACGGCATCACAAGATATTTGTAGTGACCTGAATGTGTGTTAAAGGCTGTCTTCCACTCATCTCCCTTTCTAATCCTGATGAGGTTATATGCTCCTCTAAGATCAATCTTGGAAAACACCATCGCCTCCCGGATTTGATCAAACAAAACAGAGATGAGTGGTAACGGATAGGAATTTTTTACAGTAATTTTGTTCAAGGCCCTATAGTCTATACAGGGACGCAAAGATCCATCTTTTTTTTCAACAAAAAAAAACCCTGCACCTACGGGAGATTTAGAAGGACGAATGAATCCTTTTTCAAGACTCTCACTTATGTATGAATCCATGGCCTGGGATTCAGGTTCTGAGAGGGCATATAGACGTCCCTTGGGCAATCTGGCATTGGGAACTAAGTCTATAGTACAATCAAAGGGACGGTGAGGGGGCAACGTATCTGCTTCCTTCTTGGAAAACACATCGGCAAAGTCTCTGTAGGGTACAGGTAAAGAAGAAAAAACGGGAAGGACAAGACGAAGAGGAAGAGAGAGACAATGATCAGAACAGGAAGAGCCCCAACGTGTGATTTCTCCTGTGGTCCAGTCGATACTGGGATTGTGCTTCCTAAGCCATGGTAACCCCAGGACGAGTGGCGTGAGCGGACAGTGAAACAACAGAAAAGAAATCTCTTCCGAATGAAGAGCCCCCACCGAAAGCTGGAGAGGAGTGCACGCGGTAACACTGCCGTTGGCGAGTGGCTGACCATCCAGGCCACAAACCGACAAGGAATTGACCAGGGAAATGGGTTTGAGCCCCAACGAACAAACCAGACCCCTGTCAATAAAATTGCCGGCTGCACCGCAATCAACAAAGGCAGTGGTAGCGATAGTGCAGTTATTACAGGTGACAGAAACCTGAATAATGATCGAGTCTAGGGGAGAAAAACAAGATAGGCCCAAGTGAGTTTCCCCAAACCCACTTAGGCCCTGTCTTTTCCCGCCTTCAACGGACAGACTACTGCACGGTGACCCTGACCTCCACAATACATACAGAGACCCTTCAGCCTCCTACGATTCTTTTCTGCGGCAGGTAAACGTGTAGCCCCAATCTGCATGGGTTCGTCACAAGCAACCTCCGAGGGCTCCCCCAGTGATGTGGAGGGATATACCCCGGAGACCCTCTCCCTCTGGCGTTCCCGGAACCTCCGATCTACCTTGATGGCTAACTCCATAATTTCATCAAGGGAGGTCGGGGTAGGGTAGTGAACCAATGCATCTTTTAACGTTTCAGATAAGCCGATGCGAAACTGACTACGGAGTGCTGGGTCATTCCAACCAGAGTCAATGGCCCACCTCCTGAATTGGGTACAATAAGCCTCTGCGTTACTCTGACACTGCCGTAGTGCCCTCAGGTTGGCTTCGGCTGAGGCAGCACGGTCTGGGTCGTCGTAAAGCAACCCCATGGCAGAAAAAAAAGCATTCACAGAGGTAAGGGCCTCGGACCCTGCGGGAAGGCCAAACGCCCAGGTCTGAGGGTCCCCTTGTAACAGGGAGATGACCATTCCCACACGCTGGGATTCCAAGCCGGAGGAGGCCGGGCGGAGTTTGAAATAAAGTTTACACGACTCTCTAAAGTTAAAAAACTGGGAACGCTCCCCGGAAAACCGGTCCGGGAGACTCAACTTGGGTTCGGGGTTTCTGGATGAGGATAAGACCCCTTGTACCCGTTCCTCTTGTGAGTTTACCCGGAGGGTCAATTTCTGAAGCTCTTGAGTAAGAGTATGCATCTGCCCCGCTAAAGCGTGATTAGCAGCCTGCTGGGCCGGATCCATGATAGCTGACTGGAAGTTGGATGAAGTATGGGGCCGGCTATAATGTTAGGAACAGGGAGATCTCGCCTACCCTAACTCCGTTGTCACCCCTTGGAGTTGGCGGATGCGTGCTAAGCTAACCTTCACCAATAATAGCCGCGTTCGTGGGAGCCCGTTAGTCTGGCTCCCACCCCGATGCCACCTGGTCTTACTAATGACAACGCAGCCGCCAAGGCCAGAGGTAAACAAGGGGAAATCTACATAACAACCAAGGAGGCGAGAACCACCCTGCCCCACGGAGGGGGTGTCAGTGGATAGCGGACTGAGCTGGGACCCGCTGTGCTAATTCTGTGGGCAACGGGCAAGACAATGTACCGTGACCAAGCTGACCAGTATCACTATACACGAGGTGTACCCAGATGCTAAGCAAGAGTAACAATACACGGTATGCTGACACAATAAGAACTGATGACGGGTGTAACAATACACAATATGCTGACACAATAAGAACTGCTGACGGGTGTAACAATACACAATATGCTGACACAATAAGAACTGCTGACGGGTGTAACAATACACAATATGCTGACACAATAAGAACTGCTGACGGGTGTAACAATACACAGTATGATGATACAATAAGAACTGCTGACGGGTGTAACAATACACAGTATGATGATACAATAGATAAATGACAATAAGGGAGGCAAGGAGTGGGAATCTCCCAACTTATCTGAAAACCAAGAGATCGGCAGGCAGACACAGGCAAGGATCCTGGAGGCAGCCAGGAACAGGTACTGGAAACAGGAGCCAAGAGTGGGCAGGAACCTGGAACCGGAAACACTCAGGACGCCAAATCAAGAGCTATAGCCGGCGTCTGAGTGCCCCAGCAATCCAGTTTAAATAGCGCGCCAAGCGCTACCCTGACGCTGCGTGCGGCGTCATGCACACCCCTTCCTCCCTGCGGCCGCCAGGCGTCCCCCGTCGCCTTGGCAACCGCTGCGGCAGGGGAGGAAGGGGTTGTACGCCGGCAGCCTGATGTCCGTCATTGCCTGCCGGAAGCTCCCGGCTGATGACGCGACGGCGTCGAGGTAACCCGGCAACCGCCGGAAGAACTTCAGAGGAGACTGCCGGGCGAGCGGAGGCGCTGCCCGTGCAGCTCCTAACAACCAGTGGCAAGTCCCTGCTCTTGACAACCTGCTGTGGTTGGTCTTCAGGGTTTTCCTCTGGTGCCTCTGGCAGCATTTGAGGCTCCTCATGCTCTTGACCAAAACCTAGCGGTACAAAAGGACTGCAGGGAAGGACCGGGGTAGCTCCGTCGTTCAGAAGGAGGTGCCCATGGCAGATAAGTAGATTTCCCCGCAGTGGCCTGCGATATCTACTTGTTAAGTTCTTTGCCAAACAAAGCCTTCTACCCCAATCCCCCAATTTTGATTCGGGGTCGGCTGCCCACTGGCGTAGCCATAAGGTTCTACGGGCAGACACAGCCATAGTAGTCATGCATGCAGCCACAACGCCTATCTCTTTTAGGGCCTCACATAAGAAGTCAGCCGACTCCTGAAGTGTAAGCATGTCCACTTGAGGAACATCCTCCTGCAGGTCAGCCTGGACCGCAGCGGCTCATTTGCTAATGGCCTTTGTGATCCAACATCCAGCAATGACAGGCCTCTGCAAAGCTCCTGCTACTACATAAATAGCCTTTAAAGTAGTGTCTAACTTTCTATCCCAGGGTCTTATAGGGAGGCCAATCACGGGACAGTTAAATCTATCTTTTTGGACAGACGGAACACAAAAGTATAAACTGCCGGTGTATTTTCCCATACTCTCCTGTCCTCCTTGTCGGGGAGATTGAGCACTTCCCTAATAGCAAAAATAAGAGATTCTACTCTTTGAGAATGAGCTTCCTCAGGAATATCCACGTCCCCCTCCTCCTGGTCTCCCTCCTCTGAGTTAGATCTGAGGAGAGGGGGGAGTGTGTGATTCTGAGGAGCTAACCTAGGAGGCTGTGACCTATGTGTAGAGGGAGCAGCCATTAAATCAGAGACTGTCTTTTTGCAGATCCAGTCTCTCTTCCTTTGCAACTGCAAGTTCAGAGGAAACGGAGGACATCATATCCTTTATAAACCTTTATAAACTCTAGCCAAGCAGGCTCCTGAACACTGCTACTGCTCATACTGCCTTTTAATAGAACAGAACAGTAAAAATAAACTGTACCTATATATTCATATATACAATGCAAAGGTATGACCTCCCAGCCAGCTGCCCAGACCCTGGGAAGGAAGGAGGGAGGGAGTGAGAGAGAGGGAAGGAGAGAGAGAGAGAGGGGTGGTGGGGAGAGGGAGAGAGAGAGAGAGAGAGAGAGAGAGAGAGAGAGAGAGAGAGAGAGAGAGAGAACCGTCACAGAAGCCCCTATGGAGAGATTTATCTCTTCCAGGCTTTTTGTAAAACACAGACTTGAAGAGTGTGTCCTGCAACAGGACTATCGACTCTCAATATGGCCCCTATAACCTCATGTTACCAGCACAGTGTATCAGGGCCCCAATGCTGCATAGTTGCAGTGCCTGTATCCCTGTAGAAGATGGTGCCGGCTGCTGCTGGTACCGCTCCCCAGAAGCTCCGCCCCCAAGATAGTGAAGATGCTTCACTGTTCAGGAGAGCGCTTTTACTGCCAGACAGTCTGGGAAGTCCCGTTTGTGGAGATCTCGGCAGCGCTGTGTTTGGCGCTGAGCTGCGGGTGCGCTCGTTAGTCACCATGCAACTGCTGTGCATCACCCTTCAGGAACGGAGTCCTGTCAGTGGGTCACAGACCATTAACCCTGAAAGAGGTTGTACCATGAACAACCTCAGCGCTATAGACAGACTGGTAGTGAGCCAGTACTGTCTAAAAATAAAATAAAAACCATTTCCAAGGAATAGAGGGGAGGAGCCAGCACACAGGATATTGAATTTTATTAAAGTGCACTGGCTCCTATGGACCCATCTATACCCCATTGTCTACTTGATTCCCTAGTATATCCTATGGACATAAGAGAAAACCAAGATAGCACTTCTGCTTTCCAGTGTATTATAGACTCACTGGGGCTCACTGTTACTTCGTATTTATTTAGCACCTTCTAAAATATAATAGCTAGAATTTGATTGGTTGCCCATAGCAACATACCATCTGAAATAGAACTCCCATCTTATGAAATAAACCCAACGGAGTGTGGAGTAGGCGGCATTAAATGCATGAACTACACTTTTCACTTTATTTAAGCTTATTATCTTTTCCTTTCATCCAGTGTTGGGATCTTAGTTTCTAAATTACACGTATACCCTGTGTCCCAGTGTTATGACGCAGGAAGTGATCATATAGGAAAAGGGTATTTAAACCAATGCAGTTTGGTATGGGATCATGCTGCTTTCAACTGGGGACACAGATCTTTCCAGGATTACCGGTAGGTTGCACTTAATTGGTCCCATATCTTAAATGCTGTATGGATTTTGTTTCTACTTGTGGAATTTTGCTGTTCTATCTATATGTCACTCTGTTAAACTATGCACAACTTGTAATATTTTTTGCACAGTTTGTATATATTGCTTCTGCACCCAATAGTACTACTGATATCATGGTCTTAAAAATGTTCACTTATATGTAATTATGTGCACATTGTCGCTCAAAGTCTGATGATGTTTGTATAACTATCTTAACGAGTCATGAATTACGAATAATGTACCATTATTTCCAGAACGTTCCATTGAAAGCTTGGTTCAGATTTATCCTGTCTAAAACGGTTGTTTTTAGTGATATTCACCTCTGAGTGTCCATTTCTTCTGCTCTATTGGTTTTGACTTCTGGTATATCTATTTTTTATTTATTTATATTTACATTTTTGTATGATTTATTTTAAGTCCCCCAAGATCATAAATACGGGCTTATTGTGACTACACTTGTTTATAGGTTACTATGGAGCTTAATACTTCTGTTTGACAAGGTGTCCGATCCAGAGCCTGATTTTATCAGCCTTTTATAACACAAAGTGTTTTTGAATGAATGTTCTGAGAGCTACAGCTCACCCTTTTTAGACCGGATTAGGTGTGTAATATGCTTTTAAATACATCTATTTTGGGACATTGAATCCCAACTAATGGGCCCCATACATCAGCAATCACAATTAATGGATTTCCAGATTCAGGGATTTTTTGGCCAGATAAATGGATTATACAATCTATTTGACTTGCCCACACATTACAGATTTATTTCAGTGATCGGCAGATTTTTCCATCTAAAGATTGCATCTTCATATCTGGAAATTGCCCAATCGATTGTCATTTCAGCTGTTCATAATGTAAATAGATGAAGAAGACGAATTGGGAATGCCCACACATATAAAAAAGATCCGCAGATAATACCAGATTATTAAACATGTTTAAAAATCTGATTAAGCAATCGATTGCGATCCCTATTAATTTTGAATTGGGATTGCCAAAAGGGGGAGCCCCACACATCTAAAATTAATTGTGGCAATCATCTCCAGATCTCACAGGATGGTCACAATTAATTGCTGATGTATGGGGCCCATAACTTTCTGGACTTTTTTACATCCCTCCCTAATTTCTTCAAACCCCCTTCTTTGTCTAGTTTCCTCCTCTAGTGGTCAGTTTGACCTCGTATAACATTGAGGTACTGTAGTAAACATTTAATTGACTTATGGTACATGTTTCACCACCTAGATCCAGATCACCCCTGAGAAAGTCCTAACGGACGAAACGCGTAGGGTCGATTCTGTACAACTACTTTCTGGTGTTGGATCTATATGATTTTATGAAAAAGGGATTTTTGTAAGAACTTACCGTTCGAATCCCTTTCTCTGATATGGTCCTGGTGACACAGCTCAACACTGGGATGTAGGAGGGTCCGAAGGAGCCAGGCACCTATCCTAAAGCTTTAGAGGGTAGGCTCCTCCCCTACTGCATCCCTGGACTCTTCAGTTCAATCTTTCAAAGCCACTGGAATACATTAACTCAGTACAAACGCCTGCACATATTATATGCACATTCTATAACAGAAACTGTTAACTTTTAACCATTTTAACATGAACATCATGAACTTCTGGCATACTTACTGAGCGTAAGGGAGGGATCGCTGTGTCACCAGGACCATATCAGAGAAAGGGATTCGAACGGTAAGTTCTTACAAAAATCCCTTTTTCTCTTTCAATGGTCCTGGTGACACAGCTCAACACTGGGACGTTCCAGAGCCGGTCCTTTGGGAGGGTACGCTCAGGTCTGCAGCTCTCAGCACTGCTCGCCCGAATGATGCGTCCTCCGACGCGAACTCATGGAATCTATAGAATTTGGCAAATGTGTGAACAGATGACCAAGTGGCAGCTCTGCAAACCTGCTCAGCTGTGGCCCCATGTCGGACCGCCCAAGAGGTGGCAACTGACCTGGTGGTATGCGCATTTATTCTGGCCGGTACAGGCCTACCCACTTTGGTGTATGCAAAGGCTATCACAGAACGCAACCACCTAGCAATGGTCTGCTTAGATGCAGGCCACCCAATTTTATGTACGTCATACAGTACCAATAAAGTGTCAGTTTTCCTAACACTCTTCACTCTGTCCACATATATGCGTAAGGCACGCACAACATCCAAAGTCTTCAACTTGTCCCTTTTCTTGGAACCCTCTGGGGGTTGAAACACAGGTAGAACTATCTCCTGATTTAAATGGAAGGCAGAGACTACCTTCGGTAAAAATTGCGGCACTGTTCTCAGAACAGCCCTGTCATCGTGAAAAATTAAGAAGGGAGGTTTGCATGACAAAGCTCCCAGCTCTGACACCCTTTTAGCAGATGCTACTGCTAACAAAAACACTAACTTCCACGTGAGAAACTTAAAGTCAGCCGACCTTAAAGGCTCAAAAGGTGCCTTCTGAAGGCAATCCAAAACCAGTGACAGATCCCAAGGTGCTACTGGTTGCTTGTAAGGGGGTTTCAGTCTGGATACCCCTTGTAAAAAAGTTTGAATCTCCGGTAAAATGGCAATTCTTTTTTGAAAATAGATGGACAAGGCCGAAATCTGCACCTTCAACGACTGAAGGCTTAGGCCCGAAGAAAATCCATCTTGTAGAAAATCTAACATTTTTGATAATTTGAAGTGAGATGTGTGAACTTTTTGCCTCTCACACCATCTAATATAAGTCTTCCAGACTCTATAATAATTTGCCGAAGAAAACAGCTTTTCTGGCTTTTATCATAGTCTGCACTACTGCATCAGAAAATCCTTTCTTTTTTAAAATGGCGGTTTCAATAACCAAGCCGTCAAAATCAATCGATCGGAATCCAGGTGATTGAATGGGCCTTGTCTTAACAGGTCTGGTCTCAGAGGTAGACGCCATGAATCCACTGATAACCTCTGAAGCCTCGAGTACCAAGACCTCCTTGGCCAATCTGGGGCCACAAGGATCACCGGAACCTTCTGGTCCTGTACCCTCTTCAACAGTCTCGCTAACATTGGAATTGGAGGGAATGCATAAAGAAGGTCTCCCTGCCAATGAGTAGTCATGGCATCCACTGCCTCTGCTAGCGGATCTCTCGTTCTGGCATAGAACCTGGGCACCTGATGGTTGAACCTGGATGCCATTAGGTCCAAATCCGGAGTTCCCCACCTTGCCGTGATCTGGTGAAACACCTGAGGATGTAGGCTCCATTCTCCTTCCTTGAGCTCCTCCCTGCTCAGGAAGTCTGCTTCTATATTCTCCACTCCTGGAATGAATATAGCCGATACGGCAGGAACATTCTGTTCCGCCCATAGGAAGATTCTGGACACCTCCCACATGGCCAATCTGCTGCGTGTACCTCCCTGATGATTCAGATACGCCACAGCTGTGGCATTGTCGGTCTGAATCCTCAAGGGGAGGTTCCTTAACCTGTCTCCCGCCAAGGAAATCACTTTCCAGACAGCTCTCAGCTCCAAGATGTTGATTGGTAACACTGATTCGTCTGCCGTCCACAGGCCCTGCAGCCTGAGATCCAGGGCTACTGCCCCCCAGCCCCTGAGACTGGCATCGGTAGTTACTACCAACCAGTCCCAGGTCTGTAATGACCGACCCCACTGAAGGGAATCTACCTCTGTCCACCATTTCAAGGAGTCCCGAGTGTCCGCAGACAGCACTATCAACTCCGTCTTCATGGTCAAAGTGTTTCCTGACCAGGCTGACAAAATGTTCCATTGGAATACTCGTGAGTGGAACCTGGCAAATTGAAGCGTTTCGAATGACGCCACCATTTTCCCCAGGAGTTTGAGGCACCTCCACACTGACAAGCTCGGAGCTCTGAGAATCTCCTGAACTAGAGTGACCAGATCCCTGGCCTTTATCTCCGGGAGAAATACCCGATGGAGATGGGTATCCAGTATGACTCCCAAGAACTGGATCCTCTGTGATGGTACCAACTGAGATTTTTGTAAGTTTAAAATCCAGCCGTGAGCCTGCAAAAAATTGATGGCCTCTTTCAAGTGACTTTGAAGCAGGGTTGCTGACTCTGCCTTGAACAGGAGATCGTCCAAATAGGGTATTACTGTGATTCCCCTGAGCCTCAGCACTGCCGCCATCACTGACATTATCTTTGTAAATACCCTTGGCGCGGTTGCTAGCCCAAAGGGTAACGCCCGGAACTGTAAATGCATCTCCTATGGCAAATCGCAACAGCGTCTGATGTTCCGGGTGAATGGGAACGTGCAGATATGCGTCTTGGACATCCATGGACGCCAGAAATTCTCCCTGGTCCAGACTCAGGAGAACAGACCTCAAAGACTCCATTTTGAAATGGTCTACCCATAGGTGAACATTTAAGGACTTCAAATTTAGTATTGGTCTGAAAGACCCGTCTGGTTTGGGCACCAGGAACAGCGTGGAGTAAAATCCTTTCTTCCACTCTGCCCTGGGAACCGGAATTACCACCCCTTTTTTCAAAAGGGAATGAGCCGCTCTCATCAGAGCTGTGCGCAGGAGCGCCTGCTTTGGTATGGGTGTGGGGATGAACCTCTTCGGAGGCCGCCCTCTGAAAGGGATTTTGTAACCCTGGGTAATGATCTCTAAGACCCAGGAATCCTGGTCTAGAGAAGCCCAAGCGTCCCTGAAGTGTGTGAGACGCCCCCCCACCTTTATCCCTGCCGGGCTTATCCCCAGGCAGTCATGCGGAGGGTTTATCCTCTCCTTTAGAGGCAGGCTTCTTATGGAAAGAGCCAAACTTGGACCTTTGAGATTTGCCCCTGGAGGTCTGAAACTTTCCCCTGAACGATTGTCCCCGAAAGGACGCACCACCTCTAGGGGAGGGCCGAAAGGACGGCCTAAAAGCAGCGAATCTGGATGACTGCTTTGTTGAGGAGGCCGGCAGAAAAGTACTCTTGCCGCCTGTGGCTTGTTTTATAATCTCCTCAAGCTCAGAACCAAAAAGTAACTTTCCCTTGAAAGCTAACAATTCTAGGGCCTTTTTGGACTCATTGTCCGCTTCCCAGGCCTTAAGCCAGAGCACTCTCCTGGCATTTATAGAGACTGTGGACACTCTGGTAGCCATTTTAAGAGCTTCCTCTTCTGCTTCCACCGCATATTCTGCAGCGGCCTTAATCTTTTCTGCTACCAGCAAAGCACCAGGGTCAGCCTGCAGCATGGTGCATAACTCACCAGCCTACTCTATAATGGCCTTAGAGACCCAGGCTGAAGCAATAAGGGGCCGCAGGGTAAACCCCACCCCTTCAAAAATAGCTTTGAGGTTTCCCTCGAGCTTTTTATCCACAGAATCCTTAAAAGCTGCACCACCCTGTACAGGCAATACCGTAGCTTTTGATAAACGTGCCACTGAAGCATCCACAACAGGCACCTTTTCCCAGAGTTCAGAATGAGACTCCGGCATGGGGTACAGACTAAGGAATCTCTTGGGCATCTGTAGCCTCTTATCTGGGGTTTTCCAAGCCCCTTCCAATAGTTCCTGTAACCCCTCATCTGAGGGAAAAGTAACAGCCTCCTTCCGCTGTCGCTTAAAAACACCCTTAACAGGGGTCTTATCCTCAACAGACAGTTTTAACGCCTGTTTTACAGCTACAATGAGATCCTCTATACCAGCAGCAGAGGTCTCTTCAAAATCATCACCCTGGTCCCAGGGTGTGTCAGTATACTCTCCTTCCTCCTCCTCTACCACATTAGGCATAGCATAAGACCTTTTAGGGGTCCCTGCAACATCATCCATTTTGTCCAGTATTTCACTGAATCTGTTGATCCCCTTAGCAGTATCCTGCATCACCTGAATAAGCGCAGGATCTGCCTGGGTAAGAGGCAAGGAGCCAGACGACTGCTGAGATGATGGCATAGGTCTCTGTGATTCTACCAGCACATCACTCTGCCTGTCCAGAAGCTGCACCAAAGCGTTTACAGACCTGCCTAGGGCACTGGCCCACGCAGGTTCACTCTGCTCTGCCCTATGGTGTTCACTGCCCATGGGTCTCACATCAGCGCAAGTAATACATAAGCCCCCCTTGGCCATCTGCTCAGGGACAAACTTTTGTGTGCAAACATTGCACGCGCTCAGTGCACTAAGGGCTCCCTCCCCCAAAACCACAGCCTGATGCTCAGACATGATGCAAGTGAAAAATATATATATCTCAATATACACAGTGCAAACAATTGTACAAGCGCTTATACAAAGTCAATGCACCCAGTCACTTAGCTGTCTGTAGGTTTCAACTGCGGGGAAGCGATGCCCAGGAAATCCAAGTCACTCTGCCAGGATCAATTAGCCAGCTCAGCTCCGCTGCAAGCGTTCTGAAAGGCGCCAAAGTCAGAGTGAAGGAAGAGACCAAAAGTCCCTGCTGCTGCGGGGTCCGTGACCTTTTGGCGCCAACCACCCCCAGCTAGCCGCTCCTTAGGTAGGATTTCCTTGTTCCAGTGTCTCCCCCTCAAATGGGGACCACTTGGAACATGCCTGTCACAGCGCTGCTGTCCTCTCAGTCAGGAGCTCAGCGTGTAAGCTCCGCATAAAATGGCCGCCGCCATCACGGAGCGCCTGTCCCCCATGATCCCCACCTAACTGTGGAGCCGGTTTCAGGATGCTCCGGAGCCCAGGCAGCCTCATAAAAGAGGCTAAAAGCGCTGCACAGGGAGGCCAGACAGCGTCTACCCTGTGCACAGAGAGCTGACAGGACGCGCTTCTGTCAGCTCCTGCTGCGCTAGCAGTGTGAGGATTCACTATGAGAATCCTCACACTGTGCCTACCTAGCTAGGGCAATAGTTAATAAAATAATAAAAAATCCCCTAACTACTCTATTTCTTCGGCTGCTCCCGCAGCCCTTTAGAATAGCACCCACTCCAGTGGGCACCTAACACGAACTGAAGAGTCCAGGGATGCAGTAGGGGAGGAGCCTACCCTCTAAAGCTTTAGGATAGGTGCCTGGCTCCTTCGGACCCTCCTACATCCCAGTGTTGAGCTGTGTCACCAGGACCATTGAAAGAGAAATTTAGTTTTGCATATTGAAGCAAAACTCTATGTATTAACAACTTGAATAAAAACAGATTTTTATCATTGTGTATTTTCTGTGGTGGAAAAACAACATTGGGCGCACTTCTACTTTCTTTCCGGTCTTGTCCTTATCTTCTGTACCTCTATTAACAGCAAGGCACCATAGAAGCGCTGCCCCATTACTAGCACAGAAAAAAGGTCACACCCACCCCGCCCCTATATATATATATGTGTATGTGTGTGCTCTGGATTCTTACACTGAGGTTAATATAAATACAGTATTTGAGAAACAGACAGTCATAGTTATGGATTTGAGGGAAACGATAACCCTTTTTCAACCTCATCACTATTGTCTATTGCTCTATTTCGAGAATTGATCCCACTACATGTTTTAATCATCCTTGAATATAAACTATTAGGGCCTACACACAAAGGGTAATGTGCTGATCACTCAGCACACAGCACTGCATAGCGATTTGCCACTGAGTAATCTCTCATGGCCAATGTTCTCCAGTGAGATGCTGCACCTATCATTAACCAAGATAAGATATAGTGGTTGTTCTTCTCAATTCACTTTAAAACAAAATTATTATTTTTTTACCTGTTTTTGTTTTTTCTGTGCACGAGGGCCTAGAGAAAAAAATAAGGGAAAACAGAAATTAAAACATGACTTATATTATATAGGGGCTATTCACAATAAGGGCCAGATTGCAGGGGGGGCGGGAGCTGTAACATTCCCACTGAAGTAGGGATGTAGTTGGTGTTTAAAATCCAAATTCCAACAGTCAAAATACCGTTGCCCGAAATCATGCACCCGTTGGAATTCCGATGCCGGAATACAGACATCCCAAATGCAAATATACAGCTGGCATTCTAAGCGTCTGTCTACAGGACCCAACCCCTTCAGTAGCAGCCTTACTTTCCACGCTTGTTGCTGGCTTCTGTGCAATTGTGGACTGAGGTCACATGGCTCAGAGCTGCTGGTCAGATGGTGGAGGGATGAGGACTAGGACCCATGATACTAGATAAATGATTACATCTACACGTCTATGAATCCTCACTGAAGTAAAAAAAAATCCCAAGGAGTGAGAGCCAGCATATAAATGTAAAAAAAAAAAAAAAGGTTCTCCTTTTTCTCTTTATACAGAAAGCAGCAGTACAAAGCCAAGGCACGGATAATTCATCCCATAATAACGAAACATGGAGACAAAAAGGTACCACACTGCTTTTCTTGACCTGCGTGAAAGCATTGTGCCTTTGACCTTGTATGATTCCTAAAGAGGTCTCTGTATCTCTATATCATCTGTGCAGACTTCAGGACAAGGTATAATCCATCACAGACGTGCAGCTAAAACATTATGGTCCCCATGGCAACATTTTGGAGGGGGCCCAGCACTAATGCTTCTAGGAAACATCTGCCTGCACCATAGTGACCTCTTCCTCCATTAATGCTATTCTTCATAGTAGAGCTCTAGTTATGCTATACCCGTCAGTAGTGTTATTTGCCATGGCAACACTAAAGTAGCTCTAACCCTATTGGTAGATATGAATATTACACAGCAGCCACAAGACTGCAGGGCTGAGACAGTGACAGTTTATAGCTAATGTAAAGAAAGGGGAGAAGGGTGGGGTTACCAGTCACCTCCTGATGCAGAAAATACCACTTTGTGTGGTATACCACTTTCAGCAGCATGTCCCTTTCTGGAACAGTACTAGTCTCGGAGATCTATTCCACTCATTGGCTCATTTAAAAAGGCTTTTATCAAGGCAAATCCTACTGTCTGATGGTGCCACCGATTAGCACAGATGTGCCTGTGGGGGGGGGGGGTGAGACACTAGTTTGGAAAAAAACATTGGTACTCTTTACCTAGAACGGCGCCCGTCGCGGGCATCGCGGGTACATTTATGCCTGCCCGCGACGCGACCGACGCGATGCCCGCGATTTTCCCATTGAAAACCATGTTAAACCTGAAAAATCGCGTCGGTCGCGTCGCGGCCGGCCATAAACGTACCCGCGATGCCCGCGACGCGATGCTCCCGATTTCCCATAGGAAGCAATGTTAAAAGCCGCGATGGACCCGATTTTAGTGTTAAATGCCTCAATCCACCCGATTTGGCCATAGGAATCCATGTTAAATGGGCTACAGAGCCCATTAACCCTTAAATGTCCCCCCAAATTTTTAACGCCACCCCACGATCAACGCCAACCCGAAGCGTGGCGAGCGCAGCGAGCCCGCGAGGGGCGGCGGTACGCGTCCTCCGACCTTTTCATGCCCTACTATCCACGTCGGCGTGGTGTGAGAATAGAATAGTGTGGCGAGCGCAGCGAGCCACCGAGCCCGAAGCGTGGCGAGCGCCACGCGGACACCTGTGAAGCCCGCGAGGGGACGCGTATAACTGTGAAGGTATCCGCGTCCCCTCGCGGGGCTCGCTGCGCTCGCCACGCTTCGGGCTCGGTGGCTCGCTGCGCTCGCCACACTATTCTATTCTCAACTCCACGCCGACGTGGATAGTAGGGCATGAAAAGGTCGTAGGACGCGTACCGCCGCCCCTCGCGGGCTCGCTGCGCTCGCCACGCTTCGGGTTGGCGTGGATCGTGGGGTGGCGTACAAAAATTGGGGGGACATTTAAGGGTTAATTGGGGCTATTTGGGCTCTGTAGCCCATTTAACATTGATTCCTATGGGAAAATCGCGGGCATTGAGGCATTTAACGCTAAAATCGCGGTCAATCAGGCTTTTTAACATTGTTCTCTATGGGAAAATCGCGGTAATCGCGGGTACCCGATTTTGATGTACCCGCGATTTACCCGCGATGCCGCGATTTTACCCGCGATGCCCGCGATTTCAATCGTGGGCGCCGTTCTAGGTAAAGAGTACCAAAACATTTTTTATTAAGAACTTACCGTTTGAGTCCATCCTGGTGGCACAGCTAACCATGGGATGTAGAGGGTCCAGAGCAGTCAAGGCTCCTATGCTGTATCTTTAAAACACAGGCGCCTCCCCTGCTGCATCCCAGAAGACTTTCAGTTCAACTAGAAAAGAGGCCACTAGGAAAACACGGTACTCTTTACCTAGAACGGCGCCCACGATTGAAATCGCGGGCATCGCGGGTAAAATCGCGGTAATCGCGGCATCGCGGGTAAATCGCGGGTACATCAAAATCGGGTACCCGCGATTACCGCGATTTTCCCATAGAGAACAATGTTAAAAAGCCTGATTGACCGCGATTTTAGCGTTAAATGCCTCAATGCCCGCGATTTTCCCATAGGAATCAATGTTAAATGGGCTACAGAGCCCAAATAGCCCCAATTAACCCTTAAATGTCCCCCCAATTTTTGTACGCCACCCCACGATCCACGCCAACCCGAAGCGTGGCGAGCGCAGCGAGCCCGCGAGGGGCGCCGGTACGCGTCCTACGACCTTTTCATGCCCTACTATCCACGTCGGCGTGGAGTTGAGAATAGAATAGTGTGGCGAGCGCAGCGAGCCACCGAGCCCGAAGCGTGGCGAGCGCAGCGAGCCCCGCGAGGGGACGCGGATACCTTCACAGTTATACGCGTCCCCTCGCGGGCTTCACAGGTGTCCGCGTGGCCACGGACACCTGTGAAGCCCGCGAGGGGACGCGCTTACCTGTGAAGGTATCCGCGTCCCCTCGCGGGGCTCGCTGCGCTCGCCACGCTTCGGGCTCGGTGGCTCGCTGCGCTCGCCACACTATTCTATTCTCACACCACGCCGACGTGGATAGTAGGGCATGAAAAGGTCGGAGGACGCGTACCGCCGCCCCTCGCGGGCTCGCTGCGCTCGCCACGCTTCGGGTTGGCGTTGATCGTGGGGTGGCGTTAAAAATTTGGGGGGACATTTAAGGGTTAATGGGCTCTGTAGCCCATTTAACATTGATTCCTATGGCCAAATCGGGTGGATTGAGGCATTTAACACTAAAATCGGGTCCATCGCGGCTTTTAACATTGCTTCCTATGGGAAATCGGGAGCATCGCGTCGCGGGCATCGCGGGTACGTTTATGGCCGGCCGCGACGCGACCGACGCGATTTTTCAGGTTTAACATGGTTTTCAATGGGAAAATCGCGGGCATCGCGTCGGTCGCGTCGCGGGCAGGCATAAATGTACCCGCGATGCCCGCGACGGGCGCCGTTCTAGGTAAAGAGTACCGAAAACACTACTCAGCATAATGCATGAACCACGTAAAATGTACGCAAACCATAAAACACTGACAGGAACTATGTCAGAAATCTGGATGGCCCCAGAGAAAGGGAACTGAACAGTAAGTTCTTACAAAAATACCTTTTTTTTTCGTCCATCCTGGTGGCACAGCTAACCAGGATGGAAGGACCACTTGTTGGGAGGATACACTCAGGTCTGCAGCATGTAAAACTGCTCTCCCAAGAGAATTGGACTCAGAGGCAAACACATGGAAATGGTAGAACATGTGGATAGATGATCAAGGTAGCAGCCCTGCACAGATGCTCAGCCAAAGCTCGGTGATACACGGCCCAGGAGGACAACACAGCCCTCGTCGGATGGGCATTAATCCAGGCGAACATCGGTCTATCAACATTAGTGTAAGCAAACATTATAACCAACAAGCAATCGTCTATTTAGAAGACGGCTAACCTCGCAAATGAGCATCGTAGAGAACCAGCAATGATCAATCCACCTAAAATAATTCCAGTTCTTAGCCTCCAGCAGAGGAGAGAATACTGGAAGAACAATTTCCTGATTAATATGAAAATCTGACATAACCTTCGGAAGAAAGGAGGGCACCGTCTGAAGAACTGTCAGGGAATTGAATTGCGCACTCGTGCAAAGTGTGTTGAACACAAGTGTCCCTATTGGGAATGAACTATAGCCTGTTGTAAGTAAGAGTATATAACACAGAATAGTTTTAGTGCTGGCGACACTTTATGATAGGGTGGAAAGAGGTAAAGTGTCCCTATGCAAATGAGCTAATACCTGTTTCTGCGACACTAAATATGTTTAACACAAAGTACCTATTGTTGAAAACAGTGTGGTAAAGTTGAGAAAGATATAGTATCCTATTGAAAATGAACTATAACCTGTTGTCTAAAACCAAAAGAGTATATCACAGATTGTATCGAGTGTTGGTAACACATCAAGACAAAGTGGAGTGAGATCAAGAGGTGTGCACATAAAACATTTATTGTACACACTAAATTTGCTTATGTATACACATACAATATATGCGTAGGTGGGTGTGGTCACTATGTGGTGACCCCAAGTTCAGGGTAGGGATGGTGCGGGGGGTTCCTTATGGGATGCAGGTTGGTGGTGTGGGCGGCTGTCGTCCTGTCCCGTCCCCTCCGCAGTGAACATCTGACCTGTGTGTGGAGCGGTGTTCCTCCGGCCTTACTGCGGTGTTATTGCTGCTGTAGATCCGGTCCTCTTCGAGCCGGGACTTGGTCAGTGTGGCGGAGATACATAGAGGACGTATTGATTATCTATGCAGGTAGCTGATCTTCTATAGCTCCCATTGTACAAAATCCATTGTTTCCTGCTGTGACTCCAGCACTGGGGGGCCAACTGGGACTGGTCGAGGATCTGCCTCTCGTGGGCTGATCTATGTCAGCCCCCGAAAGGGAGAACGAAAGGGCCGAAACTTCGAAGACCCCCTTCTTGAAGATGATACGGGAAGAAACATACTCTTCCATCTGTAGCCTGACTTGAGTTCTGACTCAAATAAGACTCCGCATGTGAAAGCCAAAGCTTCAAGGGACTACTTGGATTCTAGATCCACTTCCCAAGCCCCAACACTCTAGCAGCAATAGTGGAAGCAGACACACGAGACGCCAACTAGGCCCCATCCTGCACTGCCTCACAGAAATGCTCTGCTGCTCTAAATTGCTTGCTTCTGCCTAGTTCTAAACTGGGACCTCACGTGTGTGAGGCGAACTTTATAACCACTGCACTACTATTTGCCACTGTCAGCAGGCAAGGGGTAAAGATTCTCAAATCTACTGGGAACGACAACCCTTTTATCAGGTGTCTACCAGGCCTCCCCAATAATTAATGACAACTCAGAGAACGTCACCACACGTACGTAATGTGAATACCGGCGAGGTGCAGCGAATCCTGTTTAGGATTCGCTGCACATTCGCCACGTTCCGGAGCCTCGCCGGCTCCGGTATTCAAAGAGTCAGGGGCTCGCTGCCCCTGACCAGCGAATATGAGCTCCTGCGGCGAACGCCGCAGGGAGCCAGAGGACGGTGGCAGGCAGGGAGATGGAAGTCTCTCTGCCTGCCCCAGAGCGTATGTGGGGGGAGGTGGGCTCCCCGGGTGCCAGGCAGCACAGGCTGCCCCCCGGGGGTGCCAGCAGGGGACCGGGTGTATTCACTACACCCGATCGTGCATATGTAACGATCGGGTGCAGTGAATATATGAATATCTAATGAGCGGCTCGGCTCCAGCGCCCCCTGCTGGCTGCTGTGTAAAAAAAAAAATATATATATATATATATATATATTTTAATTAAATATATATTCATGTGCTTGCAGCACATGAATAAAAATAGCATGCCCCTCCTCAGAATAAAATTCCTGATTTTTTTACACCAAATGTAAAAAACAAAACCCTTTATTTTAAAAGTTCACATTCCACTTCTCCATAAAAAGATAGCGATTGCTACTCGGTGAATCATGGTGAAAAAAACCTTCATATGTATTCGCCATCTGGTCATTGAATAGGGTGATTCACCGTTTTAGTCAAAAATTCGCCAAACAGCACAAATTCGCCATAAAAACATGGCGAATCAGGCTCATTGAATACCGCCCAATGTATGACGCACTGCCATAATAAAATGCTGAACTCCCAGTGCTAAGGAATCAAAATCCTCCTTCTGTACCCAGGCCTATCTTCAGAGAAAGTCCCCATCCTCCAGGAGGGAATGTGTTAAGGACCGACGCTTGGATCCTGGAGTTGTTCCCTATAAGAACTCATCTTAATCACACTGCAATAAGGCAGGAGCCCCCTGTTGGAGTGAGGGGGGCTTAGAGAACACTGTGCTGAGAGGAGTAGGAGAACTACTGAGATCCACACGCTATTTAATTAGAATTTACATTAAATCCGACATGGATGTGTTCAGGACAGTAATCCAAACCGGTTCTGACTGATCAGTCCTCTGTGTCTGAGCACCACTAGGACCAGACTTGCAGTCTGCACACACTGTGTACTGACCCAATTGTCCACATAGCAATTTAACATGTCTTGTAATTAAAAAAGCATGGCTGAAGCACCTCCCTTAGCAGCTGACCTACACTTAAAAACATATTGTAATAAATCATGCGTAATAAATAATAATGGAACCTAGTGGTACTTATCTGTATATGTGAGCTCCAGACCGTCTGGTGTAATCACAGAAAGGCACCGCTGAAGGAGGAAGCTGTATGTCTGTGATATGTAATGGCACCATAGCTCCGTAGCAGCATGGTTAATGGTGCCCAGACTTCAGTCAGGATGAGACCCTCTGACCCTGTTTCGGTGGGGAGACCATGCAATGTAACACCTCTCCCCCCTTAGCTGCTCCCAGTGCTAATCCTCTGGTCTCCACTATGCCTCCCCTTGCTCCGGGATCAAAGTGTCCCGCTGCTCAGGATCCCTGTATCCGGCTGCTGGCATCCAGGAAACCCAGACAACAGCGCTGCCTCCATAGTGGGTACCACCGATTACCCGCAACCTCCCTGTAACTGGGAACCAGTATCGTGATCCCAGGGGCCCAGGAAGTCTCCACTAGATAGACGGCAGCGTGGAGCAGAGGGAAAACACAATTCTCCTCTCTGCTCACAGGGCACTGACAGGAGCCGCTTATGTCACCCCCTGCAGCGCTGTAAACAGTGTGAAGGGGTTTTTGTGAAACCCCACACTGTGCCTGCAGCTAGCTAGGTATTAATAAAACTCCTAACTAAATATTTCAAGAGCTGCTTTAGCATTAGCTCTACAGCTTACACTCCCAAACCTAAATTAAAGTCTTGTGGGATGCAGCAGGGGAGGAGCCTGCGAGCTTAAAGATACAGCATAGGTGCCTTGGCTCCTGAGTTCCCACTACATCCCATGGTTAGCTGTGCAACCAGGATGGACGAAAGAAAAATAGATACACACACCCAGCCACATATGCTATACAAAACCTTTTTTAAGTATTTATTACATTGCAGACCAGAGCATGGAGTTCTCTTACCTTTTGGCTTTTTGTATGAGAGGTCTACAATAAGATCTTCCTCAAAAAGAACGTCATACTGTATAGAGAAACAGGATTGCATTAAAAGATTAAAGAAAAATAAATCAATAATTTCTTACAAAACTTTAGACATGTGTCTTCCATGTGAAATGTCCCACCTTTACCACACACATCATGATCTAAAGCTAGGTAATGCTGTGTGACATACTGCAGAGGAGGCCTCGTTAACAATCCCTGTGTCCATTTGATTTTGACCATAGGTTTATGTTTAAGGACACGTGCCTCTGTGGCCATTTTAATGTTACATACATATACTTCCCCATGCAACCATGCTCTTTTCTAGCTGAAAATACATCTTATATGCATTTGAATGTGAATAAGACGCACAAGGAGACTGTGCTGATTCATTTAATATGTGTGTATTGGGTAGATTGTGTTTGACTGAGTCTGTCTACAACAGAACAGAACTTGTATTGCAGCCACTACATTGTAGTGCTTCCTAGGGCAACTCATAGACTCAGACGCACACAGATAAACAAATGCCATATCAATTTAATCAGCAGCCTCCTCGTGCATCCTATTAATATACTGTAGCATTGCTAATATATTTATTATTTATTTGGGAGCAGCCCGATGAAAGTCCTGTAATAGTGAATGGGAGCTGATGATCCGTGCAGAAAAGAGACGCAGATCTTGTGCAGAGTGGAGTGGTCAAGATGGGAGATATTTTGAGATAAGTAAAGAGATATAAGCCGGTGCAGTATGGTTAATAGCGGTATTTGCTAGCAGAAGCATTTTATATTGAATACGGTAAGACACAGGTAACCAATGGAGTGACTGGGAGAGCGGATCAGCAGACGATGAGCATCTTGCTAGGAAGATCAACCTAGCAGCAGCATTTAGAATGGATTGCAGTGGCGAGAGTCTGTTCTTGGGAGTACCAGTTAGGAGACTATTGCAGTAATCAATGCGGGATATAATGAGTGCATGGATAAGAGATTTAGTAGTGTCTCGTGTGAGATAGGATCGTATTTTGGATGTTTTTTAGATGCATGTAACACGATTTGGTGACAGATTGAATGTGGGGAACAAAGGACACTTCAGAGTCGAGGATGACCCCTAAGCAACGAGCTTGTAGGGTAGGGTAGATTGTCGAGTTGTCAACAGTGATGAAGACATCAAGATGGTAACTGTTGGGAATATAAGTAATTCTGTTTTGGAAATATTGAGTTTGAGGTGGCGAGAAGACATCCAAGATAAGATGGCAGAGAGTCATTCAGAGACTCAGCCCAAAACCACTGGTGACAACTGTGGGGTTGATAGATAGATTTGAGTATCATCCGCATATAAATGATACTGAAATCCGAAAGAGCTGATGAGTTTGCCAAGAGATGATCTATAGATTGAGAAAAAGCAGAGGACCTAAGACTGAGCTTTGCGGAACTCCGACTGACAGAGGTAGTGAAGAGGAAGAAGAGTCGGAGAAGCGAACACTGAAAGAGCGATCAGATAGGTAAGATGTGAACCAAGAAATGGCTTTATCATTAAGACCTAGGGAGTGCAATGTTTGTATGAGAAGAGTATAATCAACAGTGTCAACCACAGCAGAAAGATCGGTACTTATGTAGTAAGCAAGCAATTTGCTTAGTGGCCTATTCTGCGTAAGGAAAAGGCATCACATCGCATGTCCCGTTTTAGTGCCATAAGATGCGTGCGATGCGATCTTCCTAAATAATTTCTTCACTGCTCTCTCGCCCCGGGCTTATCGCATCTCATGCAATTGCACCTCATGCAAAATCGCATGCGATAGCATGCGATTTTATAAGGTGCGATGCCATTAACTTCTACATTGCCATGACATACAATGTGATTTTTAGGCACCCCCCACTATCCACGCCACCCCAAAGCGTGGCGAGCCCCACGAGGTGCAGCGAAACGCATCCTCCCAACCTTTTCATACCCCCCACTATCCACGTCGGCGTGGAGTTGATTTAATATAGTGTGCCGAGCGCAGCGATTTACCAAGCCCTGCGAGGGGACGCGGATTACTTTACATGTATTCCGCATCCGCTCGCCACGCCAACGTGGATAGTGGGTGTATGAAACGGTCCGCCGCCGGCGGCCAAGCTTTGGGGTGCCGTGGATAGTGGGCGGCTTTTAGGAACACATACACACCAGCCATACCATACATCTGATACAGTAATGAGGACATGTGTTAACGATAAACTGTATATTTACTTAATAATTATTAATCAAGAAAACACATTAATTACATTTATAAACAGTCACCAAGAGAAGTAACAAGAATAATGATAAATTATTAATCAAGAAAACACATTAATTACATTTATAAACAGTAAATCAAGAGAAGTAACAAAAATAATGATAATTAATTAAGGGAAAAAATAGAGTCACTATGAAGGCAGAGAATTTGCCTTGGGCAGGAGCGCAAGAGCATGTAGAATACAGCTAAAGCGATTAGCAGTGCCCAGAGTCTTCTTCCACATGAACTCTTGGAGGTACGACTTCAAATTTTGGTGGGACGTGCTTCTATGGCGCTTGCTTCTCCATTTGCATGCCCCCCACAGCCGCTCTATATTCAGCGTGTGAACCCCTGAGTCTGGGTCAACAAAGTTAAAGCGGTGGTTCACACGTGCGTGCTCATAACCTGCCCGCTGTAGCTGCTCCGTGTTATAAGCCCTCCAGCAATCTGAATAGATTATCGATCCAGGAGCAACGTAATCATTAATGGCGGCCATCAATGTACTGGCATCTCTCTTCGGAACTGCAGTGACAAAGCAGGCACCTGTCTCCCTGCAGATCCCTCTGAAAATCTCTGTGCTATTTATGCTTTGTGTGATACCCAGTTCTAGGCACCACAGCAGCATACATCATAAATTAGGTCCGGCTCCTATGTCCGGAGCAACACACCAGCGGGAATCATCAGGATGACCTGAGAGGAACTACATATGTGTGTACTTGTTGCCACACGTTCCTAGTTTTACCATACAGTCCAGTGTCCAGCTGCATAAGTGGTCACTTCCGCTTCCGGTTTTGCGACCAGCGCCGGTCATCGGCGCTTTAGGGACGGCTGCAGGTTGCATGTGCGGCGTTCTGAGCTTGTTTACACACACAGTGTTACGCTGGGTGGCTGGTAGAACGTCAGGCGTGAGCCCGTAGCCGGGACCGCCGGTCAGGACGGCCACAGCGAACCCTACACTCTCTCTGTTGGGTTCCTCTGGCAGATGACTGGCCACTGCGAGAGCTAGTGTTCACCTGTGGCCGCCGCGTCCGAAGGAGCGAGTTATGCCCGCTCCAGCCCCGATGCAGCCAGGTCTTATGTTGGGACAAGTGACCAGCGATCGTCAGAGGTAACACAAGAGGCGACTCTAACTACAGGGCCTAACTGAAAATGACACACCCTGACTGCCGGCACCAAGCCAAGGACGGGGATGCGACCCAGTCGCAAACACAAAGAAGATAACACGGGGAATTACCACCATGCGAAAAAATACTAAACCAAAAGAATTCCCCAAAACACCAGAGGAACGTAACAGGAGATATGCCCTGCCTAAAAATAAGAAATAAAGAGAAGTACAGAATGAATCCTGTTGCTAACAGAGACCAACAGGGTAGGTCCGAGAACACGGGGACCAAATCTCAAACAAAGAAATGGCTGGGTAGCCAAGGTGTAACATAAGGAAAACAAAAGGTAATAAGCCCCAAAAACAGGGGATAAAGGGTAAAGCTCCTAAAGGAGCACTCACGTGACCCCAGGAGGGGGAGCAGGGTGAACCAAGGCTGGAAAGTACCAGGACTGACACCAGAAGACTCTTGGAAGCAGGGTCTGGAAACAGGCAAGGCGACCAGGATAGCTGAGTGAACAAGCTATAACCGGCGCCATCTTGCCTGTGAGCATCCCTTAAAAGGGATACTACAGCCAATGGGGATGTCCCTGCATGACCCAGCCCCCGGCTACTTAGTAGCATCAGGTGGCCGAGCGCGCGACTCCCGGCGTCCCCTGTTGCTAGGCAACCGCTGGGCGGCTGCAGGGGAGCGCCGGGAGCTAATATACAGATGCCCGCGCCGGGCGGAAGTGATGTCACTCCGCCGGGCGGAAGTGACCGTCGGACGCTCGGCTGAGCCGGGCGGAAGCACTGTGTGCACCTCCTGTGCACCCGCCCCTGGCCGCCGAGCGTCAGGAACAGCCGGAGAGCCCCTGCAGCGGCGCACCCGCCGGGCGGAAGTACCCCCTGGACGCTCGGCTGAGTCAGGCGGAAGCACGGTGTGCACCTCCTGTGCACCCGCCCCCGGCCACCGAACGTCAGCGCAGGTAACAGTACCCCCCCCCCCCCTTGAGGAGGGGTCAACAAACCCCTACCACCGGGTTTGTATGGAAATTCCCGAAAGAATAGCCTCTTAAGATTGGGGGCATGCAAATCCTTCTCGGGAACCCACAACCTTTCTTCAGGACCGAAGCCTCTCCAATGCACTAAAAACTGCAGAGAACCTCTACAGAACTTAGAATCCAGTATCTTCTCCACCTGAAATCCTGCTGTCCCCGCACCATCACCAGAGAGGACCCAGGGGAAATCCTGCAAGGAAACCTTGGTGAGAAGAACACCGGTTTCAGCAGAGAGGCGTGGAAAGTGCTGGCAATCTTGAGGGATTTGGGCTGCGAAAGGCCACCGGATTAACCCTCTTTACAATACGAAAGGGACCAATATACCTTGGCCCTAATCTCGCCGACTGTTGGTGGAGTTTGATATTACGGGTGGATAACCACACCCAGTCACCAACTTTGAATTGGCAAGGACGTCTGGACTTGTCAGCGAACACTTTCTCCTTCAAGGCAGCTTCCTTAAGAGCCTCATTGGTTCTTTTCCAGATAACTCTGAGGTGAGAAACAGAAGAAAAAGACGACTTGGGGACTTCTGGTCCAAAAGCATTGGCCCGTGGATGAAAACCAAAAACCACAAAAAAGGGGGAGGCTTTCGATGCAGAGTGGTAGGCATTATTATACGCGAATTCTGCTAATGGCAAAAAGCTCACCCAATCATTTTGCAGTTTGGACACAAAACATCTTATGTACTGCTTGAGGGATTGATTCAGTCGCTCCGTCTGTCCGTTCGATTGCAGATGAAACGCTGAGGTTAGACTGATCTTTATTTTGAGAGAGGAGCAAAAAAGTCTCCAGAATTTTGCCACAAACTGTGGACCTCGATCTGAAACAATATCGGAAGGCAAACCATGAAGCCTGAACACATGTTGTAAGAACAACCCGACCAACTCCTTGTTTCAGCGCCACAAAGTGTGCCATTTTAGAAAATCTGTCAATGATGACCCAGATAACTTGACACTGAGATGACACAGGTAACCCAACTATGAAATCCATGGCCAGGTGAGACCACGGCCTGGAAGGAACGGATAAGGGGATAAGAACCCCAAGGGGCCGGGACCTAGGAACTTTATGTTGGGCACACACTGGACAAGACAGCACAAATTCCCTGGCATCCTGTGCCATCCCTGGCCACCAAACCACCCGGGATAAAAGATCTAAGGTTTTAACAATCCCAGGATGACCAGCAATTTTGGAATCATGCAGTTCTGACAAAACCCTACGTCGAAGAGATTCGGGTACAAATAATCGAGAAGCTGGGGTTTGGGCAGGAGCCTGATCTTGACGAATTAACCCCTCCAACGTCTGATTGATCCCTGCATGTATACAAGTTGCTGGCAAAATAGGAATTTTGCTAGTCTTGATCTCGTGTTGGGGAAGAAAACAGCGAGAAAGGGCGTCAGCTCTACTGTTCTTTGAACCAGGCACGTAGGAGATAATGAAGTTAAACCGCATAAAGAACAGTGCCCAGCGGGCTTGCCGAGCATTGAGCCTTTTGGCTGTTTCAATGTATTGTAAGTTCTTGTGGTCAGTAAGAACCAATATTTGGTGAATAGCTCCTTCCAACCAGTGAAGCCATTCGTCAAAGGCCCATTTGACCGCAAGCAATTCTCTATTCCCTACGTCGTAATTAGTCTCAGCCGAAGAGAATTTTCTGGACATGAACGCACAGGGATGTACTTCTTGAGACTCCGGATCTCTTTGGGACAGAACAACTCCGGCCCCTACTTCGGAGGCATCCACCTCTACTATGAAGGGGAGATCTGGGTCCGGATGTCTCAATACGGGAGCTGAGACGAAGGCCTGTTTAAGAGCCTGGAAGGCCCGCTCCACTTGTGGAGACCATTTGGATGGATCGGCCCCTTTCTTGGTTAGAGCAACCAAGGGCGCTACTATAGAAGAAAAAGAATGGATAAAGCGCCTATAATAGTTGGCAAATCCAAGAAATCGTTGGACAGCCTTCAAGTTGGTGGGTCGGGACCAATCCACGATGGCTTGTAGTTTCTTGGTATCCATCCAAAATCCCTCAGAGGAAATTATGTATCCCAGGAATGATACTTGGGACACCTCAAACTCGCATTTTTCCAGTTTTGCGAACAGCTGGTTCTCCCTTAATTTTTGTAGAACTTGTCTCACTTGGCTCCTATGAGAATGTAAGGATTCTGGGAGTGTCCCCGCCAATCTAACTCCGTTGCCTCTGGCTGGAATCGACGGACGTGTACAAGGCTAGGCTTCACATGGGCCCGTCTCGGCTGAAGGGCGAATTAGGTCCGCCACACTCCGCTACAGCCAGGTCTTAGGTATGGACAACACGTCCGCCGAGGCCAGGAGAGAGCAAGGGGACAACCTAACTAAACACCAGAAACGGGGAACTCCCAGAAACCCCAGGGGAGCAACAATGCTCAGCAGATGACACAAAATGGCAACAATGCCTGAGAGATGTAATATAAAGAAATGGCAACAATGCTTGAGAGATGTTATATAAAGAAATAGCAACAATGCTCAGGAGGTGATATAAAAATGGCAACAATGCTTGAGAGATGTTATATAAAGAAATAGCAACAATGCTTAGAAGAAGATATCAAAAATGGCAACAATGCTTGAAAGATGTAATATAAGAAAATGGCAATAATGCTGAATGAGATGTACAATAAAGAAGAATGCCAAACAGCAGGAGGGAAACACAGGGTGACCCCTGACTTTTATCTGGAGAGATGACGGTGTCACAGACAAGCCCCTGCAGACTTCTGAGGATGATGACTCTCACAGCAGGGCACACTAAAGGAATCTCAGACACGGCAGGACAAAACCAGGCAAGGCAGACCAGGCAGGGAACAACAGGGATTCTTCCGACAGGAACCAGGACCAGGAACACAATCTTAGCAAACAGCTGAAAGAACGCTATAACCGGCGTCTGTGTGAGAAAGACGCCGGCTTATATTTGAATTAGCCGCCCCCTGTGGCGACATCACTTCCTGTCCGCCCTGCAGAGTCTTCCCCCTGCAGAGACGGCCGGAGCGGAAGTTCGGGGCGTTGCCTAGCAACATCCCCAAAGCTTCCTGATGACGCGCGTTGGAAGATGGCCGCCGTCCTAGCAGCGCAGACGCTGCCGAGGGACCTGGACGGCGGCGACGCCAGGTACGGCGCCTAACAGTACCCCCCCCTTGAGGAGGGATCAAGGGACCCCCAGCCCTGGGTTTATGAGGAAATTCTTCAAAAAATCTTTTCTTAAGTGAAGGAGCGTGGAGCTCGTTGTCCGGAATCCAGGATCTCTCCTCCGGGCCATATCCTTTCCAGTGCACCAGAAATCTGAGCTGATTGCGAGTCACCTTGGAATCAAGAATCCTTTCTATCACAAACTCCTTGCGACCTTGAACCAGGACAGGTGCGGGTCTCTGGCGCCTGGGCTGAGAAGCCTGCTTGAAAAGGGAGCAATGAAAGGTATTGTGAATCTTCATGGTTCGGGGCAGTTGGAGCCTGAAAGCCACTGGGTTGATTTGACTGATAATTTTAAAAGGACCAATAAAGCGGGGACCAAGTTTCTGAGAGACCTGGCGAATCTTAATGTTCCGGGTTGAGAGCAAAACCCAGTCTCCTGCTCTAAATGGGCAGGGCCTCCTGTGTTGATCGGAGAACCGTTTGGCAGATGCCGATGAAGCAAGAAGAGCTTTATGAACCTTGCTCCAAATGGCCCTTTTCTGTGACAACCAAGAACCACCCCCAGAAGATCCGGGATCAAAAGAATTGGCTCTGGGGTGTTGACCAGAGTTACAGAAAAATGGAGACATCTTTGAAGCTGAATGCCATGCATTATTATAGGCAAACTCCGCGAAAGGCAGATGCTCCGACCAATTATTCTGGCATTTGGAAGCGTAACATCTTAAAAA
This sequence comes from Crinia signifera, assembly GCF_055691185.1. Lineage (NCBI taxonomy): Eukaryota > Metazoa > Chordata > Amphibia > Anura > Myobatrachidae > Crinia > Crinia signifera. The sequence continues at coordinate 188,869,859 of NC_139218.1, forward strand.
TTGCTCGAGGGACTGATTGACTCTCTCAGTCTGTCCATTCGACTGGGGATGATACCCAGAAGATGGACTGAGGTTGATGCCTAAAGCAGTACAGAGGAACTTCCAAAACTTGGCGACAAACTGTACCCCCCTATCCGAGACAATATCCATAGGGAGACCATGGAGACGAAAGACATGCAACACAAATAATGCAGCCAATTTTTGGGCGGAGGGAAGACCGACCAGGGGAACAAAATGCACCATTTTGCTGAAGCGGTCCACTACTACCCAGATGGTATCATGACCGGAGGAAGAGGGTAAATCCACAATAAAATCCATGGAGATATGGGTCCATGGTTTTACAGGACAAGATAAAGGAAGAAGTTGACCCGTGGGAGGGGTGCGGAGGGACTTGTTTCTGGCACAGACCTCGCAGGACTTGGCAAAAGATTCCACATCCCCCCTCATTGATGGCCACCATACTGAACGAGAGATCAAATCCAATGTCTTAGCACAACCAGGATGACCTGCATTCTTGGCCGCATGAAACTCAGCAAGAACTTTCCCTCGGAGTCTGGAGGGCACAAACAATCTCCCCGAGGGGGTGAGATCGGGTGCCTCCGTTTGTGCCCGTAAGACTTTATCCAGGAGTGTTTGAGCGATACCAACATAAATCCGCGAAGATGGAATAATGGTCTCAAGCGCCGTTTCCCTGTCCTGAAGACCCAAAAAACTCCTAGACAAGGCGTCTGCCTTGACGTTTCTGGAACCCGGCCTAAAGGTGATGCGAAAATTGAATCGAGCAAAGAATAACGCCCACCTCGCCTGACGGGCATTAAGCCTCTTGGCATCCTGTAGATAAGAGAGGTTTTTATGATCAGTAAAAATGGTCACCTGAAATTTAGCTCCCTCCAACCAGTGCCTCCACTCCTCCAGAGCACACTTTATGGCCAGGAGTTCCCTGTTCCCCACATCGTAATTGCACTCCGCGGAAGAGAATTTATGAGAATGGAATGAACAGGGATGTAAAAGACCATCCTTTTACATCCTTTTGTTCTTGGAAATTCCCTCATATAAATAGAGGATCCATAATATAATGAATATACATCAATGGCACAGTGCATCTAAATTGATATGTTTTCCTTATTAAAAATGGACAGGGATAAAAATATCCGTATCACCTAATTCTGAGGGATTATATTAATTGTGCTTATAAAAAGATGTCATGTATATATAAAATTCTATACTTGCTGCTTATTATAACTGTTATGAATAATTTCCACATCATTAGCTCTCTCTATTAACGTTTATAAACATTGATACTAATTTTACCATCTGATAAAAATTCCTGATCTCTGACCTCGCTTTCTTTAGGGTTCTCTTACTTGATTGGGATTTTCAATATAGGCTTTATACTTTGGTTGAATCACGCAATATATATTTCTCAGTCAATTTATCATATACATATGTTCGATACTGATTTGATACTTCCATTATGGGGTCTAACTTTGGAACGCATGTGCGCTCCAAATGTGGGAGTAGTCAGTTTGATTGATCAGATATCCCGTTCACGTGACCATCCATGTCACGTAATGACGCTGTAATGGATAGGTGTACACGGAGGATAGCGCCGTCATATGACGCGACCCTCTGCGTCTCCAACATGACCATTCATTCCTTAAAGCTGCCATTTACTTCCGGGATATAGGCGGAAGTGATTGTACCCCATTGCATTTGGAACGCATTATGCGTTCCACAGTCACGCTGATTGTACATAACGGGTTTATACACACTTCTATGTTCCCCAATGTCCTTTACAATATTTATGCTGCCGATGACGCCATGTAACCATCCGGAAACTTCCTTAATTATCCCCCTATATGATGAATATTCCTCTATCTAGTGTGTCAGTATCCCGATCACGTGACCTCCGCAAGTCACGTGACCGGAGTTGAATATAATAAAAGTCTTTTTTCTGCATACAATTTTGAATGCATATTAAATTACTTATATTAATTGATAAGTTATATGTCTGCCTACCTATTTCTTATATTGATTTTCTGCTTATTTTGTGAGTTTGAATTGTCAAATTGCATCTCACAGGTGCACTAATTTACTCATTAAGGAAGGTATATATACCTGAACCAGGTACACAGTCCCCCACACCTTTGATAAAGCTGCAGGACGCAGTGAAACGCGTTAGGTGAATTCCCCCTTCCCATCCTTGCCTCAGGACATTGCTGTGGAAATCTACTCCATTGTGGACATTCACTTACTATCTTTCATCTGAACATCATCTAAAGGCGGACACCGTGCTCCAAGACACCGCTGGTAAACAACATCCAAACCAGTGAGGTTTTCTTCTTGGACACGGAAGCCATATCGTATCCATTGCTGGAATTACATTGGTCATATCGCCACAGTTACATCACTCCGGTGTTTGAGATACCCACCATCTGTCTCACACCCCAAAATAGAGGACTGATTCCATCTTGCGATCCCTGACCCCTCCAGCGGCACATCAAGCAGCCGCATACATCGTGAGGACTTTCCAGCTATAACACCACTCCTCAAAAAGGATGTAGACCAGAGAGCGGGATCTGCACCCTTCTTAGTGAGTGCAACGATGGGCGCAACAATATCTGAGAACGCAGGAATGAACCTGCGATAGTAGTTCGCGAATCCCAGAAACCTCTGGACTGCTTTCAGAGTTGTGGGCTGCACCCAATCCATGATAGCCTGATCTTTGGCAGGATCCATACAGAAGCCCTCCGGGGAAATACTATGGACCTCAAACTCACACTTTTCGAGTTTAGCATAGAGACAGTTCTCTCTGAGTCTCTGTAAAACCCTTAACATGTACTCTATGTTGTTCCAAAGACGAAGAAAAAATCAGGATGTCGTCCAGATAAACGACCACAAAAATCCCCAAAAAATCCCGGAGGACGTCATTAATGAAGTCTTGAAAGACCGCAGGTGCATTGGCCAACCCAAAGGGCATCACGAGATATTCATAATGACCAGTGTGAGTGTTAAAAGCGGTCTTCCACTCATCCCCTGCTTTGATTCTAATCAAATTATACGCACCTCGGAGATCTATCTTTGAAAAAACAGTAGCAGAGCGCAATTGATCAAACAAGACGGAGATCAAAGGCAACGGGTAAGAGTTTTTAACAGAAATCAAGTTAAGCTGTCTGTAATCAATACATGGACGTAAGGTCCCATCTTTCTTGCCAACAAAAAAACCCCCCGCCCCTACAGGAGACTTTGAGGGACGAATAAACCCCTTTTTTAAGTTGTCGGCTATATACTCCTCCATCGCCTTTGCTTCGGGTAAGGACAAGGAGTACAAACGACTGATGGCACAGTCGTAAGGCCGATGGGGTGGTAAAGTCTCTGCCTCCTTCTTGGAGAATACATCAGAAAAAGAAACATAAGGAGCAGGAAGCAGTGGATTGGCGAAACTTGAGATCCTGACAGGGAGGTGTAGACATGAGTCAGCGCATGACCCACCCCACCGCAGCAGTTCCCCAGTCTGCCAATCGAAATGAGGGTTATGTCATTTTAACCAAGGCAAGCCAAGCACCACAGGAGCTAAGGGACTATGAATAACAAGGAATTCTAATTTCTCAGAATGGGTGGAACCTATGCTTAGGTCTAAGGGCACGGTACGATGGGAGATCAGTCCCTTGGGAAGAAGACTACCATCCAAGCATGAAAACAGATAACTCGGAAGGAAGTGGGACTAATGGAATGGCAAGATCCTGAACCAACCGAGAATCAATGAAATTCCCGGCTGCTCCACTATCCACAAAAGCTTGGGATTCCCACCGTTGAACCCCTGGACCTAAACATACTAATAACAAAAGAGAATTATTGGGAGACAAGCGGGACTGGCCTAAGAGGATTCCTCCCCTAACCCCTAGGCCCTGGCGTTTCCCGGACGCTCTGGGCATGTGCCCACCAGGTGCCCCTTACCCCCACAATACAAACACAAGCCTAAGGAACGTCGACGTGCCTTCTCCTGGTTCGATAAGCGAGATGCACCAATCTGCATTGGTTCTTCAGACCCGCCCACCATCTCTCCTCCTGTATCGGCAAGAGGATAAGAAGGCAACTCTCGCTCCGAACGCCTCTCTCTGATGCGTCTGTCGATGCGTATCACAAACTGCATCAAGTCATCTAGAGAAGCTGCCGCGGGATACTGAACCAGGAAATCTTTGACCTGATCTGCTAGGCCAAGACGGAATTGACTCCGCAGTGCAGGATCATTCCAAGTGGTATCCCCAGCGTAGCGACGGAATTCGGAGCAATAGGCTTCTGCAGTACGGCGACCTTGTCTTAAGGCCCTGATGTGAGCCTCAGCGGAGGCTGCTTTATCGGGATCATCATACAGCACCCCCATAGCTGTAAAAAATGCATCCACAGTACTGAGCTCAGGACTATCTGCCCCTAAACCAAAGGCCCATGTCTGTGGATCCCCTTGGAGTAGGGAGACTACCAACCCGACCTTCTGAGTCTCGGAGCCTGAAGAACGGACGGAAAATAGGAATTTAATACCTACCGGTAATTCCTTTTCACGTAGTCCTTATGGGATACTGGGAATGGTCTTAAGACATTGGGTATTAGAGGGTATCCGCAGGAGACAGGCACATCTATAACTTTGAAGCTGGGTGTGCTGGCCCCTCCCCTCTGATTCCCCACCCAGGAACCAGTTAATGGAAAAACTGTGCCCGAAGGAGAATGTACATATGAGAGGAATAACTTATATGTCACCTATGTAAACATAAGTGTGAATAGTGTGGTGAGATTTATGCCAGCACACCCGCATTCATTCAAAATAAAAACAACTATAATACCACCAACTGGATGGATTTTCTTTAACAAAGGTCACTGAACTAGACCTTAGAACCAGAAGACAATAAGTCAACTTCTGAACTGTATAAGCAGAATAAAGCTGCAGCCAGACCCCCGCACAGGGCGGGCGCCCAGTATCCCATAAGGACTACGTGAAAAGGAATTACCGGTAGGTATTAAATTCCTATTTTCACTAACGTCCTTGATGGGATACTGGGAATGGTCTTAAGACATTGGGGATGTCCCAAAGCTTCCAGAACGGGAGGGTACGTGCGGAGACTGCTGCAATACTGCCTGCCCAAACTGGGTATCCTCTTTGGCCAAGGCATCAAACTTGTAAAATTTTACAAAGGTGTGTTGCCCCGACCATGTAGCAGCTCTACAGAGCTGACACACCCCGAGCAGCCGCCCAGGATGCGCCCACCGATCTGGTGGAATGAGCCTTTAAAACCGGAGGTGTCGGCATGCCTGCCGTCACATAGGCTTGTTGGATTGTAGTCCTAATCCATCTAGCAATGGATTGCTTAGATGCAGGGTGTCCTTTCTTTTGTGCGTCATACAGAATGAATAGACAATCTGTCTTCCTGATCCTTGACGTCCTCTGGACATACACACGCAAGACACGCACCACATCCAGGGATACCGGAATATCCGGTGAACTAGATGCAGACGGGACTACAATTGGCTGATTTAGGTGAAAGGAAGAAATCACCTTAGGGAGAAACCGCGGGTTTGTTCTCAACTCCGCTCTGTCTGAGTGAAAAATTAGATAGGGGCTCTTACAGGAAAGGGCTCCCAATTCAGACACTCTCCTAGCCGAGGCTAGGGCCAAAAGGACCACCGCCTTCCAGGTGATATACCTCAATTCTATCGACTCCAAAGGTTCAAACCAGGAGGATTGAAGGAAGGTTAGGACGACGTCCAAACTCCAAGGAGGTGTAGGAGGTACAAAGGGAGGCTGGATGCGAAGCACTCCCTGAAGGAATGTTTGTACTTCCGGGATGACAGCCAATTTTCTTTGGAAGAAAATGGACAGGGCCGAAATCTGGACTTTTAGTGAGCCCAGACGGAGACCCAAATCCAATCCCGCTTGTAAGAAGCACAATAACCTGTTCAGGTTAAACTTTGCTGGGGGGACCTTCTGCTCCTCACACCAACCCACGTATTTTCTCCAGATTTTGTAGTAGTGGGTGTTTGTTACCGGCTTTCTGGCCTGAATCATCGTGGTGATAACTGATGAATGCAGACCCTTCTGAGCTAAGATTTTCCGCTCAGCCTCCACGCCGACAAACGTAGCCGCCCTAAATCTTGGAAGACGCAAGGGCCCTGTGTGAGTAGATCTCTCCTTAGAGGCAGGGGCCAAGGATCCTCGATCAGGCTCTGTAGATCCGAGAACCAAGCCCTTCTTGGCCAGTCCGGAGCCACCAGAATGGCTTCCACTCCCTGACTTCGAATCCTTTTTAGAACTCTTGTCAGTAGTGGTATGGGTGGAAACAGATACACCAAGGGAAACACCCATGGAATTGTCAGGGCGTCTATCGCCGCTGCGCAGGGATCCCTGGTCCTTGTGCAGTACATGGGGACCTTGTGGTTTAACCGGGATGCCATCAGATCTATCGATGGCTGGCCCCAACGGTCCACAATTGCTGCAAACACCTGTGAATTCAGGCTCCATTCCCCGGGGTGGAGGGCGTGACGGCTCAGAAAGTCCGCCTCCCAATTGTCCACACCCGGGATAAAGATGGCCGACAGAGCCACCACGTACATTTCCGCCCAGGCCAGGATCTTGGAAACTTCCTTCATGCAAGTCCTGCTTTTCGTGCCTCCCTGGCGATTTATGTAGGCCACAGTAGTGGCGTTGTCGGACTGTATCTGGAGCGCCCGACCTTGGAGAAGATCCTGGGCCTGCAATACTGCATTGTATACAGCTCTCAGCTCCAGGATATTGATGTGGAGTCTCGCTTCCCACCGAGTCCACTGACCTTGAAAGGTTCTGTCCATGGTCACAGCACCCCCTCCCAGCAGACTCGCATCTGTCGTGAGTCGCACCCAATCCTGGATGCCAAATCTCCGACCTGCCAGCAGGTTCGACTCCTGAGTCCACCATAGAAGGGACTGGCGTGACTGATGCGACAGAGAAATCCTCTTGTACATCAGGAGATGGGAGCCCGACCATTTTGACAACAGATCCAGTTGGAACACCCTGGTGTGAAAGCGCCCGAACTGAATGGCCTCGAAGGTGGCCACCATTCTGCCCAATAACTGGATGCATTGGTGAACCGTCACCTGAGGTTTTGCCAAAATCCCCATCACCAGGGATTGTATGGCTTCCATCTTCTCCCGGGGGAGGAAAATCCTTTTCACCTCTGTGTCCAGGAACATTCCCAGAAAGAGGATACGCCACGACGGCGTCAAAGAGGACTTGGGGATATTCAGGATCCACCCATGCTCGGATAAAACCTGTCTGGTTCTTGCTATATCCTGTAGCAGGACCTGTTCCGACCTTGCTTTGATCAGCAAGTCGTCCAGGTAGGGGATAATGTTGACCCCCGACCTCCTGAGCAGTACCATCATCTCTGCCATCACCTTCGTGAACACACGCGGCGCTGATGACAGGCCGAATGGCAGCGCTCTGAATTGTAAGTGCAGATCTTTCAGCGCAAACCTCAGGAAAGCCTGATGTGGACCCCAAATTGGTATGTGGAGGTAGGCGTCCTTCACATCCAGCGATGCTAAGAACTCTCCCTCCTCCAGGCTTGCTATTACTGCCCGGAGGGACTCCATCTTGAATTTGTAAACCCTTAAAAAAGGGTTTAGAGACTTTAAATTTAAAATGGGGCGTACCGAGCCGTCCGGCTTCGGCACGAGGAACAGATTGGAGTAGTAACCCCTTCCTTGTTCCTCCAATGGGACAGGTGTGATAACCTGTGACGTCAGTAGGCGTTGTATTGCCTGCTGCAGGTTCACTCGATCTGCCTGTAGGGCCGGCAGACCTGATTTGAAGAACCTGTGAGGGGGAGGTTTTTCGAATTCCAACCTGTAGCCGTTGGTAATAAGATCTCTCACCCAGGAATCCAGGTGAGAGACTGACCATACTTGGCTGAAAGCTGACAGACGACCCCCCACCTCGCAAGTGACTCCAGGGTCGGAACCCGAGTCATGCTGCCGGCTTAGAAGCGGAGGCATTAGCGGCACGATCCTGAGATCCTGTGCTGGCGGGCTTCCTGAACCTGCCACGGCCCCCTCTGGCGGCCGAGCTGGAGCCTCTCACCCTCTGCCTGGGCCTGGAAGGCCGAAAGGACTGAGAAGCCTGAAAGGACTGGGACGCATGGCCCTGAAAGGAACGTTTAGCGTGAGTGGAAGCCGTCGGCAGAAAAGTCGACTTGCCGGCTGTAGCCTTGGATATAAGGTCGTCAAGTTCGCTACCAAATAACTTTTCTCCCTTAAAAGGCAAACTTTCCACACTACGTTTGGACTCTGGATCAGCTACCCACTGTCTTAACCAGAGGGCCCTGCGGCCTGAAACCGCCATTGCGGAAGAGCGAGCGTTTATAGCTCCAAGCTCCTTTTGAGTGTCACACAGGATCTTTGCAGTATCCTGGATATGGCGAAGTCTTTCTCCGACCTGCGCCATTGACATATCGGCCAGCATGCCTTCCTGGATTTGAGAAGCCCATGTATAAATGGACTTTGCCATCCAACAACTGGCGAGGACAGGTCTCTGAGATGCCCCACTCGCTGTGTACATGGACTTAAGGGTAGTATCCAGTTTTTTGTCTGTACTATCCTTTAGGGTTGCTGCCCCTGGAACGGGGAGAACCACCTTCTTGGACAGTCTGGACACTGATGCATCCACAACCGGAGGCTCTTCCCACACCGCTCTAGTGGCGGGATCAAAGGGAAAGTTGGACTTAAACCTTTTAGACAGCTGGAAACGTTTTTCAGGTTGTTTCCAAGCCTCCTTAAACGTCTCATCAAGGTCAACTTGTTCAGGATAAACAATTTGCTGTTTCCTTTGAGACCCAAAAAACGGGTCACCTTCCTGCATGTCTGCTAAGGGAAGGTCTAATACTTCTCTTATTGCTGTAATAAGAGGTTCTGGGCCTCTAAGAGATGACTGTGAATCAGGGATCAGAGCCCCGTCGTCCACATTATCATCTGTGTCGTCACCCGCCTGCAGATCATCATCTGAATCAGGCAACATGGCGGTCGCAGCCCGCTTCCGTGACTGGCCCGTGGTGGTATTGATATTATCCACCCGTGCGGCTAGAACTGTTAAGTCCTGCTGCACCTGTTTGGTCTGCATTGTATTTGCAGCCAATTGCGTTGACACTGCCTGCAGCATGGTTTTAATGCCTGCCGCCCACTCAGGCTCCTGTGAGTCTGATTGAGGAGTACCACTGATCTGAGGTGGAACCCCTGCCCCACTCGTTTGAGTGGACATGCATTCCTCACAAGTAATCTGTGAGGTGGACTTAGGCACAAACTTGCTGCTGCAAATGAGACAGGTTAACTTCCTCACCATGTTGAAGGAATAAGTAACCTTTCTTCCACAAACACACCACAATCACAATGAAATAAATATATATATATATTCAATGTGCAGTGTATAGCAGCTATATATGTGTGAGCTCTATCACTGGAAGTGTGTAGCTTAACAAGCACGTGGGGGAGCGCTCAGATTATACTGAGGAGACCAGCACACCCTGTACAACCTTAACTCCTATGTAGGAGTTGGTACAACGCACAAACACAGTACAGTTAGTGATCAATTAAGCGATCTTAGCGCTAAATACACTTGCTGTTTTCTGCAGATTTCCTCTGTCCAACACCTCAACGCTGAGGAGTGTATCTGGAGACAGTAATGGCGCCCAGGGAGAAGCAGGAAGTAGTGTATGCGCGCTCAGAGCTCTGGCCTCGCTCCGCTGAAGCCCCGCCCCCCTGTGATGGCGCAGGGGCTTCACTGATCTTTATACTGGCGCTGGCTGTCAGTTTTAATGGCGCCCTTACACTGAACAGCGTTTTATAGTGGGATCTGCACTGGTAGCCCAGGGACTGTCACCCCCAGCCAGTCTGTGACAGGGGGTCTGCGCAGCCCCTGTGCAGGGTACCGCGTCTGCCGCCGCCGCCATCTTGCCGCACAATGAGCCGGGGTACCCCACTGTGGGGACCCCGGTTTCTACTCACCACAGACGTCTTCGGACTGTGTCAGGAGTGTGCGGCATGCTGGGGGTGAGTATCACTGCAGCGCAATGCCCGTGAGTACAAACACCCTCTCAGGACAGTGGTCCTGCAGCAGGGACAGCTCGGTACCTTAAGAGGCCTGCAGCTGAACCCTTCTCAACTGACTCCCTCGAAGCAGGGATACTGTGAAGTCCAACACAGTAACCCCAAAATAATAAAAGAAAGTAAACTGAAGACAAACTCTCTGGAGCTCCAGCAGTGTGCATCCTCTCCTGAGGGCACATTTTTCTAAACTGGTTCCTGGGTGGGGAATCAGAGGGGAGGAGCCAGCACACCCAGCTTCAAAGTTATAGATGTGCCTGTCTCCTGCGGATACCCTCTAATACCCAATGTCTTAAGACCATTCCCAGTATCCCATCAAGGACGTTAGTGAAATATAATTTACAGCTCTCCCTAAAATTGAAGAAAAGCGGTCGGGTAGATTCATCTTAGGCTCCTTTATAGGTTGGGAAATAACAGGGACTACTCTTCTAACCTCCTCCTGTGTCTCCACTCGCAGGGACAATTCTACCATCTGCTGCGTGAGGAGACGGACCTGGTCAGAGAGTACTTGAGCTGGGCTCCCTGCCGTGGGATCCATGATGGGTGTAAAGACAAAAACCCTAGCACAACAACTGAGTACAAGGAGATCCTCCAGAACAGCTGGGGATCCTAATATGGCCGGTTATAATGTAAGGATTCTGGGAGTGTCCCCGCCAATCTAACTCCGTTGCCTCTGGCTGGAATCGACGGACGTGTGCAAGGCTAGGCTTCACCTGGGCCCGTCTCGGCTGAAGGGCGAATTAGGTCTGCCCCACTCCGCTACAGGCAGGTCCTAGGTATGGACAACACGTCCGCCGAGGCCAGGAGAGAGCAAGGGGACAACCTAACTAAACACCAGAAACGGGGAACTCCCAGAAACCCCAGGGGAGCAACAATGCTCAGCAGATGACACAAAATGGCAACAATGCCTGAGAGATGTAATATAAAGAAATGGCAACAATGCTTGAGAGATGTTATATAAAGAAATAGCAACAATGCTCAGGAGGTGATATAAAAATGGCAACAATGCTTGAGAGATGTTATATAAAGAAATAGCAACAATGCTTAGAAGAAGATATCAAAAATGGCAACAATGCTTGAAAGATGTAATATAAGAAAATGGCAATAATGCTGAATGAGATGTACAATAAAGATGTACAATAAAGAAGAATGCCAAACAGCAGGAGTCTTCCCCCTGCAGAGACGGCCGGAGCGGAAGTTCGGGGCGTTGCCTAGCAACGTCCCCAAAGCTTCCTGATGATGCGCGTTGGAAGATGGCCGCCGTCCTAGCAGCGCAGACGCTGCCGAGGGACCTGGACGGCGGCGACGCCAGGTACGGCGCCTAACAGCGAATTCACATCTCGGGAAAAAATCAAAATGTCGTCCAAGTACACGACCACGAATTGACCCAAAAAATCACGGAGGACGTCATTAATGAGATCTTGAAAGACGGCAGGGGCGTTGGAAAGACCGAAAGGCATTACTAGGTACTCGTAATGCCCAGATTGAGTACTAAATGCCATCTTCCATTCGTCCCCTTCCTTGATTCGAATAAGATTGTACACACCTCTGAGATCAATCCTGGTAAAGATGGTGGCAGATCTTAATTGATCAAAGATTACCGAAATCAAGGGAAGAGGATATGTGTTTTTCACCGTGATTTTGTTAAGCGCACGGAAAGCAATACAAGGCCTGAGAGAGCCATCTTTCTTTTCTACAAAAAAGAAGCCGGCACTAAGGGGTGATTTTGAGGGTCGGATGAAGCCCTTCTTAAGGCTTTCCTGGACGTATTCTTCCATAGCCTTGGTCTCGGGGATAGACAAGGCATACAACCTCCCATTAGGCAGAGGAGCATGGGGAATTAACTTGATGGCACAGTCGTAGGAACGATGTGGAGGGAGATTGTCTGCTTTTCCCTTCGAGAAGACATCAGAAGAATCCATATAAGAAGAAGGAATCTCGGAAAGAGACATAGCAGCTTGGACCAACGGGATGTGCACACATTGTTCGGAGCAGAAAGGACTCCAACGAGCAATCTCTCCAGAACTCCAATCAATGACCGGGTTATGTTTTACTAACCAAGGATGACCCAAGACGATGGGGACACCCGGACAAGAGGTCAATAAAAATGTAATTTCTTCAGAATGACACAAACCTACGGTAAGCCGCACTAAAGGAGTTTGAAAGGAAATATCCCCGTTGGAAAGCACATTCCCGTCTAAACCCCGCAGGGTGATAAAACCATTGAGTCTGAGAAGGGGAATACCAAGACTACGGGCTAAAGAAATGTCTAAGAAGTTTCCTGCAGCACCACTGTCAATAAAGGCAGTCCCAGAAAAAATATTCTCTTGAAAAGAGATGCAACAAGGAGCTAGTAACGAATCTTGAGAGGAAAAAAGCTGAAGGCCTAAGTGAACCCTCTCCACATTCACTTGGCCTCAGCTTTTACTGGCCTAACTGGACAATTGCGGAGAAGATGCCCTTTGCCTCCACAATATAGGCAAAGGCCGGTACTGAACCGACGGGCTCTTTCTTCAGGGGAGATGCGAGTCGCCCCTATTTGCATGGGTTCTTCGCTGTCCTCGGGAACCAATGGAAGCGGACGTACTTGAGCCCCTCGCTCGGACCTTCGCTCGCATAGGTGGCGGTCAATGCGAATAGCCAACTCCATTAATTTATCTAGAGAGGTGGGCACTGGATACTGGATTAGGCTATCCTTGATGGCATCAGAAAGCCTACAACGGAATTGACTCCATAAAGCAGAGTCATTCCAGCCGCAGTCATTAGACCAACGGCGGAATTCTGTACAGTAAGCCTCCGCTGGGTCTCTTCCCTGTTTAAGGGCCTGGAGATGGGTTTCCGCAGAAGCTTCTCTGTCAGGATCATCGTAGAGTAAGCCCAGGGACGTAAAGAAACTCTCCACCGTCGCCAAGACTGGACTATCGGCCGGGAGACCAAAGGCCCAGGTTTGAGGAACTCCTTGCAGGAGTGACATTACTAAGCCCACTCGCTGGGTTTCTGAACCAGAGGACCGATGTCTTAGTCGAAAATACAGTTTACAACTCTCACGGAAGTTAAAAAAGGCCCTACGATCCCCGGAAAAACGGTCAGGCAAATTAACTTTGGGTTCCAGAACCCCTGGATCTGGAGATCGGATCCTTTGCTCCTGAGTAGCAACTTTCAAAGATAAATCTCGCACCATCTGAGTTAAACCCTGCACCTGGTCTGAAAAAGTCTGAGGAGTGGGATTCATTTCTAAGTCTGCCTGAATGGTTGCTATATAAAAGAAAAATGTATATAACCTCTATGGCCGGTTATAATGTTACGCTGGGTGGCTGGTAGCACGTCAGGCGTGAGCCCGTAGCCGGGACCGCTGGTCAGGATGGCCACAGCGAACCCTACACTCTCTCTGTTGGGTTCCTCTGGCAGATGACTGGCCACTGCGAGAGCTAGTGTTCACCTGTGGCCGCCGCATCCGAAGGAGCGAGTTATGCCCGCTCCACCCACGATGCAGCCAGGTCTTATGTTCGGACAAGTGACCAGCGATCGTCAGAGGTAACACAAGAGGCGACTCTAACTACAGGGCCTAACTGAAATGACACACCCTGACCAAGCCAAGGACGGGGATGCGACCCAGTCGCAAACACAAAGAAGATAACACGGGGAATTACCACCATGCGAAAAAATACTAAACCAAAATAATCCCCAAAACGACAGAGGAACGTAACAGGAGATATGCCCTGCCTAAAAATAAGAAATAAAGAGAAGTACAGAATGAATCCTGTTGCTAACAGAGACCAACAGGGTAGGTCCGAGAACACGGGGACCAAATCTCAAACAAAGAAATGGCTGGGTAGCCAAGGTGTAACATAAGGAAAACAAAAGGTAATAAGCCCCAAAAACAGGGGATAAAGGGTAAAGCTCCTAAAGGAGCACTCACGTGACCCCAGGAGGGGGAGCAGGGTGAACCAAGGCTGGGAAGTACCAGGACTGACACCAGAAGACTCTTGGAAGCAGGGTCTGGAAACAGGCAAGGCGACCAGGATAGCTGAGTGAACAAGCTATAACCGGCGCCATCTTGCCTGTGAGCATCCCTTAAAAGGGATACTACAGCCAATGGGGATATCCCTGCATGACCCAGCCCCCGGCTACTTAGTAGCATCAGGTGGCCGAGCGCGCGTTCCCGGTGTCCCCTGTTGCTAGGCAACCGCTGGGCGGCTGCAGGGGAGCGCCGGGAGCTAATATGCAGATGCCCGCGCCGGGCGGAAGTGATGTCACTCCGGACGCTCGGCTGAGCCGGGCGGAAGCACTGTGTGCACCTCCTGTGCACCCGCCCCCCCCGAGCGTCAGGAACAGCCGGAGAGCCCCTGCAGCAGCGCACCCGCCGGGCGGAAGTACCCGCTGGACGCTCGGCTGAGTCGGGCGGAAGCGTGGTGTGCACCTCCTGTGCACCCGCCCCCGGCCGCCGAGCGTCAGCGCAGGTAACAAACAGGTACCCATGAGTGGTGGGCATTCACATACTTTAGTCTACATAGTATTTCAGCATTAACACGCCACACCAAAAGTGACGTCATTTGCGTGTCACAATGACACGCGGAAGTGATTTGCATTGTTGTGCTTTGGCGCCCTTATGGGTCTCACACCAGGTATATATAGCACTAGGCCAGCAGGGGTTTCCTTGCTGTAGGAACCTGCTGTGTGGTCCACGCTGTGCCTATTCTTTGACAGATGCAATCGATGTCTAACTCCTGACGAAGGTCCTTATTGGACAGAAATGTTAACGTTGAGTATCAATTTTTCTCTTGTTGCATATGAATTATCAAATACAAACTGATTTATCAAACTGATTTTATCTGCATTTACAAAATACTGGAGAGTGCGTCCTTTTTTTTGTCTGAATACATGGACTCTTCCAAGTTCTGGATGTCACCCTAGAAGTTGCTTTCAAGTTGGATGGAGTGCGATCTTGTACTGTACAAATTATATATATATATATATATATATATATATATATATATATATATATATATATATATATATATATATATGTGTATGTGTATATATATATATATATATATATATATATATATACATACACACACACACAAAACATCACTTTAAGTTCACGTTTATTCAATGTATGCACTTAATATCAATTCCCTATATTTTGTATTTATCTGCTTTTGTATTTATATGCTATTGTTATTATCACTATATGTTAGCTGCGTGGAGAAGGGCGGATACATTGTGACACGCAGACTGCCTGAGGGTTGCTAAGACAACCTGGCAGACGCGTACATGCGGAGGAAGTAGACACAGTGACGCGTCTCCTTAGCAACTAACATACACAAGATACCGGCGCTCGGACGCTGCTTACGGATTAGGTCACTGATTCGGACGTCGTTTCCAGTGGGATGGACTCCCACCGGCACGAACAACGTCTGGAGGTATTTAAGGTTAGTGTGGTATGGTTGTATTTTAAGCCTGACGAAAACATTAATTTGTTGAAACGTTGCTGTGTTGCTCTGCACTAAAGATTTGGATTATATTTAAGCTGGAGTGCTGCTTTTTTCTTGTTCCTTGTATACCGCTGCGACGGATTGCGGGCACCCGCTGAAGAAATAGTTTGGAGTGTGGCTGTGCTGAACCATCTTGTGGAATATATATATATATATATATATATGGAGAAATGGGGGGTTTTCAGGGTGCGCTAAAGACCTTATATGATTGAACTGTACAATTCAAATGACAGTAAAAAAAAGGATTTTGGGTACCTACCGGTAAATCCTTTTCTCGTAGGCCATATGGGATACTGGGTTCACTACTATGGGGATTGAGACCTCCGCAGGAGAGACAGGCACATAAAAAAACTTTCAGTGTGGGTGCACTGGCTCCTCCCCTCAATCTCCCTCCACTAGTCAGTTAATGCAAAAACTGTGCCGAAGGAGAGCATGTGAGGAGTATGTGATAATGTATTGTGGTGAGATTCATCCAGCACACCCAAACGAAACAAAAACATATAAAAGGTGAGTCCTAACAACTTCAGAGGACACCTGTAACTAGAAAAAAAGTCTATAGACATATCCATCCTATAGAGAACAAGGCAACAAGCCTAACAATGAAGTAGGATCTGACAGCAGAAAAGCTGCACCGAGGCGGGCTCCCAGTATCCCATATGGACTACGAGAAAAGGATTTACCGGTAGGTACCCAAAATCCTATTTTCTCTACCGTCCAATGGGATACTGGGTTCACTACTATGGGGAGGTCCCAAAGCTACCAGAACGGGAGGGAACGTGCGGAGTCTGCAGTAGAACCGCATTCCCGAACTGGGAATCCTCCCTGGCCAGGGTGTCAAACTTATAGAACTTCACAAATGTGTGTTGCCCTGACCAAGTTGCTGCCCTGCAGAGTTGCATTGCCGACACCCCTCGAGCCGCTGCCCAAGAGGTACCTACAGACCTGGTTGAATGAGCCTTTACTGAAAAGGGAAGCGATAAACCAGCTGATGCATAAGCCTGTTGGATAGTACATCTTATCCACCTGGCAATGGTACGCGTTGAAGCAGGTAAACCCTTCTTCTGCGCATCATAAAGCACAAAAAGGCTGTCCGTTTTCCGGATCCTAGCTGTGCGCTTGACATACCCCCTAAGGGTGAGGACCACATCCAAAGAATCTGGTATATCCAGGTGTGCCGCGCTAGAAGGGACCACGATAGGTTGGTTTAGGTGAAAACCTGACACCACCTTTGGAAGGAATTGTGGTCTAGTCCTGAGCTCCGCCCTATCGTTGTGGAACACAAGGTAAGGGCTGCGACATGATAAGGCCCCTAGCTCGGACACCCTCCTGGCCGAAGCTAGAGCCAGCAGAACAACAGTCTTCCAAGTGAGGTGTCGTAGCTCAGACTCCTCCAGTGGAACAAACCGGGCTGATTTTAAGAAAGAAAGGACTACCTCCAAATCCCATGGTGCAGTGGGAGGCACAAAGGGGGGCTGGATCCTTAGAACACCCTGTAAGAAGGTTTGCACTTCCGGCAAGGCCGCAACCTTTCTCTGGAAAAACACAGACAGCGCGGAGATTTGGACCTTTAAGGAACCCAATCTGAGTCCCTTATCCAACCCAGCCTGAAGGAAGCGTAGCAGGTTGTTTAAACGAAAACTGGCCGGAGGCAAGTCATTCTTCTCGCACCAGGCAATATATCTTCGCCATATTACATGATAATGAGAAGCTGTCACCGGCTTCCTGGCTTTGATCATTGTAGTGACGACAGAGGGATGGAGACCCTTGTGGACTAAGATCTGCCGCTCAACCTCCAGGCCGTTAAACGTAGCCGCTGTAAGTCCTGAAAGACAAACGGGCCCTGGAGGAGCAGGTCTTTTCTTAGGGGCAGACGCCACGGGTCTTCCACTAGCATGGCCTGAATGTCCCCGTACCAGGCCCTTCTTGGCCAATCTGGTGCCACCAGTATGGCCTCCGTCCCCTGATGCCGGAGCCGCTTTAGCACCCGAGCCAACAATGGGAGAGGTGGGAACAGGTACACCAATTGGAAATCCCAGGTCCAGGTGAGAGCGTCCACCGCTATCGCCCCTGGGTCTCTGGTCCGTGCACAGTACATCGCTACCTTGTGGTTCAGTCGTGAAGCCATCAGGTCGATCTGAGGGAGCCCCCACAGATCCACTATGGCATCGAACACTTGAGTGTGAAGGCCCCACTCTCCCGGGTGAAGATCGTGACGACTCAGGAAGTCCGCCTCCCAATTGTCGACCCCCTGGATAAAAATGGCAGACAGGGCCTGGACATTCTGTTCCGCCCAGGACAGAATCTTTGACGCTTCTCTCATGCAAGGCATGCTCTTGGTACCACCCTGCCGGTTTATATAGGCCACAGTGGTGGCATTGTCTGACTGGACCTGGATCGCCTTGCCCTGTAACAATGGAGCTGCCTGCAACAGGGCATAGTAGACCGCCCTCAACTCCAGCTTGTTGATATGAAGGCCTGACTCCAGTGGAGACCATCGACCCTGGAGGCGGACTCCCTGTGTCACAGCCCCCCAGCCCCTTAGGCTGGCGTCCGTGGTTACCAGAATCCAGTCCTGGATCTGGAACCGTCTGCCTGCCAACAGATTGGATGAATCTAGCCACCACTGTAGCGAGATCCTGGTTCTTGTTGCAAGGCCAATCCTTCTGCGCGTCTGCAGGGGGGAGCCGGACCATTTTGTCAGAATATCCAATTGAAGGACCCTGGAGTGGAAACGGCCAAATTGTATTGCTTCGAATGAAGCCACCATCTTGCCTAGAAGCCGGAGGCAAAGATGGATCTGTACCAGAGGAGACTGTAGGACCTCCCTGACCAGCTGTTGTATTGCACTGACCTTTTCCATCGGCAGAAAGACTTTTTGTTCCGATGTATCCAGGATCATGCCCAAGAAAATCATCCTCTGGGTCGGAACCAGCGATGATTTGGACATGTTCAGGATCCACCCGTGGTCTCTTAGCACCTGTATGGACAGATTGAGAGCACTGCTTAAAGCCTCTGCCGACCCTGCCTTTATTAGCAGGTCGTCCAGGTATGGCACGACATTCACCCTTCGAAGCCTGAGTAGTGACATCATTTCCGCCATTACCTTTGTGAAAACCCGCGGGGCAGTTGACAAGCCGAAAGGCAAGGCCCGGAATTGGTAATGGTCGTTCCCCAAGGCAAACCTGAGATAGATTTGGTGTGGGAGCCAGATGGGGATGTGTAAATAGGCGTCCTTGACGTATATAGAGGCCAAGAACTCCCCTCTCTCTAGACTGGCGATCACGGAGCGCAAGGACTCCATCCTGAACTTGAACACACGCAGGATGGGGTTCAGTGACTTTAGATTCAGGATGGGCCTTACTGAGCCGTCTGGCTACGGTACCAGGAATAAGTTGGAATAATATCCCTGGCCCTGCTCCGTGCTTGGCACCGGTACAATTACCTGAGACTGAAGCAGCCTGGTAATGGCCCCCTGAAGGAGAACCTGATCCTCCTGGGATGCTGGAAGGGCCGACCTGAAGTATCTTCTGGGAGGGGGTTTGTCGAATTCCAGCCTGTAACCTAGAGAAATGAGACCCCTGGCCCAGGAATCCAGACCAGAGGCGTCCCACACATGGCTGAAATGCAACAATGCCCTCCCACCGCTAGAGAGTCTCGTGGCGGGAAAACCCCGTCATGCTGCAGGCTTAGAGGAAGCTGCGGCATTTGGACGGTCCTGGGTGCTGGAGGTGTTAGGCTTCCTAAACTTGCCTCTCGTGCCTCTGTTGGCATTGGAGGCGCCCCTAGCCTTAGGCGAAACCTGTTCCCACGAAAGGACTGCTGGGAAGTACCTGTAAAGGTACGCTTTGCAACCGTGGGAGGTGATGGAAGGAAGGTAGATTTCCCTGCCGTGGCCTTGGAAATCCAACCGTCTAATTCACTCCCAAAAAGCCATTCTCCTGTAAAGGGAATACCCTCCACACTCTTCTTTGAATCTACATCCGCAGACCACTGACGTAGCCACAAGGCCCGTCTGGCTGAAACCGCCATGGCTGAATTGCGCGCGTTTATTGCGCCCAATTCCTTTTGCGCCTCGCACAGGATCTTAGCGGTATCCTGAATGTGACGCAGGCTGTCGCCTATCTGGGCCACAGTCATGTCACCCAACAACCCTTCCTGAATCTGGGTTGACCAGGTATGAATGGCCTTAGCCATCCAGCAGCTGGCTAAAACTGGGCGCTGGGAGGCCCCACTAGCCGTATATATGGACTTGAGGGTAGCTTCCAGCCTCCTGTCCGCCCCGTCCTTAAGGGTGGATACACCTGGGACTGGTAGCAACACCTTTTTAGAAAGGCGGGAGACAGATGAGTCCACTACCGGTGGCTCCTCCCACTTCTTCCTGCCCAAAGGTTCAAAAGGATAAGCATTTGTGAACCGCTTTGAAAGAGTAAACCTCTTATCAGGGTTTTGCCATGCAGCCCTGAAAACAGTTTCTAACTCCGCCTGCTCAGGGAAGTACACTGGCTGTTTCCTCTGAGTCATGAAGAAAGGATCTCCTTCTGCGGATGCCTCCACTGGGAGATCTAAAACATCCCTGATGGCCCTGATAAGCGGTTCAGGACCATGCACTGCTGCCTCAGGGTCTGGTTCCTGCAGAACCTGCTCCTCACCCTCCTCCAGTATGTCCTCATCATCATCATCTGAATCAGGGGCCATCGCAGTAGCCGGCCTTTTTTGAGGCTGTGCGGGAGGAGGAGGTACATTAAGGGTATGAAGAATATCCACCCTGGCAGCTAACATGGACAATTCCCTCTGAACCCTCTGCGTTTGCTGAGTGTTAGTGGAAAGCTGTGAAGCCACAGAATCCAACAAAGTCTTTATGTTGGAGGCCCAAACAGGCTCCTGCTCGTCAGCCTGAGACGGCCCCACAAGCTGTGGGGGCACCCCACTGATCTGAGTGTCAGCACTACTGGGCTGTGGTGACATACAAGCCTCACAAGTAACCTGGGACTGTGATTTGGGCACAAACTTGGTGCTACACACCATACAAGTGAACCTTTTCACCATGATGAGACAGTACTACAGTGTACAGCAGTACAACACAACCCCCACGCAGTCACACACGTGCACACACCACACCGCTGGATGTAAAACAGACTATGTGCTTGTTTTATGTGTGTCCTGTAACTAATCAGTGGGGGAAAAAACAGAGCAATTGGGGAACCAAGTGCACCCTTAACCTGAACTCACAGATCTGGGTGAGCTGGTAACGCTAAACACAGTGATATAAACAACACAGTGTCTAAATAAGCCAGATAGCGCAGCAGCCGTGCTGCAAGGACCCGGATCCACCACGCCAGTGAGGAGCCCTCTGTAATGGAGTCTGGCAGCGTGTGAAGAAGCAGGAAGTGACAGCGTGCGCCCAGCAGAGCTTGGTCCCGCTCTGAGTGAAGCCCCGCCCCCCTGTACACGGAGCTGGCGCTTCCATAAATTTATACTGACATATTAATATATAATAAAGGTGTAATATTATATACATATAACCTGAGGGATGTCCCTGGTGGTCCAGCGGCAGCACCCCTATCCCCTCATTAACTTAAGCTTTGAAGTCACAGCTCAATATTAGCAAGTGACACTTTTTTTGTATATGGCCAATGTTGGGCCATTTTAGTCACGATGCAATTGACATATTGTATAATGTAACAGTTTTGTACTAAATGGATAATACCTATGTTTTGAACCCGTAAAATCGACCAGCAGGCATTCAAGATTGGATTTCATATGTTTATACCTAATTCATGCCAGCTCGGCAGTAATCATCCTATAGCTGTATGTTTGGTAGCTTAAAAATTCTCTTCAGCTAATTGGATATACATTTCATTTCCATTATCAGATACCTTTTGCACATCAAGAATTTTATTTCCATACTCATATGCACTACGGCTGGTGGTATGTATTGTCTACTTAAATCTGTCCCCCCTTTTTCTGATGTCTTCGGTCAAATTGATGTTATATTGAGGATTCTATTGGTTCCAATTGTAGGACACCACGTCCATTTCTGTAAACCCATCGAGTCTCTACAGCCAAAATATTGTGCCTAGTAGTATCCTAGCGTTCGACCATTTTTTTGGTATGTGATCCAAAAGGATCTATTTGTTCCAAATATAATCTCCGTCCTTCTATCCTACACCTGCCGCTCTCTTTCTTTTATATTTTATTTTCCAGCTAACTTTTTTTTAAAAATTGAAAAAAGTGTTTTTACTTATCAAGAATGCTGTATTGATTTTTTTATGTATTGTAACTTACAGTTTGACCATCGTATTGTACCATGCCCCTGAGGAAGTCGTGTGAACGACGAAACGCGTTGGGCTTAACTGACGTTTATGGACATCCGTCTACTGTTTAATTGTACAAATTGTTGTCATACCATCGGTTCACAGTAACTGTAATCGGACCTTGTTTATATACTGCTACGCTCCTGTGAGCAACCTTTTAATAAATTGTTTTTTACTGTCATTTAAATTGTACAGTTCAATCATATAAGGTCTTTAGCGCACCCTGAAAACCCCCCATTTCTCCATTTCTTTAACCGGGTCCCATCTAACAGGGGATCCTTTCAGGGTTGCAGCTCTTTTCATTACTCCCATTGAGCGCACTGTGTGGCCCCCCCTTTGCCATTTCCCATATATATATATATATATATATATATATATATATATATATATATATATATATATATATATATATATATATATATATATATACACACACACAAAACATCAGCTCAGAATACAAGGTGATCCTTCCACTACAGCCACACTCTTATCTATTGGATTGATTCCCAGACCTTCGTGGATATATATATATATATATATATATATATATATATATATATATATACACACACACAGGGGAGATTCGGCGGCACTCGCTCCAACAGAAACTGACTCCAAAGAATCAATTGTATGACATGTTTCGGTTTAATACCGTCCTCAGGTATCTGAGGACGGTATTAAACCGAAACATGTCATACAAATGATTCTTTGGAGTCAGTTTCTGTTGGAGCGAGTGCCGCCGAATCTCCCCTGTATATTATTGCATCTGCGCTGCGGAGGGCACCGCATCTGTTGCTTTGTGACAGTGACATTGAGAGTGCTGGTTATCTACATCGGAATATATATATATATCTAATATATATAGATATATATACACACACACACATATAAATAATCTAGAAGATAGATCAACATGGTCTGGAACAACACCATATAGTGGCAGCACGGACGGTGTAATGGTTAGCATTACTGCCTCACAGCGCTGAGGTGATGGGTTTGATTCCCATCATGGCCCTAACTGTGCAGAATTTGTATATTCTCCCTGTGTTTGCGTGGGTTTCCTCCGGGTACTCTGGTTTCCTCCCACAATCCAAAAATATACTGGTAGGTAAATTTGCTTCCATCAAAATTAACCCTAGAATGCCTGTGTGTGTGTACACATGTGGTAGGGAATATAGATTGTAAGCTCCACTGGGGCAGGGACTGATGTGAATGGTCAAATATACTCTGTAAAGCGCTGCACCCATCTATAAAGGAGAAGGGGGTGTACTTTACTTCAGAAGCTATGCTAGCTGGCATTGTGACAGCCAAAGGCAAGGAATCACTAATAATTGCACACCATGGTTAGTGGTTTAGCGTGACTTGGCGGCATCAATATGGAAGTGCAATGGCTGAAGGTTTGGGTAATCTGGATGATTATTTTCTATCCATCCATGCATAAACTGTTTAGGTATGGTATTCTTTTAGACTCCATTTTGCAGGCATGTCCAGACCACGTTTAATGCTGTCTTTTTAATATAGGATTTAATGGTGGGTTGGTCTTGGAACAGTTTTCGGAAGTTTTCATTTCTCCTGCAGTCTGTGAGTTTTACTTGTACTGTGTTTTATAAGGACCTCACACAGAAAAGTTCCAGTCTCGTTAGGTCGTATTAAAAGACTTGTCCATGATTCTGTCCCAAGTAAATACTGACTGCATTATTTTTACGTTGCAATTTAGATTTCAGTTTCAACACACCCCACCAAAATCTAACTCTCTCTGCACGTTTTTGCCCATTTTGAGAACAAATTTATACTGCGATCAGGTCTATAAGGGCCATTGTCTGCTCTTCCATGGTGTCAGCCTCCCAGCTCTTATATATACTGCATGAAGTCAAGATGTAGCCTACTACTACTTACTCCGGCAGCTGAGTAGAGTCCCAGGAGCTGGATCTGCAGTTTGCAGGTGCACCTATGTGATCTTAGCAGTCCCACGCACCACCTATTGATAAGAGCCAAATTTGGTACTAGCTATAGCAGTAGTAGTAATTATTATTATTTATTTATAGCGCTTTCCTTTAATATAATTCAAAGTGTATCACTATGCAAATAAATATCAATATCTATAACTAGTATTATGAACCTCTAATTTTCCAGGTTGTGAAGTGTTCCAGCTGAAGTCAGAGTTCATTTAAAACCCTATTTTACTCAAACCCCCTTCCATGTCTCTCACTTCGCCCCAATGTCCTACCACCGCTCAGAATGGCATGAAATGTAATGTTTATGCATATGCCAGGTGAGGTGGTCTGAGTGGCATTTGTTGGTGTATGTGGAAGAAGCAACTTAAATCCACATTGTAGTCGACCACATCAGTACAAAATAAGTTGGTGCTTACCTTTTTAAAGATTTCATTCATCCGTTTCAGAAACCTCTCCCGATGTCTTTGAACTGATGCAGCTTTAACCATATTTAATATTCAGAGTCTAATGCAGAAACACAAACAAAGCTAAAATTAACATCCAAGTCCCATGCTGCAGAGTATTTCTAAATCCAATCTATTGGTGTGTACACACAGTGCGATTTGGCCTATTGATTTTGACTATCTAGTCAAAATCGATAGCAAGTTAGTGTAAATCGTACCGTGTTTTGCCCGCACCCGATACCAATGCACGACCCTGTGGCATCAGAATCGAATGTAGAAATAGACAGTGCAGCACAGTCTATATCTACTATGTCGGAACAAGGGCCCCCGCTAACCCCAGTGATGTCCCTCCCTGCCAGCTGATGCCGTCACCTTGCACCGCATGTACACACCATAACAGTGCATTTTTACGAAATATCCCTCGCAGAACAAGTTAAATTATTAAAGGAATTATCAGAGGAAATTTAAAATGTGCATTCTTTAGAGTTATCCAGACTGATGATTTCACTCTCTTGATCTGTGAGATACTGCTCTCTCCTGGCTATCTTCATACCTCTCTCCTTCTAGGTCTCCTCTCATGACTCCACCTCTCCTGTACCTCCACTGACAGTAGGTGTCTCCCAAGGCTCTATTCTTGGGTTTCTTCTTTTCTCTCTATACATTCTCTTTAGGCATGCTCATTCACCCTCCATTATCATCTCTATGCTCATATCTACCTCTCCTCTCCTGATCTCTCTCCTCACTTATATTTCCAACTATCTCTTCTAGGATGTCCCAGTGCTTTCTTAAACATGTTTAGTCTGAGATGATCATCTTCCTACCCTCCCGCATTACTTCACCTTCCACAATTATACTAACTATTGATTGAACAACTTTCCTCTCTAGCCACCATGTACACTGCCTTGGTTTTGCTCTTGACTCCTCACTCTCCTTTAAACTACACATTTAAACCTCCCATAGTCCCATCGTTTCCACCTCAAAAATATTTCCAGAATCAGACCCTTTCTCAACCAGGATGCTACAAAGACCCTCATCCACTCACTAGTCATCTCCAGGCTGGACTACTGTAATCTCCTCCTTTCTCTCCAAACACCCTCTTTCCACTCCAATCTACTGTACCCTCAATGCTGCTACCCAGTTCATCTTTCTCTCCAGACATACTATGTCCACCTCCCCTCTCTTACAAGCCCTTTCCCTTTAGAATACAAATAAAACTCCTCATGCCCACTTATAAAGCCCTCAACCATTCCTCTCCCATTTTACATATCTGACCTTATATCTCTTTACACTCCCACCCACCATCTCCACTCCACAAATACACTCTGCCTCTCCTGCCAACTGGTTACTTCCTCCCATTCCTGCCTCCAAGATTTTGGCCGCGGTGTTCCTATTTTCTACCTTTTTTGTATATTTATATCAGACTCTGCACCCTTATTAAACTTTAATCAGTCTCTTAAGACCCACTTCTTTAATAAAACCAGCCATCTCTCATCCTAACCTTCTGTTTATGCTTACTTCTGCAGCTTCTGTGTCACTCCTGTCTGTCTGCCCCTCCCCTTTAGAATGTAAGCTGCCATTCAACTCAGCGAATTGAAAAAAACGAATGCACCAGAAGGAGAGTTCAATGTTTAATTTTGCTTCATGAAATGCCATCAAGATACCCTAATGACATTTCGTGAAGCAAGACAAAACACGAAAACTTCTGGTGTATTCGGTTTTTTTTTTCAAATCTCTGAGTGCCGCGCCTATTGTAAGTTGTATATTTCCATTGGATATATGGAAGTGGGGGCACCAGAGTAATTTGATTTGATTGAAATAGTGCCGGGTCTGCCACGATATATATGTACAGTGATCCCCGGCACTCTGTTGTAGCCCTGACCTGAGCAATCTTGCTCCAGGTGACTTTCCCAGAGGTGGGTGCCTCTCACATAAGACCCATAGTAAAAAGAATGGCACTCAGGAGTCTTTAAACAAAGTGCAAAAAGATTGTGCTGTATTTAAATATCCAGCCGTCTAAGTTTAGTTGAACGTATCCCCTTCCTTGGTCCTGAGGGAGGGGAAACGTTCCTCGAAACGTAGACTGCTGGATATGTAAATACAGCACAATCTTTTTCAATTTATTCAAAGACTCCAGAGTGCCATTCTTTTTACTATGGGTTATATAATATACACTTTACATTATAAAGAAAATGAAGAATATTATATGAATCCATAGGTGCAAAAGCAGGTAGCAGCAGCTGTTCCGACAGCTGTTTCAACTGGTCTGTGACAGTTTTCATCAGGGCACATTAAAATAATTTTCTTCAAAATTGAGTGCCGGTTCTCAATCTTTCCACGTCATGGGGGTAAGTGTATATTGTGTTTGCCTTTATGGACCTGGCACTGGGACCAGAAGAGTAATTATTGGAATGCCACCCTGTGACCCCACTGCTAACTATAATACCCCTAGGTAAAAGCTTTCTAACAGGAGAATTTAGAAAAAAATACAAAATTAGCTAAATTGTGTTTATATGTCATCCTTTTGTTCAATTATGTGGTGACAGACAGAATTTATTTCGATTTGCAACCACAAGCACTAGTTTTGCCTGTTAGATTGACCATAAATTATTTGAATTGGTCCTGTTCCATAGCACACAGGGCCTTATTCTATTTCACTCTTTCTGACAAAATCCTTCTTAGATGGACAAAACCATGTGCACTGCAGGGGGGCAGATGCAACATGTGCAGATAGAATTAAATTTAGGTGAGTTGTTTTATTCCTGTGCAGGGTAAATACTGGCTGCTTTATTTTTACACTGCAATATAGATCTCACTTTGAAGTAAAACCCTACCCAAATCGAATTCTCTCTGCACAAGTTACATCTGCACCACCTGCAGTGCACATGGTTTGTCCATCTCAAACCATGGTCTAGAGGTAATAATGGCCCTTTCTACTCCAATTGAAGTAGGATTCCGACTGTCCACACAATAGTGGTGCCACATTACACCACAGCCCCTTATACACACTGCAAAACAACAAAGCCCCTTATAAACGTAACACTGTCTGTTCATACTGTTATGCTGGGTACACACTAGACAATATCACTAACGATTATAGTAATATAGTGCATACACACTGAACGATGTCATCATGTCACCGCTCAGAACATGCAGTCATTGACGTAATTAAAATTGAGCTGCATGTACAGACGACAGAAAACCACAGAAGTGTGCATCATTATTGATACTGAGTGTAGACTGGATGATATCACAAACTAGAACATTTAGAAGGGCCAAAATTAGCTATATTGCTTGTAATATCGCTTAGTGTGGAGATGGGTCGTTGACAGGGCCGGATTTAGGGGTCATGGCACCCCTAGGCACAACGTTTTTGGCCACCCCCCTCCCCACAAAAAAGCATATACTGTACAGGGTCTAGGGGCGCACTGACATACACACACTGTACAGGGTATAGTGGCACACTGACATACACACACACTGTACAGGGTATATGGGCACACTGACATACACACACTGTATAGGGTATAGGGGCACACTGACATACACACACTGTACACGGTATAGGGGCACACTGACATACACACACACTGTACAGGGTATAGGGGCACACTGACATACACACACTGTATAGGGTATAGGGGCACACTGACATACACACACACACACTGTACACGGTATAGGGGCACACTGACATACACACACACACACTTATTGTACACGCACATTGACACACACAGGGACCAGAAGCCTGACACCCCCCTCCTCCAAAAAGGAACAGTACCCGCTGATCTGCCCTGTGGGTGCCCCTGGAGGAGCGTCTCTGGTGGCTGGGGGGGACGTCTCCAGTGGGCAGGGGGAGAGCGTCTCCAGTGGGCAGAGCGTCTCATCTCCGGTGGCCAGGAGGGGAACGGGAGCCAGCGACCTCTGATGTACCTTCGGTAGTTACCCCAGTGGCTGCCGTATATATATATATATATATATATACACATCGGTGGTCTGGCACTCCTAATAATGAAAACAGCAATGTCCCGGGTGCCCTCACAAGTAAATAATATAGACGTGCAGAGGTGCGGCACTCCTGGTATAAATGAAGACTCGTAATCGGGAAATTTCCACAACGTTTCAGTTCATTAGAACTTTTTTCAAGTGTACCACTTGAAAAAAGTTCTAATGAACTGAAACGTTGTGGAAATTTCCCGATTACGAGTCTTCATTTATACCAGGAGTGCCGCACCTCTGCACGTCTATATATATATATATATATATATATATATATATATATATATATATATATATATATATATATATATATATATATATATATATACACACACACACACACATATACACACATTATTTTAGATATTTATATATTTCAGTAAAATTAAACTTAAGCCCAGCTGAATATTTTTTTTAAAGCAGTCTGGACTGCTCACTGTACAGAGCTGGAGGGAGGCCAGGAGGTGAAGGATTAAGCACACTGCAGGGACGGGTGCGCCGCTCGGCTCAGCAGCAGCTGTGCAGCCCATTGAATACACAGCAGCCAACAGGGGGATGCAGTCAATTTGCCGGCGGTCGGGATCCCGACACTGGAATCCCGACCGCCGAAATCCCGAAACTTTCTCCCTCCGTGGGTGTCCACGACACCCATAGAGGGAGAATAAAATAGCGTGCCGAGCGTAGCGAGGCACCGGGCCCGCTGCGTGGTGAGCGCAGCGAGCCCGCAAGGGGGGACGCTCCACGTCCCCCCCATGTCGGGATTCCAGTGTCGGGATTCCGACCGCCGGCATTACGTATCGGACCCCCAACAGGCTGTGTGTATAAAAAAGCCAATGGGTGCCGACGGCAGAGAGCCTGAGCTGAGCCAGTGAGTGCACTGAGCACAGCGGAGCCTTCCAGACACCCAGCAGGACCGATGGTGATGTATTGTGCATGGCCGAGCAAACAGGCAGTGCTGCAGCCGACATAAGCTGAATCATGTCGGCAGCGCTCGTCACTCGCCATGCTGCAGCCTGTCACTGTATCATTTAACAGATTGTCAGCCTGCCGCGCCGCCCCTAATTGGTGCCGCCCCTAGGCCCATGCCTAGTCACAAATCCGGCCCTGGTCGTTCAGCCAACCAAATTAAAGTCGACATGCATTGGGTCGACTACTGAAAGTCGACAGGGCTTAGGTCGACATAGTAAAGAGGTCGACAGTCAAAAAGGCGACATGAGTTTTTCCCTTTTTATTTGTACTGAATGTCAACATGGACATTGTATTGGTGCGCTGCTGCGCTCGCCATGCTTCGTGCATGGCGCTTCGCTTCACTATTCTTATCTCCCTCCACCTTTTATGTGTCCACCTAAGCCCGGTCGACCTTCAGTGGTTGATCTAACAACCATATAACCTTAAGGTGCCCGTACACTGAGGCGATTTGGTCCAATTTCGGCCGATTGCAACCAAATGACCCATTAAATCGGACCAAATCGTCTCTCCCTGACATGCAATCGGGTCCGACGCGCGGCCCTGCGTGCATCGGACCTGACCGCGTGGTTGGATGGGCTGGCCGTCCAACCACCCATTCTGGGACCTCCCTCCTGGCGGCAAGCAGGGACACACGATCCATCACAACGGACCACATGCAGGCTGTCGGGTGTCCGTACACTGTTGCGAGACATCGCAGCAGTATGGGCACCTTTAGTGTGTACCCAGATTTGCTGTTTCTGTTCAAGCTGTTTGTAAATTTGCACTGACACAGTGTATTGGTATTGGCTTCATGAGTTATGGTATATTATGTCCCTTTCAGACCGCACTTTGTAAACGGTATATTGCCGTTTTTTTACCGTTTTAAAACGGTAATCTGTGCGGTCTGAAAGGTGCAGGACCACTTAACCGGTACCGTTTTTTCTAACCGGTTAAAATGCAGGGTCCTACCTGTTTCAGAACCGGTATTTTAGGCTCAAAATCGGGTCTGAAACGGTATTTAGGACCCAGCCAATAAGCTGGGTCCTAAATTCAGCGCAGTGAATATTTAATGAGCGCTCATTAAATATTCACAGTACTGGAGCCGCCCCGCGCCCCCCCCCCATTGGAAAATGGCTGCCCCCATACGAAAGACAGTTTTTTTTAAACAGGTTTTCCTATGGGGCAGCCATTTTCTGAAAGACACTTTTTTCATAAGTGCTTCCGACCATACTAAACTGCAGTGCCGGGATCCACAACGGAGGTACCGGCTGCACGGGGGGTAGGTCGACACGGGTGGGAAGCGTCGACACGCGCGGGGTCGACACGCGCGCGGGGGGGAGCTGCACGGAGGGGAGGGCTGAAGGCTGCACTGGCTGTGACCCTGTATTTGGAAAGTTTCCAAAAACGGGTCTGCCAGTGTCAAAAAATCGGCACTTAAACGGTAATATACCGTTTAAGAGCTGCGGTGTGAAAAGGGTTTTATCTGGCAGACCCGTTTTTGGAAACGTTTTCTAATACAGGGTCAAAGCCAGTTATGCGGTCTGAAAGCAGCATTAGTGTTCATTCTAGCACCCACCATCTTTGAAAACCCATGCAGTTCCTCTTCCCTGGATATAAAAGAGGGGTCAGGTGTGAAAGCACCTGTTGGGGCGTCTGTACGTGTTGTTTTGCCAAGCAGCAACCAAAAGAGAGGGAGTGTCAGTCCCTATATGAAGGCACAAATATACAAGTTATTGGTTGCGCTAAATTGATGACAAGGACAAAGGTATTTGCAATAAAAGGGTGTACATTTATTAATGAAAAACACACTTACAAAATACTGTATAATAAAAGATTATATATATATATATATATACATACACGATATATGTTGTAAAATGCTGCATCCGGAATAATGATGTTAGGATAACGTCACCTTATTTTGGAAATGTGCTGAGTCCTGCTTTATGGGCCCAAAAGCTTAGATGGGATATTGTGCTTCCTCCAGTTGGGTGATGGGGGTGGCGTGCCTCCCGTCCTTTTGGAATATCTGAAGCAGCGTAGATGTCCACTTTCTATGGCAGGTCTTTAAAGAGGTGGCTTTCCTCCAGAGTATAGTGCCGTGCCCGATTGCCGGAGGGATCGCGGGATGATCAGGCTCCCTCTCCCTGGAAGTCCCAGTGAACTTTGCTCAGGAAAAAAACGTGCAGTGGGAATCACCAGCTCTGAATGGCCCAGAAACCGCCGCTAATGTGCTGGAGATGCTGATTCCGTACGCTGAGGAGATAGGCTGCGGTATAACTCAGGAGTCAGGAATAACGCACACTCAGCAGCTGCTGAGCGTGCGTTATTCCTGACTCCTGAGTTATACCGCAGGCTAACGCACACTCAGCAGCTGCTGAGTGTGCGTTATTCCTGACTCCTGAGTTATCTCCTCAGCGTGCGGAATCAGCATCTCCAGCGCATTAGCGGCGGTTTCTGGGCCATTCGGAGCTGGTGATTCCCACTGCACGTTTTTTTTCCTGAGCAAAGTTCACTGGGACTTGCAGGGAGAGGCAGCCTGATCATCATTTCTTCTTTAAAAATCCCGAGAGTGCCGCACAAAATTGCACCTTATCTACACCTACAGGTGAGGGCACAGGGTGAAGTTTACGAAGTCTCAACGGTTGAGTGCCAGATACCAAATTGCATCTATATATATATATATATATATATATATATATATATATATATATACACACACAAATTTGTATTCAGACACTAGGCGCTCTTCATATGGGCATAATTTTGTAGATCATAGGAAAAAAAAAAATATTTTCTCTACTTCCCTTTGTATTGTGATGGACACCTCTTCTGATGATATTCCTTGTTCTTTTTTTCTCTTTTTTCTCCTTCTGCTCTTCTTTATTGTGTCTCCTCAAGTGGATTTTGGAATATGTGGAAAATACATATATTGTGTTATATCTTTTCAGACTGTATATAAAATAAAGACTTTCTTTTCCTTGATGATTTTAACGGCGTACCAAAACTCACTATAGGGAGTGCATAGACAGGTGTATCAAGGTATCTTTATGGGTGACACGCACCCGTACTCACGATGAAATCTGCGATATGACACTCATCAAGGTTTCTTTTTTCTTTCGTTTTCCAAAAGGATTTTTATTGATGCAGATAATTTTTAAAACAAGAGATTTTAAAATATATATCCGAAATATATATCTGAGCAAATATAACTGAATTGGACCACAGTACCGAATCTGGTGGTGATAATGTGCAGTCAACTCCCCCACAAGGTATTCCGGATCCTAATGGAGGTGGACCAGCACCTAAACACTCACCCGATCCTGATTGTAGTCCTCCAGTCTTTACACACTTAGGTCTGAGGCAACATGTTTCGAGACTGCATGTCTCTTCGTCAGGGCTCTGACGAAGAGACATGCAGTCTCGAAACATGTTGCCTCAGACCTAAGTGTGTAAAGACTGGAGGACTACAATCAGGATCGGGTGAGTGTTTAGGTGCTGGTCCACCTCCATTAGGATCCGGAATACCTTGTGGGGGAGTTGACTGCACATTATCACCACCAGATTCGGTACTGTGGTCCAATTCAGTTATATTTGCTCAGATATATATTTCGGATATATATTTTAAAATCTCTTGTTTTAAAAATTATCTGCATCAATAAAAATCCTTTTGGAAAACGAAAGAAAAAAGAAACCTTGATGAGTGTCATATCGCAGATTTCATCGTGAGTACGGGTGCGTGTCACCCATAAAGATACCTTGATACACCTGTCTATGCACTCCCTATAGTGAGTTTTGGTACGCCGTTAAAATCATCAAGGAAAAGAAAGTCTTTATTTTATATACAGTCTGAAAAGATATAACACAATATATGTATTTTCCACATATTCCAAAATCCACTTGAGGAGACACAATAAAGAAGAGCAGAAGGAGAAAAAAGAGAAAAAAAGAACAAGGAATATCATCAGAAGAGGTGTCCATCACAATACAAAGGGAAGTAGAGAAAATATTATTTTTTTTTTTTCCCTATGATCTACAAAATTATGCCCATATGAAGAGCGCCTAGTGTCTGAATACAAATTTGTGTATATTTTGTGTTCCTTTGTGGGGGTACTTGAGGGTAAGACCCCAAGATATTCAGAAGGGCGAACTTCAGACCATTTAGCGCTACGGTAACCTTCACCCCAGTTTTTTTTCCATATATATATATATATATATATA
This sequence comes from Crinia signifera, assembly GCF_055691185.1. Classification (NCBI taxonomy): domain Eukaryota; kingdom Metazoa; phylum Chordata; class Amphibia; order Anura; family Myobatrachidae; genus Crinia; species Crinia signifera. The sequence continues at coordinate 188,903,359 of NC_139218.1, forward strand.
TATATCTATATATAATCTTTTATTATACAGTATTTTTTAAGTGTGTTTTTCATTAATAAATGTACACCCTTTTATTGCAAATACCTTTGTCCTTGTCATCATTTTAGCGCAACCAATAACTTGTATATTAGTTCCTCTTCCCTGCCTGGGATGTTGCTGTCTGCTGTAGTGCTTCTAGCACAGTGTGGTCTGTATATCAGCATTGATATGTAAACCAGACCTGTGCTAGAAACACCACAGCAGACAGCGACACCCCAGGCAGGGAACATGAACTGCATGGGTTTTCAAAGATGGCGGGTGCTAGAACGAACATAATATTTATATTAAGGCAGCTTGTTATAGTATGCACATGTTCTCAGCATAGAGCAGTGGTTCCCAAACTTTAGAAAAAAAATATAAGCTTAGGTAAATAGTTTTTATAGGTCATACTAAGTGGTTATGGACAAGTTTTGCTTCTTGTTGTCCTCATATTTTATGATTGTTAGTCAGCAGCACTGGTTTTGACTATTACATTTTATTACCAGTTATTTATATAATGCACACATATTCCGCAGCGCTTTACAGAGAATATTTGAATATTCAAATCAGTCCCTGCCCCAGTGGAGCTTACAATCTACTCCCTACCACATGTACACGCGCACACATTCATTCTAGGGTTCATTTTGGTGAGAGTCAATTAACCTACCAGTATATTTTTTGGATTGTGGGAGGAAACTGGAGTACCCGGAGTAACCCCACACAAGCACAGGGAGAATATAAAAACTGCACAGTTAGGGCCACGGTGGGAATTGAAATCATGACCTCAGTGCTGTGAAGCAGTAATGCTAACCATTACACCATCCGTGCCGCCCAACATGGACCATACAGTAGCTTCCTGCAATTCACTCTGGATGGTCAGTAATAAGGAGTTTCAGGCGAATAACTGTAAAATTATGATCTTATAAGGGCAGTGAGAGTAATATAAGTAATTGGTTCCATTTATCCTGGATCGCATATTCAATGTGATCTGGGCGGGATCTTACCGCCAAGGATTGCATTGCAATATCCATCAGCGGGATGTATGAATCTGCACCTGCAGCCAGACCACACATACACAGTGGCCACTTCTGGGGAGGGTTTGGGAACCCCCTGCCCAGCCAGAAAAGCAACCTGTAAAGTATAGGCTACTACTATCTTCAAATGGTGGTAGCTGAAGGGGCCAATATTGTTAAATCAGGCAGCATTGCATCCCCCATAGAAATCAATGGGGTATGCGTCTGCATGTGGGTACAGAGGGATTGCAGCAGGTCCCTCCATACATACATACATACATACATACATAGGAAGGATACTTAATATTTGCAGCTAACCACTAAAAACAACTGCAAGTATGTAATTACACATGGGCCCCTATAGGTTCCTTCGCTGCATGCAGTTACATCACCAGGGGTACACATTGAATCTCTGCTTGCTTGGAGTCCAACCATGTCTGTTTTGAGGACATACACTGGTGCACTGCACTTGCCAGGCATTCAGGGAGGCAACATAGGTTGCAGTGCAGATATGTGGCTATGCAGGATGTATGACGGGATGAAAAGATAGACTCCAGTCAAGACCCCCAGCATGTGCAGAAGAAAAAAGCTTCAGTCACTATGAAGGGGTGGGCCCAGTTGTGGTCCTGGTGGCAAATTACTCATATTAGTGTATATTATACAATTACAGATGCATTCTGCTTTTTTTCTCATTCAGAGCCTCTGCATTAATGATATGATTATGAAAAACACACCAAAAGTATGTGAAAGTAGTGTTTTTTTTTTCCCTTTTACAAGAGAATAAAAGTCCAAAAACTTGTCATAAAATCTACATAAAAAATAAATCAATTCCATACCTCATTCATAAAATGTAAGTGGATAGATGAACATTGCTCAACTGAAAAGTACGCTTCTACCTAGGTCCTCTTTAATGGGTTTCTCTATGACCCATACACACTAATTGATTTTGAGCTGAAAGCAGCTCACTTTTTTGCTGTTTGAGCTGCTTTCAGCTCAAAACCACCTATTGTGTATGGCCGGGCGATGAGCAATGATGCGCACTCCTGCATTATCGCTGGATGCTGCCTTCTTGTTTGACAGGACGAGTGAACTGCTTTCCATAGTTTCCAACTATGGAAAGTCGTTCAACCCCGTGAACAGTTCACCGCCCTCAGCGTTGGACAATTGCACTGGACAATTTTCTGGCCAGCGATTTGCACTTCATCGATGGCCATACATGCTGGGCAAAAACACCCAGTGTGTATAGGCATTGCCAGGGGTGTCCTGTTTGGCGGGGCTGCTCTGACACCTGTCAACAGGGAGAACAAAAGAATACAGCTGCATTGTCCGTGGATGTAATAATAATCGGAACAGTCTGGACCACACAGGGCATCTCCCCTTCCCCATGTCCCTGGTGAAAGCGATCACAGGGACCCCCCAGGACAGGACACCACAAGTTCCGGAATGCAGTTTGATGTCCAGTCCGGCATTCCGGGGTCTGGTCCGGGTCCAGTTTTTACTTAGGGCGGGATGTACTAAGGGGAGAATGCAGTAAAACGCCTGTTTTACCGCATTTTCCTATGTATTAAAACCCTGCTGCCTCGTTACCGCAGGGAAGGGTATCACCACCTTTGGGTGGCGATACCCTATAGAAGCCTATGGGCTTCTTTTTGCCGCCCGACACCTCCGCCGCAAACCCGCCTACCCCCTCCCTCTGGGTTACCTGGTCCAGGTCGTCCTGGACCCGGAAGGTAAGCCCTTCCTCCCCCTAGTGACGCCGCCGGACGTCCTTACGGCTGCAGGGGGGAGGAGGAGGCGCCGTGGACAGCCTGCTTAGCTGTCCCCGGCGTGAGGGGAGAGCCAGGTGGCAGGGAGGTGACGGAGACCCCCCGCACACCAGAGTACAGGTATTGCGGGGGGGCTCCGTCACCGCTTCGCGATGCCAGCCGCATATGTTAGTACATATGCGCTGGCATCTCGGCGGACAGCCGGCGATGTATATTAATGCATCCCGCCCAGAGTCCCCTGTTGGCATTCCTTCTATTGGCATACCGATATCAGTATTCTAAATTCAGGCATCCCATCTGCCGGTCATCCATATTTATCTAGGTACCATGGGGTTCCTCAAGGCTCTTGCAGGGGGTTCCCTCAAAGTGAAAAGAAAAAAACAGTACTAGTGGCTGCCAATCATAAAAATGGTTTTGGAAACACTGCTGTAATGCATTCTTCCCCACCCTATTCTATTAAATAGCAAGGCGCACCCGACTCCTGACAGTCTAATGCTGGCCACACATCAGACCAACTTTCCTCCAACTAGTTAGTTGGGTGGACTTAAAATCTAGTACTGTATGGGGGCAAATGGCAATAAGTAAACTCAAGAGAATGGGCAAAAACATTCAATGAAATCAAATAGGGCCAGCTACTGTACACTGTCTGATTGACAGTTGTCCATTTTCACATTTGGGAAACAAATGACAGAGGGCGGGATGTATTAATATACATTGCCGCCCTTCGCCTAACAGCCGCCGCGATGCTGTCGGATATGTACTAACATATGCGGCTAGCGGTGACCTCGCGATACCTGTGATGTGGTCCGCGGGGGTCTCCGTCACCTCCCGGCGGCTGCCAGCGTCCCCCTGCATCTCCTCCTCCCCCCTGAAGCCAGATGTCCTCCGGCTGTGACACCTGGGGGAAGAGGAGATCAGAGGACGGGAGGGGGCGTGCAGACGGCGATACCCTACAATGCGTTGACGGGGCGGCGGGGTTTTAATACATAGGGAAATGCGGTAAAACAGGTGTTTTACCGCATTTTCCCTTTAGTACATCCCGCCCTTAATTACAAATTACATTGGCTCCCATACAATACCAGGTTTTTATTCCATCCAACCAACTAGTTGGATGGTTGGAGGAAAGTTGATCTGATGTGTGGCCAGCACATCACATAACGCAGCTTATTAGCGGCATGCTCCGGATGTACGTAACCATAGGCGAATCTAGAAATATGCTAATGGATGGTCCCAGAATATATTCTATGGTTAAAAAAGGATATGTGTCCTAATTTCAGGGGGTGTGGCTTAATATGGGCATAATAAGACTAATAATAATAATAAGACTCATAAATGCTGCAAACGCATACACACAAGGCTATCCAATTATCTGAGATAATGTGATTTATTTCTACCTCCTGATTTCTACCTCTGAGTCCTGCCCTAGTGCCCTGTCAGGCATGAATCATGCCTGACAGGGCACTATGGCAGGGCAGGAGGTAGAAAAATCAGGAGGTAGAAAATCACAGGTATTCCAGGCAGGCCATAATTCTTTTTACCCCCACACAAACATCACCAGAGCCACCAGACAGCCAATTCCTACCCTACTCCGTTTGAAGAATAAGAAAGAGGACTCTGAGTTGGAACCCCCGCGTGATCCCTGCTGTGCTGGCTGCGCTGCAATGTCACGCGCTCTAGCCGCACGTGGAGGACGGCGAGCTGCTGCTTTGGCGGAGGAGGGCACATGAGCAGAGCACTGCTCACGCTCCGCAAAGGACCATGGGAGGAGCTGCGTGCAACCGGGCATGTGCGCAGCTCTCCCGTCCTGTCACTGTGGCCATGTTTGATTACTCTTCCTAAAAAAAACATTTAGGCAGCGGCGCAGCAGCACTTAAAAAATTATTAAAGGAAAAGATGCCGGGCAGTCTAATGGGTGGTCCGGTGCACCCGGGGACCACCCCCTAGATTCGCCTATGTACGTAACGTATCTTCAACGCTACTCACACAACCTCTCACACCGCAGTCTTAGCACTGGGAATAAGTGAATCGATGTTAATGATGGTAATGAGTTGATACAGATAACGCTGGCGACGCACGTACAGGGTGTAGCGGCCACACTGCCTGCCGCCGATGGCTCTTCAAGTTCTTTCAGGTCACGTTTTTTCCCGTCCGCGTCTCTTGTACGCACAGCGATTCAAACTATTGCTTGGCCACACCTCCCGCTACTGTCATTGGCTCGGAGACCTGGAGCAGGCTGACGTCACCTACGAGCTGCTGTAAGCCCAGCCACCAATCAGCCAATTGCTCTTGCTCTTATTTTTTACTTTATTTTCTCCCTTCATTCTTAAAGAGGGCCATGAGGTTTCCGTCAGCCAATCAGTGTCCTGAATGGCCAGGCGCAGGCTGATTACGTAAATACTTGGTGCCGGAAGAACAACGCGGCCAGGACAGGACTAGATTGTTGCTCACAGGAGTGGAGGCATAGTGCATAGTGTCGTGATCAGCAGCCTAAGACATGATCGAGATAAATAAGAGGAAAGGGATGGAGCTGGTTCCCCTACCTGCCAAGAAGCCGCGCAATGAGCTGGTGGCGACGGTGAGTGATGAGCATGAGACCTTGGTGTATCCCGCGGCTCCTTGCAACGCCTGCATTTGGAGGGCTTCTCTAATGGTTCGGTCTAAATTGTAGTGGGCTAAAGGACCCCCCCCCCCCCCCCCCCCCCAGACAATACGTCTGGGTGATACACACTAGACATGGGCAACTCTGCTCTTTTCCGTGAGCGGCTCTCGACGGTTCCACTCACGGGAAAGAGCCGGTTCTTTAGAACGGCTCTCGAGTTTTATTTTATTTTTTACGGTAATCATAATAATAAAATCAGTATTAAAAACAAAATCTATTCAGTTTGGTTACCCATGTTCTGGCCACGGCGTTCAGAAGAGTATATGTATGTATATGTGTATATGTGTGTGTGTGTATGTGTATATATATATTATATATATATATATATATATATATATATATGTGTGTATATATATATATATATATATATATATATATATATATATATATATATATATATATATATATATATAACACACTTCTGCTGAATGCCGTGGCCGCACCATGGGTAACAAAACTAAACAGATTTTTTTATTTTTTATATATATATCTGATATTGTTGTTGTTGTTATGATTAACGTTAAAAAAAAAGAGTTGTGAGGCTTTGAGCGGCCAGCAAACTATGAGCCGCAAGAGCTGAGCCAGGAGAGCCGGTGGCAGGAGTCCTTGATCCTCCCACCGGCTCTCCCTGCTCATACCTCCCTGCTCCACCACCGGCTCTCCCTGTTTCCTGGAGCAAGACAGTTCTTCCAATCACTGATAGTGATTGGAAAAGAAGAACTGTGTAACTCCAGGAGCCGCCACTCAATTGTAACAGCTCACGGCTCAGCAGGCTCATTTGGAAGAGCCGGCTCCTGCGTGAGCTACCCATCTCTAATACACACATTCAGCCGCCACTGCAGTGTGTGTCAGTACATGTTCTTAGGGGAGTATTGTCCTCCTACAGTTCTTATGACATTTTATTTATATGTTGAAGGAAGGAGTCTGCAGTGCCTTACAGAGCACAAACAGGACAATTTAAAAGTTGACAACATGGACAGGGATTATAAACATCACAGCAGCAGTCATAGCGGTAGTAGATTTAGGAACCCAGGATATGAGTGAGAAGTGATATCAACGCTATTATTACCCCTTTCACGCCAGAAATGCAGGGAACAATCCGGGAATCAAATTCTGGGCACGTGCAGGGACATTCCTGTGTTGGACCCCATTTACACATGCTTTTCAAGCAGGGACATTCTGGGTTGGCACCTTTCATACTGAACCTGGGATGACTCTGCATTTCTATGAGTATGTCATTCAAAATGGCCTTTAAGATGAGCTCATTAGAGAGCGATGCCAGGATCTTTGCAATGTTATGGTATATCTGCCCATCATTATCATTGCATGTAATTTGGTGCCTGATCTCCTCTGCCCCTATAATGTTTTAGAAGCTCCCTCACCATTTGTTCAAGACATTCTTCGCTTTCAGACGTTAAATGGCACTGCTGGGGTCTGTTGTGCCACAGAGCTTGCACTGTAACTTCCTGCAGCTGTGTCTCTGAAAATCCACAACAACAGGAAATTGCCATGCGTAGCCACTCAGCATCAGCAAAGGCAACACTGGAAAGAGGCACATGTCCCTGCACCCTTCCTACCAGCCAGTATCTTGGGAAGGTCCTGGGAGCAACCCTGGTAGCTAGCAGGGTTGAAATCCAGGCCATGGGTTCTGGGATTTTGTCCCTGGACCCTTAAACACCAGCACTACATCCTGGGAATTTTAGCTGGTGTGAAAGGGGTATTAGTGTGTTGATGCAGCTTCTCTCCATTTGTTTCCCTGCCTATATCGGTGCTGTTATCTTTGAAATAGTGTTCATTCTAGCACCCGCTATCTTTGAAAATCCATGCAGTTCCTCTTCCCTGCCTGGGGTGTTGCTGTCTGCTGTGGTGTTTAATGCCAGAAGAGAGGTGAAGGAAAGCAGGGGCGCCGCTCACACTGAGATATTATTTGGGCCCATGGACACCACACTGTGGGTAATACTTTTGCTGCCTCCCGGCCTAGCCCAAGGAACCGCACTAGCAGATAATACCCTTGCAGAACTGTCTTTTATACATTGGTGATGTTTTTTAGGTTAATGACACAAAGTTAAATAATTAGGTGGTGTGCAGTGCTAGGTGAGGTGACTGTCAGCACTCTAGAAAACTTGCTAACATAGGTGCTAGCAACATGTAGGTTTACTTTAAACCAGAAGTATCCTGGCAATTATTGTACATTGGCTTTTGATCGTTATTTCAAGATACTCGTTTGGGGAGTGGGGTTATTGAAGACTGATCTTAATTGCAATGGTTATTTTGTAGGGCCCACCAAGATCATCCAGTCTACAAGCACCAATCATGCTGTTGTCTGGACATGAAGGAGAAGTATACTGCTGCAAATTTCACCCTAACGGACTCACCTTGGCATCTTCAGGATTTGACAGACTTATTCGTAAGTTTTAAGTTAATTTGTTTAGGCGCATAGAAATATTCCTTCTTGGTGAAGATGTTATTTCTAATGCTTTTAATAACTTACAATGCCAGGAAAAAGGTTACTAGTTAGTGGTTAGGGCACTAACCCACCAAAATAGCAAAGTTCACCAAACAACTTGTATATAAAACACACAAAGGTGGTACACTTTTTTTAGTTGTAAATATCTGGTCAAACTATTGTATTCTATCAACCAGGGCAGTGGAAAAATATGTAAAGTCTGTTCGAAAAGAAAGTGAATAATCCATTTGTGTATGGTATAGTGCAGGCATGTCCAAACTGTGGCCCTCCAGATGTTGTGACACTACACATCCCAGCATACCTTGCCATAGTTTTAGCATTCCCTAATAGTAAAACTGTGGCAATGCATGATGGGACTTGTAGTTTCACAACAGCTGGAGGGCCATAGTTTGGACATACCTGGTATAGGGTTAACTTTATATCTTGGATATAGGCTACCCTATGGGGTTTATTTAAGAAGTGTCTGGTTGATAAATGCTGAGCTTCTGATCATGTTTATGGTCTGTTTTAAAGGACAGCGCTATTACTAACAAAATACAACTTGTAAAGACAGTGCCCTTTTTTAAATTTTAGGAGTGCCAGGTTTGATGTGATATTTTGTAAATAATCCCCCATACCTCATTGGTCAGCAGAGCTTGGACAGATGGTACAGATATCTATAAGACCTATACACATTCCTGCTTTATGAGGAAAGAAGACTAATTGGTATTGTTTTCTTAGAGGTGGGTTACTTTTAGGATCATATTCAGTTGTGTGCATTTTCTTGAAAAACCCTACAGGAATTTAGGCACAGGAGTTTTCCTATTCAATTGAAGGGGAGAAAGTGAGCTGCAGTGATTACTACAGACATCTGTCTTTTTCTCACAACCCCACATCCCCAAATTATTATTATTATTATTATTATTAATATTTTTTTTTTTTTTTTTTTTTGAAAGTCAGGACTTTCTCTTGAATACTTTATACAGCCCTCCTAATGACTAAGCAATTTGGAGTTTCCAATTAGTTTTAATTCTTAATCTTCTCTAGCATCAGACTGCTTCTTGCATCTGCTAACCGCATACCCTACACTACTGCTCACCTGCAGTGGTACGCAGGACGTGCTAAGGAAAAATAATCAGAAAAAAAAAAAACCTAGGCAAACCTAGTGGCCAATTGCATATGTAAATTAGTGACACAATCGCATTGTTTTTGGTAACTCAATGTGTTCATAGGCTGTGAATTAAGCTTGGAGCTTGGGAGCATGTAAATTTAAAAAGTAATAGGTGGTTTCTAATTGAACAGAAGCTGTGGCCTATGTAACTACATTACTAGTTAAAAGCCAGTCAAAATTATGGCTTAAGGTCCATACACACTGAGCGGCTTTCCCCCTGCCCATCGCTGTCAGCGGGGAGAGGACGGCTTTGCATAGCACAGCGTTATGCAAAGCCGCTCATCTGTTGGTAATACAAGCAGATGAATGGCTTTCCCAGCGATGATGTGGGAGCGCGCATCGCCTTACACACTTGGCAGCTTTGAGCTGAAAGTTTCAGCTCAAAATCGCCCAGTGTATATGGGCCTTTAGTCTCTATCTGCTACTACCAATATCTGTCTTCACCGCTCCTTCTGTCCATATCCAGAAAGTTTTCATGTTGGTTTTCGGTTTCTGTTGAGAACTAATTTGGTCCGTCAAGTGGCCTCCAGTGGTCACCTGCGGTACTTTACCTCCTAAAAGGTGAAAAATATATATATTTTTTTTTCAATGAATGTAACATAGAAGTAAAATATATGTCCTGTCTGTTTGCAGCACTTCTATATTGTACTCTTGTTTTTATTCTGTTGCAGTTCTCTGGAATGTATATGGAGACTGTGATAATTATGCAACCTTAAAGGGTCACAGCGGCGCTGTGATGGAATTGCACTACAATACAGATGGCAGGTACTTTAACCACATAAAAGTCATTGTTTGACACAAAAATGTGAAATTGAAATAATTTTTGTGATCATTTTTTCTTTTGGTAGTTTCAAAAAAAAATTGAAAAAAAAAAATACAATGGCTGTGCATAGTACAAATGTTACCTACAGCCAGTTATTTATGCCTAATTATGAGCAGTGGATTCATTTAAAGCTCTTTGCGACATATACTAGCGACAAATGAGTGGAGTACTCTGAGAACTGAACTGTGTACCCATGTGGTTCTGTTACCCATGATGGGCCTACACACTGGGAGATGCGGCAGAGTTTTCAGATAGCCCAGCACATGTGTCAGTGCTGTGTGCTGAGCGATGTTTCAGGGCCAGTGTTCTCACATGAGAACACTTACCCAGACTGACGAGATGCTGGATATTAATCTCGGACATTAGCGATGCACATCGCTATGGCCCCTATATCGCTCTGTGTGTATTTTCTAAGCAATCTAGTAAAAATTCCTTGACTATCGCGGTTTGTAGGCACCATAATGGGTGGATTATATAGTAATAACATCATAATACAGAAATAATCTGGCCTATATACTTTGTTATTATTGCTAAAAAAGATGGGTATATCAATGTTCCTTTTTTATTTATTTTGTTAAGCTTGGGAACTTATTTTATGTACTGAAGCAGTTTGTGTATTTGTCGAAACAATATTTAGGCATTTTCATAGTGTCTTACTACAGATAATGGACTCTAGGCCAATTAAAACTTCTCCAAGATGCACTCAATATATCCTCGAATGTGGTATCATAATGTCTTGTGTGGCATGCTTTCATTGTAACTTCATAGATATAGCGTTACTATTTAAATACTCCTGATATTGGGACTTAAATATATCACATAGTAACTAGTGGGCATATCGTCTATTTGGTAGTCATGTATTATCCCAACTCTCGGTACCCTGGATTTGTTAGATAATCTAAATTGGTAATTTGCGCTGTCTCCAGTGTCACAGTATTTGTGCATTGTATCCATAGGCCCCCCATTGTAAAATGATCTTCCAACCCCATTGACAATAGACCTCATCACTTCTCCCTTCCAGTGTTCTACATTAATATTATGCCCTCCCCTCTCCACATCCCCCCCAATGCCAATTTATTGTGTAACCACATACACTCCCAGATCTGTTGGTAAAGAGCATTTATATTAAATTGTAGTTGTTTTGGATTATTTAGGTATTATAGTTTGAAATGGTACACTTAGTATTTATTTTGGAACAGAGGCCCATTGTCATTACTTATTCCTGTAGCTGTTCTATATGTAAAAATAAATGGAATAAATTACTGAGAGCAGTTGCTTGACCTGAAAGCGTGTTAGGTCTGAAATAGGCAATATTAGCCATTAAGGCAGGGGTTCACAAACTTTGTGGAATCACGGCACCCCAGAGTATCAAAGTTTTTCATGGCACCCCTAGACCAAAAGTTTCTCATTAAGAAAGTCAGAAAAGAAAATATAAAGTTGCTAAAATTGTGTTTATAGCTCATCCTTAGGGTCAGTTTTGTGGTAATTATCAGGATTCACCTCGGTTTGTCCACAATTTGGCTATTACTTTGGCCATAACCTACTTAAATTTGATCATGGACCACCAATCCAGGGCACCCCTGGAAGTCCCCCAGGGTGCCACGGCACACAGTTTGGGAACAATTAAGGCATTTGTTTTTGTTTCTACATTTTATACACCTCTTGTGCATTTATGTTAACAATGAATTTGGGTTTTTGTTATTTTTTTTTCCTCTGCAGTTTACCACACTTAATATAATTTACTAAAAAGGTATTGTGTGGTAAATTTGCTTTATTATAAGTGTCTTGTATGCCTTTTTCACAGCTTGCTCTTCTCTGCTTCAACTGATAAAACTGTAGCAATTTGGGACTGTGAAACAGGAGAGAGAGTGAAACGACTAAAGGGACACACGTCATTTGTCAATTCTTGTTACCCAGCCAGACGGGGGCCACAGCTGATCTGCACGGGCAGTGACGATGGGACGGTGAAGGTCCGTACAGCTGTTCTGTATTATACGTACTAGAGCAGACACACTTTAATGTTTTGGGAGGTTCATTCACTTGTTCAAACTTAAATAAGAAAATACCTCAAAGTTAAAGAGTAAGGAGGGAATTCAATTGATTTATTTTTACAGCTGCGATAGCAAAAACACATGGGTCCAAGAACCTATCTTGAGTTTTTAAATTGAAACTGGTACATTTTTGCTGTAAAAAATGTTTTAATAAATTACTTTGGCTGTTAGAAAGAAAAATAAACTATTTAACAAGAGGCTGCTTTTGGGGTTTTTCATCAGTTTGCAGAAACAATGTTTTCTAAGAAAGAACCAATAAGAGTCGTAATAGAAATGTAAAGATGGAAGGTTCTATGTCACAAAGTATGTTCTTATATATTATGGTCAGAATTGGCAGTATGTAGCTGCATTACTTTGGCAGAAGCTGATGACAGTCCAACTGTAGTCGGATTGGGCTCAGGCTAGATAAAAACAGAATAGATTAGCAGATCATACAAACGACACTATGTTCCTACCTATTTTATGTTGTGCAGCTCTGGGACTTCAGGAAGAAAGCAGCCGTGCAGACTTTCCAAAATACCTATCAGGTATTGTCTGTTACTTTCAATGACACCAGTGACCAGATCATCTCAGGGGGCATAGATAATGACATAAAGGTAAGCGTTTATTCTTTCTAATTTACATATCTTTTACTGTCTGAAATCTTCAATGAAGAAAATGCCCTGTGTATTCTTTCATCATGCATGACACTTTAATATACAGTAGTTTATATGTGGTACTGAATGAAGCACCAGTTTTCTCCTAATTATCCATGCCTGCTCCATACCAGGGAAGTAGACACGGTGGTAATGTATTGGAGAACAGCACGGGAAAGGTAAACCTTCAATGTAGAACATTCAAGGACCACTGTTCTATACAATAAATAAAAGTATAGAGACCACAAAGCAAACCGGAAGAAACCTGATAGAAGTCTCAATATTAGAGGTTCTAGATAAATGTGGTTCTAGATAAATATTAGAGGTTCTAGATAAATGTGGCCATAGAGCAGTGGTGTCAAACTCATGGCCCTCCAGCTTTTATGGAACTACACATCCCAGCATGCCCTGCAACAGATTTTATATAATGGATTGCTAAAACTGTGGCAGGGCATGTTGGGATGTGTAGTTTCACAACAGCTGGAGGGCCATAAGTTTGACACCACTGCCATAGAGGGAAGGTTTCTAAGGAATGTTATTCAGCCAGATCAAATTTGGGACAGCTGATATGGACATTCAAACTTACACAATTATTGTCCAATAACCATACAATCCTCTCTGGGAAGAACAAATACTAGACCTATTCATCTAAACCCAGTTTTCAGTCTTCTAAAAACTATATAAAACAGCAACATCTGGATGACACCCCCTGCCCCTGCCAGTATGTATCTCACCAAAGAACTGGGGGTTATGCCTTTTGTGTTCAAAATACTTCATGATAGCCCCAGTTTCCCACTCATGGTTTTAGAGATCGCCTGTGAAGACACTGAGGAGCTCCTAATTTTACTGTTAGGGGTATGTCTTAAAAAGTATATTTTTCTACCTCTTTTAATATAGAGCCTAACCCAGTGGTTCACAAACTAAATTGATGATGCTTGGCCAAGTGCTATCTAACCCCATAAAGAATGTTATGTGCAAGGTGATAATGCACCAGCCAATCGGCTCCAATATGTAAATTGACAGTTAGGAGCTGTTTGGCTGGAGCATTATCACTTTGCACATAACGTTCTTTATGGGGATAGAAACCACTTCTCAGCTTCTACATTTACCCCTGAGTGCCTAGGCGCCCTGGGGTGCCTTGGGACACTTGCAGGGGTGCCTTGGATTGGTGGTCTAGGACAAATTCATAATAGTTATGGGCAAAGCAATAGGCAAAACCAGAGTGTGTGGCCACCAGTCATGAAATATTTTCGCAGACAAAAGCAAATATGGTTCCTCACTACATAACTGATCCTAAGGATATGTAACACAATTTTCTTAATTTTTTTTTTCTTCAAAATGTATCAACAAGAAACATTTGACCTAGGGGAGCCCTGAAAAATGTTGATGCTCTAGGGCAGGCCTGGCCTACCTGTGGCTCTCCAGATGTTGTCAAACTACAAACCCCATCATTCCTTGAGACAAGTTTTGCAATAAAGGAGTGTTAAAACTGTGGCAAGGCATGCTGGGATTTGTAGTTTCACAACATCTGGAGAGACACAGGTTGGCCTGTCCTGCTCTAGTGTGACATGGTTCAAAAAGGTTTGGGAACCACTGGCCCAACCCAACCCATTGTTGGCTTCTATGAAGTATTCAGAAGACCGTTATCATGCATATAATCCTCGCCTTAATAGTTCAGGGACTGTATAAACTAATTTCTCATTTTCTTTGTCAGGTTTGGGACCTGAGGCAGAATAAGTTGATGTACACGATGAGGGGACATGGGGACTCTGTGACAGGCCTCAGCCTCAGTTCTGAAGGCTCTTACCTTCTCTCAAATGCTATGGATAACACAGGTAATACAAAGTGATGAACAGGAGACACTGAAGGGATTGCAATAGTTTGTCCATTTGCATGAGCAATTTAATAATGTGTTTATTGTCGCTAATATAATTTTGTCTTCAGCTCCAATTTTTCTAATATAATTTTATGGTAAATAAGAACCTCTTGGCCTATCTACTCTGCCATATTTTGTTGGGGGGGGTGTTAGCCTTTCACTTATTCCATTATTTTTTTCCCTCTACACTTTCCCCTGAAGCTACCACCCTTCAGGGTCGGCACGTTCTAATAAGTTTCACTTTTTTTTTTCTTCTCCTTCTGAAATTTCTATAATACTATTTTTTTCCTCCATAATATACAACTGCTGCTCACCAACGTATGTATTATGCCATACTGTTAAATATATTTAATATGAGACTTCCGGTAGGTGGCGCATCCAAGATGGCCACGTTTTAATGGAGCTCCGCTCAACCAGGCTACATCCATCCCCATCCACCCGGATCACGGCCACATATCGCCCCACCAGCCACACGCCTGTCTACCTGACCCTCTTGGGAACAGAAGCAGCGTTGGGGCGGCGGGATTGGATCAAGGGGAGAGCCTATATCCCTACCGGAGTCTGACCCATGCTTGGGCCTTGCAACAGGACACCACCCCCGGCCGGAGAGGGGACAAGCCTCCCGTGACGACCCCTCGGGTAACCCCGGCAACTCACCGGCTAGAGACAGCCTAGCCACAGACGGCCTGAGGAGCGGCGGAGTGCCCGAGACATCCGGCAAATCCACCCAGAGAACAGCCGCGGAGAAGAGGAGTGACGCGGCAGACGAAGACGACGCCGGCGGCGACTCGTACTTGACGGCTGAGAAGGGCGGACTCAACGCGGAAGACCCTCGGGCAGCACGATCCAGACGCCGCTGCCCCGGAGCAGACGGGGTCGAGGTGCGGCGGAGGTGGGGACGGACAGACCCCCCCTGGGTCGGATCGCCGCGCTCCACGCCCCAGACACCGGTGACTCACGCGGCAGAGGTGTGGGCTACCCGCACACGCCGCAGACGCCCTTGCCACCGGGAGGTGGACGACGCACCGAGCCAGGGGACGGAGTGAGTAAATACACCCCCACACATCCCATGCTCCAGACTGAACTCTTCTTGCGGGCCGCAGACCTCTCCCCTCCCCCCCCCCCCCCCCGGCCGGCCTAAGGTCAAACCCGACTCAGCACCACACTAAGTGAGGGTCAAGGTGGTGATCGTTCGGGCTCCCCGCGTGTTGGGCCTCGGCCCCCCCCCGGGACAGAGGCGGGAGACACCCGCAAGGGCCGCGGACCCCCCTCCCATACCTCTTGAAAAGCCGGCCACAGATTCCTGAGGGTTAAAGTGGGAGCACAAGCCTTATACCCCACCCTCACAACAGACATCCCTCTGTCTAGGAACTGAGAAACGCTATTTGACTGCACTAAACGGCCAAGGTCACAGCTCATTATAGGGAGAGACCCCACCAGGCATTAACAGTTACACCCCCACTCCACCTCCCTTTACCTAAACTCCAGAGCATTCTTGCCCTGCCTGGTATACAACATAGGACACCTTCCCTTGAGGAATCACAAGAGACTACCGAGTTGATTCTTTTGAATAAAACCCGGGAAACCCAAGAACTATTTGTCCCCCTCTCCTATACTGAGGTCCGTCATGTGACAGCGACACAGCAGCGATTCCCTTGACCAAATTATTGCGTTCAGCGGGAGAAAAGTGGGACTCTAATCTTATTTGTGCCCTATATTACAACCCACCACAGACAGTCCCAAAGAGCTATAACTAAACAGCTCAACCATCTCTGGGACCCCCTCTGAGGTGAGATCTGCCACATAAACTGTTTGAGGACACTTGGACAATATATCTGGACAACCAGCACATACACCTATAGGTTTATAGGTGGCAGGTACCTTGGGTCGGTGAGTCCACTGACCCGCCGGGGAAGTTCTGTCAATTGATGTGACTGTGTTCAATATTTGTTATCTTTGCTTAATAAGTTGGTGACTAGCGGTCTATAGCACGACATGCAATAGTTGACATATAGTCAAGAAAACTTAGTTAGACAATACCGATCAACACTAGTGTTAGCCCTATACCAATAACATATTTAACGTTGCTACTTGGTGACGGGTGCTGAAACAGTTCCCTCTGTAAACCTTTATCTGTATCAACCTGGTTAAATAGTCTCTGGGAAAGACCCAGGCCAATAACTCCTTTATATTTCCGCTCACCTTTTGACCCCTCCCTCTCTGGGAGGAATAGAACGCTACCCTACCTGATAGGGGACTCCATACTATAGGCACAGATTGGCCACACCAGGAACCCCACACCAGGCGGGTGGGCAGACGGTAGGGCCAGGAATTTACTGTACGTTCAACTTTTTGATAACAGCCCACCTTTAGGGATAAGGTCAATATTTTCCTCTCTAGCTCTATTTTACCCTTTCCATCTTTAAGGCTTTTTAGTTAATGGACAAATTTTTGTCCACACCCCGCCCACATCCTGACCCATCATTAAACTCCAATAGGATGGGCCGCAACAATAAAACAAAACAAATAACTCCAACCCCACAATCATCGCAAACACCTATGGAGACTAGCACCCCACATGACCCAGAACCTCCTTCGAGTCAAATTGGGCTGTCTTCCACAGCACAAGAAATACTGTCTGTTTTGATGCCACACATAGATAAAAAGTTAGACGAGTTCAAAATTTCATTTCAGGCCACTGTGAAAGAGGTCGCCTCTAACACATCCCGAATTGCGGAGCTTGAACAGAGGGTGAGCGATTTGGAAGATACAATGGTAAACACTCAATCTGCCTCTGATTCATCCGACGCAATGATTAGGGAACTCCAGGACAAATTAGAGGACCTGGAAAATAGAAACCGAAGAAACAATCTCCGCTTTATAGGAATTCCTGAAAGCATCAAGCCAAACTCCTTGGCTGATTACCTCACGTCCAAATTACTGTTAGCCTTAGATGTTATTGACACAATAGAGCTTCCGCAAATAGAAAGAGCACACAGAATAGGCCCAGAGAGATCTGACACCAATTCTCGTCCCAGACCAGTTATCGCAAGATATCTGGACTTTAGAGCTAAAGAAACAGTTTTACGAGCATACAAAAAAATGGGACACCTCACAATAGACGGAAACCGTATCCTTATTTTCCAAGACTTCTCAGTAGCAGTGGCCCAGAAACGCAAAGCATTCTCACCGATATGCAAATTTCTAGCAGAATCTAATAAGAGATTCGCACTTCTCTACCCGGCCAAACTTAGAGTCACAGATGGAGGTCATACACACATGTTCGACGACCCGGAAGCAGCAAGGGCACACCTGATGCCTCCTTCCGCCACCCTTAACCCACCAATCATCACGTAAGAGACACATATAAAACTGAACACTATTTACGTATCCCCCTCACTTGGGATGATGCAATCCTGTATTTACTCTAGTATGTTTTATTTACAATTGTTCAACTTGTTGTTTGTTATGCATGACTTACCCACGGACGGCCCCAATAACCCAATTGGGACCCGCCGTAGCAATTTGGTTTGGAAAAATTGGAAAATTTTGTCAAAGCTTTACTTAGATATAATTATTGATTGTTTACACATCACTGTCCTGATTACAATGTTTCTTTTTTACATGCCCATAATGTGTATTGGTAACTACACACAACACAGACCACACAAAATGGAGGAGCCCTCTACTTGCTGGGATGGAGGGCTCTCTTATATGGTAAATGCTTGTCTTTGGGACCTCGCCAGGGCTGGAGTGGGATGACACCAACCAACCCACCTAACCTCCCGTACTCCCCTCCCCCATACTCGATCAAAATAATTTCATGGAACGTACACGGTCTAAACTCCCCAATTAAGAGATGCAGGATAGTGACCCATATGAAACGCTATAAACCTGACGTTATGTTACTGCAGGAGACTCATTGGAAGGCAGGGGAAAACTCAACCTTGAAAGCACCCTGGATAGCAGAATGTATATCTGCCTCACACTCTACTAAAACCAGAGGGGTGGCAGTACTACTCTCAAAAAATATCACGTACTCTATTTTGGACTCAGTCTCAGACCCGGAGGGCAGATTCCTACTCTTAGACGTCAAAATAGGGGACTCAAAATACACCATCCTCAACATATACGCCCCAAACAACCACACTCCAGCCTTCCTCTGTCAAATCTCCCAATTACTAGCGCAGAGAACGCTCTTCCCATTAATCATGGGTGGAGATTTCAACATAGTTAATGACCCCATCATAGACAAATTCCCCTCCCCAAGAGAACCCAATTCCCAAACGTGGAAAACTCTTGATACCTTTTTAACACAGAATCAGTTAGCGGATGTATGGAGACTGTTCCATCCAACAGACAAATCATTCACTTTCCAATCGGGAGTTCACCGCTCCCTCTCTCGTATAGATTATATATTAGTGTCGAACCATCTAGTTACATCCGTCACTTCGGCTAATATAGGCAACATTATAATCTCAGACCATGCCCCCGTAACGCTCTCATTGCATATACCCACCACAAACCCCCTCCATAAAACATGGAGATTTCCCTCATATCTTCTACATTCAGAACACTTCTGCCAATACATAAAACACCATTGGAGAGAATACGTAGAAACCAATATTGCACATTGGGACACACCAGTACTGTTCTGGGAAACAGCTAAGGCTGTCATGAGAGGACATATAACATCCTATATGGCTAGACGTACCCAGGAATTCAAAAAACAGTATACCTCCCTCCAATCCACTATATCCTCATGTCTTGCCACGTACACCTCTAATCCAACAGACGAGAATTACGTTGCACTTCAACAGGCGAAACACCTCCTCGAAGATCTATTACTTGTCCAGGCGCAGAAAAATCTAGAATATACAAAAAACAGATACTACAGGTGGGGTAACCGTACGGGACGCTTACTGGCATACCTAACGAAACCCCCTTACCGAAAAAACCACATCACATCTATTAAAACGCCGACCAGCCCCACACCTCTGACAAAAACACATGAAATAGCCAAAGCATTCCAGGAGTTCTACACCGCTTTATACTCAGCAGAGACCCCGGACCACACAAAAATAGATCAAATGCTTCAAAATGCCAACTTGCCCTCATTATCCCAGAACCAAATTGAAAAACTAGACGCAGATATCACAGCTGAGGAAGTGTCACTAGCCATATCCTCACTCCATACAGGTAAATCCCCGGGCCCGGACGGCTTCTCGGGGGAATTTTACAAAATCCTACAGGTCGATATTACCCCAACTTTATTAGAACTCTACAGAAACATTCATAAGACCCAACCCATATACAAAACATTTAATGAGGCCTTCACCACATTGATCCCTAAGCCAGGGAGGGACCCCACGAAGTTGGACTCCTATCGTCCTATCACACTATTAAATGTAGATTTCAAAATTCTCTCGAAAATCATGGCAACGCGAGTCCAATCCTTCCTATTCGAAATAATATCACCTGTCCAGCTGGGGTTTGTATCAGGCAGGCAGTCAGTAAAGGGCATACGTGCGGCAATAGCTTCAGTAGTAAGCTCCAATCTAAGTCCCAACGCCCCCAACATGTTACTGAGTTTGGACGCCCATAAAGCTTTTGACACTGTCTCATGGCCTTTTCTTTTTCAAGCTTTATCCGCATACTCATTTGGGCCGCACTTCATTAACCTGATCAAATTCTTCTATAGTTCACCACAAACCTCTTTACTCATAAACGGAACTAAAAGCTCCCCCCTACAGATGCATAGAGGGACGAGGCAAGGCTGTCCTCTCTCCCCGATTTTATTCAACCTCTCGCTGGACCCCCTACTAAGAACAATTGAATCCTGGCCAGTACTGCAGGGCATAAAGGTAGGCAACTTAGAGACTAAAATTACGGCATTCGCAGATGATGTCCTTATACACTTAGCGAACCCAAAAAACTCCCTTCGCCCCTTACTGGAATTACTACACAACATGGGCCAATTATCTGGCTTCCAGATAAATCTGGAAAAATCGGAAATTTTATATTTAAAACAAAGATTTACACGCCCTAGGTGGGCAGCGCAACTACCTTTGAAATGGGCGAAAGGTCGCCTGACATACTTGGGTATTGTCCTTCCTAAAAATATCCACAATCTGTACAACCTCAACATTAGTAAAACCATCAAAAACCTCAAAAACGACCTGAATGGCCTGAAACACCTAAACCTGTCGTACTTAGGTAGGGCAAACCTCCTTAGAATGATACATTTTCCCAAACTGCTATATCAGCTTCAGGTACTGCCCCTATTACTTACCAATACAGACATAGCAGCCATCACGAAATTATTCCGCACATTCATATGGAATGACGGAAGGGCAAGAATTGGGATGATAAAGCTTATTCAGCCAAAATGGAATGGAGGTATAAATTTCCCAGACATTCAGACATACAACCGGGCAGCAATATTTAGAAATCTGAAAGACTGGATACTCCTGGATCAAATATACACTAACACTACCTTGGACCAAGGCTTCCTCCCAAATGTCTCCCTAACTGCCTTCCTACACCTGGAAGACAAAGATGTCCCCTCAGAATCACTACTCAATCCCCTTCTAACATCAGTTCGCAAACTTTGGCTCTTACTACGCCATTCTTACAAGCTAAATCCTCAACACACTATACATCTACCTTTTTCAAGGAATCCTCAGTTTCAGGACGGTGCGGCCCCCCCCATTTTCTCAAACTGGAATGATGCAGGCCTCAGGAGGGTAGGACAACTGATAGACACTCAAACACATAAGCCACTCACTTTTGAGGAGGCTTCTAAGACATTCCCGATAATAACTACTTTCAATTTACACTTTATGCAAGCCCAATCATACGTAGATAAAACTTGCAAACTTATACCTGAAAGGGACTGGGTCAATGACCTGGATAATGTATTATTAGCCCCCACTCTTCCCAAAAGAGCAATAGCTACTTACTACAGATTCCTCAGGAAACCTCTTGATTATACATCACAGAAAACGGGCCTCAACCAGTGGTTGGAGCATTTCCCATCCCTGACCATTGACACGCTTTTAAAAACCCTGCAGACTTCTATCACTACATTTCCCATGGCCAGGTTCACTGAAATGTACCTCAATATCTTCCACCGCTCTTACATCTCCCCCCTCAGAGGCTTCCACATGAAATTATTCGAGACTCCAAAATGCCCCAAGTGCAATCATCATCAGGCAGACTTATATCACTGTTTCTGGTCCTGTCCTATGATAATGCAATTCTGGGCAAGAGTTAGAGACTTTGCCAATGAACACTTGGTGAATTATGCCCCATTCAGCCCAGAATGGGCCATCTTCGGCATTCTCCCTGAGGGAATAAGGGTCCCTAAACCGGTGCGGAAATTAATGTTAGCCGTCTCCTCTGCCGCCCGCAAGTCAATTTTACAGGTGTGGATCCAGGGCTCACCCCCGGCCCTGGCGATGTTCAGGGATAAGTTATTTTTTATATTCCACATGGACTGGCTGGAGGCTTCTCTACAGAAAGATTCTCGCACTAAACACTTCTTCTCCACATGGAGTAGCTATATAGATACCTTGCCCTTAGCTACTGAACAGGCCATACACCAAGGTTTCCGAAACACGAAATGGTATGAAGAGCAATTGATACTTAATGATCCTCCAGTGGTGCTGGAATAGCCAAAAGGGTTATATAACTTTGATGAGCCACCCAAACCTCTGACAATTGTATACTTGGTACGACATGATATAATATAATGTAGATATTATAGCAAATGTTGGAAAACCCATTGTCTGTGTTTACACGAAATGTTTAACGAATGAAACAGTGATGTAAAATGTAATGTTCTTTATTGAAAGCTTTGCAATAATAAAAAGTTGTTTAAAAAAAAAAAAAAAATATATTTAATATGGTCTAGTATACTCCAGTGATGTCAATTGTGCACCATTGAGGAGCCTTTCTGAAAAGGAGTGCACAGGTACTGGTGTTGCTCATTGCTACTACCTGGGTGTTGGTTCTCATTTATGGCCTCAATATAATATAGTTGATGTGGGCAGTTTCCCATTAATGTTGGTGTTTCCAGTAACACTGTATGGCAATAGGATTGCACTAGTGAAGTTGTGGGATAGCAAAGACTGGACCCAGCCTTTATAAAATGAAAGCACACCTCTCTCATACATGTGTCTTTATAGTTCGAATTTGGGATGTTCGTCCATTTGCCCCTAAGGAAAGATGTGTGAAGATATTCCAAGGGAATGTTCACAATTTTGAAAAGGTAGGTTACTCTCATCCCTTGTCTGCCTCTGCCAGTGTAGATGTTGTTAAAGACACATGTCCTCTTTCCATTACAGAACTTATTGCGTTGTTCATGGTCTTCTGATGGCAGTAAAATAGCCGCAGGATCGGCAGACAGGTAATAGATTTTTACCGCTATTTCTTGCTCCCCTCTTGTTGTATTTTCCTTAATACAAGCATATAGCAAGTTCTCTGTCCTGTTAACACTCCTTCACCTTATTATATTTGTTGTATTGCAGATTTGTATATGTTTGGGACACCACATCTCGCAGGATTCTCTACAAACTACCTGGCCATGCAGGTTCAGTCAATGAGGTGGTGTTCCACCCTGAAGAGGCCATTGGTGAGTTTCCTCAGATTTATATTAAAGCTGTTGTGCTTGGGGGGGGGGGGGGGGGGTTTATTCACTGTAAAATCTCTTCCTTGAAATCCATCTGGGGGACTCTGCATCATAACCTCTGGGCTAGATTGTGGAAGTTAGGCACTCTAACCTCTCCCACCTCCAGCAGAGCCTCAGTCTACATTTGGCAAGCTACAAGGAGGAAACGTATAATAACTTTATTTTAAAAAAAAAAGGGAGGGAGGGATTGTAACATCCCCAGATGGAAAACAATTTTTAATGTATAAAAAAAATCCCATTTCCTCTATCATGCATCATTACATATGGGAATTCCCAAAGCAAACTTACAGGGCAGGACTTTTTGTGCAGCTGCATTTAAGACATTATGGCCAAACTGGGATTCCTCCAAAACAAAGTTATGGAACTGATTGAAAACCTGGTAATTGTCTGCACAGACGACCAGGTCATAGCTCTGTACAGTTGTTCCACTGAGACGGCACGTTGAATGGCCTGAAATGCACCAACAATGCAAGTCGAATGAGCTTGTAGTTAAGCAGGTATTAGTAAATCTGAAGACTGCTAAGCCTGACTGATGGTCAGTGACCCAGCTAGCAATGGTGGACTTGGAGGCCAGGCAACCCTGATTTGGTGCATCTACAAGGACCAAAAGACTGAGGCACAACAATGCTATGCGAGACAAGTAGATACTTAAAGCCTGAACAATGTCTAACGAGGCCAGTGACGATGCATTCTGTGAAGACAAGCTTGGAATAAAGGCTAGCAAATCAATGTCTTGGTTGAGATGGAATGCAGATACCACCTTAGGCAAAAAGGTTTCAACCATGCCATCGAATGAAAAACAAGAATTGGTGCCTTGCAAAAGCCCCTAACGCTGGCACCAGACAATATACAAACTCCAAATTCGGTAGTAAATTTTGGAAGTGGCTAAAAGTGTGAGTATGTTTGTCAGTGTTGTCTCTACCTTGGGCCACCATCCTTGAAGATGGTGGTGACGACACACAGCGTCCCAACCTGTGAGGCTGGCATACATGGTAACCACATTCCAAATCCAGATGAAAAATGGATTCCTTGGTCAGATTTGGCGTGTAAAGCTTACTACTGGATAGATTGAGGTGTTTGAGTCGACAGAGGAACTGTGTGGCCAGAATAAAATCCATT
Source organism: Crinia signifera (assembly GCF_055691185.1). Taxonomy (NCBI): domain Eukaryota; kingdom Metazoa; phylum Chordata; class Amphibia; order Anura; family Myobatrachidae; genus Crinia; species Crinia signifera. The sequence goes on from NC_139218.1 coordinate 188,927,628, forward strand.
GAGAACCAGTGATACAGAATCTGAGACTAATGTCCAGGCATGAAAGTGTAATTTTTTTTTTCCCAGCAACAGCATGCAGCGGAGCACCGATGCCTGTGGTACTTTAGAAGAGTGTGTATCCCGTATTGAAGGACCACCACTTTACCCTGAGGACATTTAAACTGTTGCAATGGTAGAGTCCTGACTTGGGAGCATTGGTTCTGTACACCCGGGGCGATTTCAGGGCATTTTTCCGAACAATCTGACTTAATTTCACTAGATTGCCTAGAAAATACCCCTACATTATTCTGTCTGTAGGTCGCAATCACCCAGTAATTCAGATTCAGCATGCTGAATAAATCTAGTTAGATTGCCGTTCAGGGCCTGAGTTCTCACCGGAGAAAACTGGCCCTGACGGAAAACTTATCTTGCATCGCTGTAGAGTGTTGTGTACAGCACACTACATTCTACAGTGTCCTGTGTACAGAGTACAGCCAGTGTCCCACCAGCTTGCTGGAGAGAGGGAGATGGTGTCAGAGTTATTGCAGGGCAGTTTGGTAAGAAGCTTATAGAATATAGCCCTGTGATGGAGCCAATAAAAAACCCACCTATGGGTACACACAGGGCTTGTCTGAGAAGGCTCACAAAATGGTGGTTCTCCATTTCAGTGGCAAAGCTCAGCATCAAAAATGGCACCCCAGCACTGATTTAAGTAAGCCCCAACTCTTTCCTCACTAGCACTAGGAGCCACCACACTGCAGCTTGGCCCTAACCCTAATCTCCTTCTGCCTAGCAGCCTAACCCTATGTACCCCCACTAGTGCCTAAACCCTAACCCCCACCTTCACTTGCCTGACCCCAACCCTTTTGAACAATTCTGGTATTGGCATCCTGAATCTTTCTTAATTCCAGCCTCTCTTCTCAAGGCATGGTCCCATGGCATACCTGTGATTGTGTTTTATTAGTCTATACCAGTGTAATGTAATTGATCAAATTTTGTGACCATTTTTTATTTTTGTTCATTTACAGTTCTTTCTGCATCAAGTGACAAAAGACTGTACATGGGAGAAATCCAGTGATCGCACATCTATTTTAGCGTGGCATACTTAACTCTGTTGTACTCAGATGAAGGGCTAGTTCCCAGAGCCATACCATTACTAGCTCCAGACTGTGGTCACTTATTTTTATTTTTTTTATCCATAGATTTTTGATTTCTTCAAAGAAAATGTACAAGATTTTTACTCTTGCGTGTTTTTTTTTTTTTTTTTTTTTTTTCAAGTGAAAAATCAAATTGTGTATATGGAAAAAAATGCATTTCACTTGGTCTTAATATATGCATACCCCAACCACCTAATATGCATACCCCAACCACCTAATGTCAACTCATTTTGTTTAGGAATTACTGGTACAAGCAAAGTTTGCCTCATATTTGAGGTGTTACTACTATATGTTTTTGTTTTGTTTTTTTACAAGATAAACATTTTTATGTTTTGAATGGTGGTTTATTTTATTTATTTTCACATTACTTCATAGGAGTCAGTTCTTTTAGCTGACATGTTCTACATTTCACCAAAATATTTTTTGATTATTTTTATTCTTAGATGTTATTAAAATATACAAGTCCAACTATTGAGGCCATTCTCTTCCCCACACCTAATCTTACCACATAAGCTGCTCCTTCACAATGCTTCATCAAGCTCTAACCAGCCACAAGTATCTCAAACAGACTCCAGCAATTTTTTGTTTTAAAAACCATACTGAAATTTTCTAGATTCAGACATGAAAAATACTGGCTAGCGTTAAACAGAGCCTGCTGAAAACATTTTATGAGATTTCCATGACTTTACCAAACCTGTAAACTCTTGTAAGCATAAAAAACTGAGACTCTAAGCTAGGTTAGTAGTTACCAAACCTTTTTGAATCATGGCACCAAGAGTATCTTTTTTTTTTTTTTTGTTCTTCTTTCAAGGCACTCCTAGTCCCTTGATAAAGCCTGTTTCTAGATGGGAGAAACACGTGTCGGACTCTATGGAGTCTTGACTAATGCCGTACCTTAATTTGAAATGTCTAACATTGTAAAAATGTATATATGATTGATGTGGAAAGGGGGCGTGTCCTAGGGACTTAGAAATAACAGATAGAGGTATAAGCCTCATATTATGAATATCTGCTAAGAGGAGGGATACTGGGACAGTGGTGTTAATAGTGGAAGAAGCATTACTTCCCAAATATTATTTCAAGTTTAAATAAATATGCGATAACAGCTGAAGAAATCAATCAAAGCTCACAGCATATTCCACTCCTCCTGGGAGTTGGGTGATACAATAATATCATTATCTCCCAACACAGGGGCATTAAATACATTGTATTTATACTGTAGCTCTGCAAGAAAATATAATCAGAGCAGACAGCACATTCCACTCTTCCTGGGCATTGGGGTGAGAAAGTAATGGGCCCTACATACGCAGAGATGTGTGCCAGAGATACATAACGGGAGATTCAGCACAAGAGATTTCACTCTTGTGACTCATTTCAGACAATGAGCCACATACAGAGAGATTTGTGTCAGAGATTCATAATGGGAGATTCAGCACGGGAGATTTCAAATCTGTCACAGAAAGTGAAGTAAAAACACTGCACTTCATCACAAAAATGTTATTATTACTGAACACATCTAGCACATAACTTTATGTCTTCTTTAATAAGTTTCACCTCCCCTAATATGCTACCCCCCCCCCCCCAAAAAAAAAAAATTAAATCATGGTGGCTAGTGGTTCCCCCTGAACCGAATGCAAACCCATATGCAAACTATTAAACGTTGGTGGTACAGTGGGAGCTGACAAAAAAATACTTACCAAGTCCGGGGTCCAGCGTCTCATCCGCTGTCATACAGACAATAATTTTGTAAAAAAAAATGGCATGGGGTCCCCCCCCAGGCATGACCAGCCCCGGGCTTTTTGAGTGGTCCTGGTTCCCAAAATCCAGAGGACAAAGTGCGTGGGGTCCCCCAGATTTTGGGGACCAGCACCAGGCTCTTGAGCTGGCCCTGGTTTCCAAAATACGGGGGACAAAATGAATAGGGGTCCCCCATATTTTGGAGACCAGCACCAGGCTCAACTAGCAGGGGGTGTAATGCCATAGCCAGGGGACACGCTTGATGGTGTCCCGTGGCCAAAGCATTACCCACCCTAACTAGTCAGCCCAGGCCGGGAGTTTTTGGGGAGGTGGGGACCCCCCAAATAAGGGGGTCCCCCCTCTCCAGGGCACCCCAGGCCTGGGCTGCAGCCCGGGGCTATCCCCTGCACCCCTGGGCGGTGGGTGCAGGGTTGATAGCTTATTTAACAGTAATATTGTCTTTTACAGTAGGACTACAGGTCCCAGCAAGCCTGCCCCACATGTGGGCACTTGGGAGAACCACAGGTACCAGCATGTGGGGCATTAAAGGCCCGCCGGTACCTATAGCCCCCCTGTAAAGGAAATATTAAAATAAAACAACAAACACTGGTTTTAAATGTTTTATTTAATAAAAACACAAACACAGAGTTTTTAGTATTTTATTAAACTGCATCTGGTCTTCACCTGGGGGCAGCGGCCCCCTAAGCTCTTTTGCATGGCCGCCGCCTCCCAGGGCTTCTGCCTCTTCATCTGTGTTCTTCACCTGGGGGGCGGCAGCCTTTTAAGCTCTTTTGCATGGCCGCCGCCTCCCAGGGCTTCTGCCTCTTCATCTGTGTTCTTCACCTGGGGGGCGGCAGCCTTTTAAGCTCTTTTGCATGGCCGCCGCCTCCCAGGGCTTCTGCCTCTTCATCTGTGTTCTTCACCTGGGGGGCGGCGGCCTTTTAAGCTCTTTTGCATTGGCCGCGCCTCCCAGGACTTCAGGAGCTCTTCACTCCTCCTCCGCCGTCGGACTGACTGCCCCGACCCTGTCTCGAGCTGGCTAATATAGCCAGCTCTAGGGGGCGGGGCAATGACGCGGCGAGCCGTGATTGGCTGGCCGCGGCCATTTTGAAATTTGAATTTTTTTTTTTTTTTTTATCTCCGTGACCCGTCCCGATGCCGCCGCGCTGCCGCCGAGAGGAGAGGAGAGGTGAGGTGGCGATGGGTGTTCCTGCTGGTGGGGGAGGGAGGTCAGGGGTGGCGGCGGTGCGGGGTGCGGCGGTTCTGCGGTGCGGGGTGCGGCGGGTCTGCGGCGTCCGCAGTCGCTCAGTCCTGCTCATCTGCCCGCAGCCACACATGCGGGAGATGAGCAGGAGCTTTCTGAGCGACTGCTCTGAATTGTACAGCCCGTCCGTTCTGAATCTTGGACAGATTCAGAACGGCGGGTGCGCGCATGTAAATCGCTGTGTGGGCTATATACACAGCGATTTACATGCATCTTCAGGCATTTTCTGAGCGATTTGTTAGAATCGCTCAGAAAATGCCTGAATATCGTGCTGTATGTGGGGGCCATAAGATTCTCATTACCCAAAGACAGGAACAATAAATACATTGTATCGATATTGTGATACACAGTATTGGAACAATGTATGTGACAGTAGCAGATGCAGTTTTGAATAATATCTATTCTGCCTGTCTACATTGTTATCACACCACTTACATCCTCCCAGACACAGGGAACCTCCAAGCCCCTAGGGCCGAACAAAGGCTAAAAACTATATAAAATACAGCTATATAAATAGCATATCAGCCTATATCCCCCCATTAAGTGTAAAACTGGGCTCTGAGATACAAACAGAGTTGCACAGAGGCAATATAGCCCCAAGTATAAATGCAAAATCCAGGGTTTACCTTGTTACATTCAATCTCTATATACGGCTAAGCAAGACTCCACATTTTAAATACTATTTTTCTCACGAAAACTTTTTTTCAATACTCTTTACTCACTATGGCAGGTATTCAATGCCGGTGCGAGCGGCCGGCGAGGGGGTTAAACTGCAAGGATCACAGAAAACCAGTGATCCTCGCAGTTTAACCCCCGCGCCGGCCGCTCGCACTATGCAACATTCAGGGGCAGTCACAGAACGGAGAGGATTCCCCTAAACTGCGAGAGCCGAGGTTAGTGCAGCAAACTCGCTGTAATTAGCCTCGATTCTCGCAGTTTTTGGAGGCACATTCGCAAATTCCCCCTCGCTCAAAAAACGGAGTGAGGGGGAATTTGCGAATGAGGGGGGTCAGTTGAATACTGACAGGGTGAGCGGTGACTGCGAGCAAAAAGTCCTGCTCGCAGTCACCGCTCGCCCACGGCATTGAATATATGCCTATGTATGTTGTCAGTGATTGTTTGTACTTTTAACCTTTATTTCTCCATGTCTACAAATGCTTTATGACCCCGAGTTTCAAACAATAAAAAAAAGTAAGGGCAATTTTTAAGAAAAAATCTTTATAAAAGAACCAATTTTCTTCTTTATGGTACAAAAAATTATTTTGTCCCATTTTTTTGGTGTGCATCTACCCTCGCAACCCCTTTTTGCCTCTCTTCCAAACCTCCTGACATATAGGTTGTTTAAAGATAGCACCCCACCTACCCGAACAAATAAGGTGGACCAGTACCTCCGACAATACAGGAAATCAATAAAGCAGTGTGCAGACTTAACCCCCCCTCCCCCTCCCCCCTCGTCGCTTGTAGTTGCCATGGACCCTGTATAGCCATTCTCAGGACATTTGAGAACCAAGCCCTTCTTGGCCAATGAGGCAGTATTACCATCACTTGTACTTGGTCTTCCCGTATCTTTTTCAGTACCTTGGTTATCAGGGGAAAAGGAGGAAAGAGGTACCCCAGCTTGACATCCCATTTGATTGAGAATGTGTCCAAAGTTGTCGCCTGAGCATGATAATATTTTGAATAGAATCTGCTCACCTTTCTGTTGGAATAGGTGGCCATCAGATAAATATGGAATAGATAAAGTTGGAATAGGTGGCCATCAGATCCACTTCTGATACTCCGAATAACTTTGACATCTGCTGGAACACTTCGTCGTTCAGCTCCTATTCTCCTGGTAATATAGTCTTGCGACTCAGATAATCTGCCATCATGTTCTTTTTGCCCGGTAGGTATACCGCAGAGATCGATCTTAGATTTTTTTTTCTGCCCAAGACATGATCTTTCCTGACATTTTCATCAGTTTCTGACTCCTGGTTCCCCCCTGATGATTTATGTGGGACACCACTGTCACATTGTCGGACATAATTCTGAGATGCGTCCTCTGTATCTTTGGTTCTAACCGCTGTATAGCTTCCCAAACTGCCTGTAGCTCTTTGACATTCGAGGAGTTTCCTGCTTCTTCCCAGGACCATATTCCTTGGACTGAATTCTCGCAGAGATGACCTCCCCACCCGAATAGGCTGGCGTCCGTCGTCAGAACCAGGAAGTGTGGACTTTCTAAACTGGAACTCTTGCTTTCCAAGTCTTGACTCCACCATCTCAATGATTGTGTCACTTGATGAGATACTTTTATGATATGATGATCTCTTAATCCCTTCTTCAGCAAGAACCACTGCAGCGGTCTTGAATTCCACTGAGCCCAGGGAATTATCTTTATGCAAGAGATCATTCCTAGTAGCTGTACTTCCTTTATCAAAGGAATCTTCTTTTCCTCCAAGATCCATTCTATCAAGTTCTTCATCTTCATACACCTCTCGAGTGATAGGGCCACAGAATATTTCTTGGTATCCTTACTCCGAGAAAAATACCGTATTTATCGGCGTATAACACGCACAGGCGTATAACACGCACCTTCATTTTAAGAGGGGATTTCTAAATAAAAACTTTGAAGCAAAATAAGGATAATTGATTATCTGTAAAAAAAAAAAAAAAACCACCTTGAATAACAGAAGCAGGGCAGCACAGTTAGCACCAGAAAACCTTCTCCTCCTCCAGGCTACAGCCAGCGCTTGGTAAGGCTGATGACGCTGCTGTAGCCAGGGAGGAAGGAGTCACTCTGCAGAGCAGGTCACTGGGAGGAGTCTTGAGCGTGCTGCTGCGAGGACCGGACGGTGCGCAGCAGCAGCAGAGGACCGGACGGTGCGCAGCAGCAGAGGACCGGACGGTGCGCAGCAGCAGCAGAGAACCGGACCGCGCACTTCGGCGGATGACATTACTGCCTGCATTACCGGTACTTAACATTATATCGGCGGATGACATTGCTTATATCGGCGTATAACACGCATATCGGCGTATAACACGCATACATCATTTTCCCCCTATTTTCAGGGGGGAAAAGTGCGTGTTATACGCCGATAAATACGGTAATATTTCCTCTACCTCCCCATGGCAGCATACTTCTGGGTTTCCGCCCCCTTGTGTAGATATCTGAAAGGAACAAAAAAGACACTGCCCCCTATATAAGGGACCGCCCCCCTAGGCTCTGTGTCTTTTTTTTTTCCTTTCAGGGTAGATGGATGGCTTACCCTGTGTAGATCATGAGAGCTGGTTCCTCTGCCCAGTGCAGCTGAGAACTTAGTGTATCGTTTTTTGGGGACCCCCACTGCCGAGAGTGGAATGGGACGTCCATCTGCTGTGGGACTCTGCCGCCCAGTGCGGCTAGAGTAGATGTGTGCCCGGTGAAATGTCCGGCGTCTGGAGCGACATGTTCCAGGCACAGGCTGAAGCCGGGACGCGTATGGCGTTCGAGGACGCCGGGCGCGTCATCAGGCGGCGCCCGGTAACGGCGGTGGCGTCTGACGTCACAGGGAGCGCATATGCCGGGCACAAGGTTTTCAAACCAGTCTGCAAACCCTCGAGGTTGCTGCAGACGTATCCTTCATACCAGCAGACAAAGGTAAGGCCCTATGGAAGCAGCAGTGCTGCTAGGGCAATGGCAAATATTTGTTTGAGCTTATGGAGTGTTTTCTTCTAAACAGAGCTCAGCATATTGTTACAAGTGGTATTATGGAGGAAGACAGGAAGCAGCCTGCAGAAGCAGGGTAAGCCAGGAATAGATTATAGCATTGGTGTGCTGGGCTGCTTATTTTGGACAGATTTTTTAGTGATTTTGGTGTTTGACTTATGTAGGTCAGGACCCAGTAAAGAAAAAACGGAAGTGAAAGCCAAATATAAAAGGTTGCATACAGCAAAATGTGTTTTGTGCAAGAAGAACCTGCCGGAGAAATCGTCAGGTTCTACCTATAACAAGTGTAAGGGGGTCCAACAGATGGGATTACCCCAGATGACAGAGCTGGTCTCATTATTAAAGACAGCATTGGCAGATACTTTCGTGGCTAAAAAGGACTATACTAAGGCTTCTGCTAAAAGGAGCAGAGTTGTACTCTCCGATTCAGATGACTCAGAGGCGGGTCCTGCAGTCAGAGCGGAAGAAGAGAGAGAAGTATTTCAAGAAAAGGAAGAAATAGACTTTAACCCGGATCTGCTGGAAAATCTGTTATGCCTTATTAATAAGTCCCTTAATATTGAAGATACCCAGGAAGAAGGGAAACTTCAAGATTTGCTGTTTAAGGATAAAAAGAAAAAAGTGAAGCATTTTCCATTATCAAAAACATTGAAAGAAGTAGTGGAAGAAGAATGGCTTCACCCTGATAAAAAAGTACCAGTACCAATAAGAGTACAAAAGATGTACCCGTTTGACCCTGAGGAGGTTAAAACATGGGAAGAGCCACCGAAGGTGGACGCGGCGATTGCTCGCATATCAAGGAAGACAACACTCCCGCTAGAGCAGGCATTCCCAACCACGGTCCTCAAGGCACACCAACAGTGCAGGTTTTAGTGATATCCAGGCTTTAGCACAGATGGTTTAATCAGAATCCCTCAGATACTAATTAAGTCACCTGTGCTCAAGCCTGGATATCTACAAAACCTGCACTGTTGGTGTGCCTTGAGGACCGTGGTTGGGAATACCTGCGCTAGAGGATGCGAATGTGTTTAAAGACTCTATGGAGCAGAAAATAGAGATGAACTTAAGAAAGCAGCATGTGACTGCGGGCGCTGCGATAAAAACATCCTCAGCGATGGCGATTACATCAAGGGTACTTAGGTCCTGGGTCCAGGACCTTGAGTCTGATATGATAGATGGAATTACAAGGGCAGAACTTATGAAAATGGTGCAGAACATTCAGATGGCAGTAGAGTTCCTTTGCGATGCCTCTCTAGATGGTGTACGGCTGGCGGCGAGGTCTAGCGCAAATAACACCGTGACAAGGAGAGCGCTCTGGCTGAAGCCATGGGCAGCAAATAATCAAAGAATAAGTTGTTATCTATACCCTTCCAAGGCAAGTACCTGTTTGGTCAGCAATTGGACGAAATTATTACAAAAATATCAGGTGGTAAGTCAGTATGGCTACCCCAAGATAAGACTGCAAGGAGAGGACAGTTTAATAAAAGCTTCCGATATTCAACGGCAGATTATAAGGAAGCGAAAACGTATAGACCGGGTCGTAGCTTTAGGAGGCCCTGGTTCGGAAATAGAAGTACTTTTCTTGGTCAAAGGGGCAGAGAAGGCAGACACAATGACGCCAGGGACAGGGTTGGCGGCAGACTGATGTATTACAAACAAGTCTGGTGCCAATCGACCCAGGACAGGTGGGTACTAGAAGTCGTCTCTTCAGGCTACAAAATAGAGTTTATCAAGCTGCCGGGAGATTGGATGGAAGAATCACCTGTCCCAAGCAACTGGGAAGAAAGATCAGCGTTATTAAGCAGTCTACAAGTCATGATAGACCAAGGTGTGGTAAGAAGAGTACCAAAACAACAAGAAAACCAGGGGTGGCACTCGAGGTTTTTTGTGGTAGAAAAACTTTCAGGGGGTTCAGGACGATACTGGACCTGAGAAGGTTGAATACTTTTGTCCAAACAAAGAAATTCAAAATGGAATCAATCAGAAACATTCTTCCAGATATAGAAAAAGGAGCCTATTTGACAACAATAGACTTAAAAGATGCATACCTGCATATTCCAATATTCTTAGGACACCAAAAATACTTGAGGTTCAGACTAAGAGGAAAAACCTTATCAGTTCATGTCTCTGCCGTTCGGCCTATCAACGTCGCCCAGAACATTCACAAAGGTATTGGTGGTGCTGGTAGCCAATTTAAGAATACAAGGGGTGTCTATATGGCCGTATCTGGACGATCTTCTCATCATGGCAAGGTCAGAAGTACAGGCGAATCAGCATACGAGGTTAGTGCTGGAGTACCTCAAAGAACATGGCTGGCTGATAAATTATCAAAAAAGTCATCTCAAACCGTCACAAAAAGTAAAGTATTTGGGAATGGTCTTAGATACGCAGTCCATGCGTGTGATACTGACAGAAGACAGGCGTCAAAGATTGATCAAAGAAGTAAGAAGCATGTTAAAGGAGAATGTAAGTCATACAGAGGAATGTATGCGAGTGCTAGGACTTATGTCGGCAGCAATAGAAGCTATACCAGGGGCAAGGTTCCACATGCGGGCACTACAAGAATGCTTTCTAGAACAATGGGATGGAGACGAAAAAAACAAGAAGCAAAAGATTTTCTTGTCAAAAGAAGCGAAAGCAGATCTCAGATGGTGGAACAACATGGAGAGATTAAGCCGGGGGAAGTCGTTTGCAACTCAGACACAAATTATGGTGACCACGGATGCCAGCAAGAAAGGCTGGGGGGCCGTGTGCGAACAATGGACAGCACAAGGAGAATGGAATATGGAAGCAAGCCAGAGCCATTCCAATATAAGAGAAATGAGGGCGGTTGTGATGGCATGCAAAAAATTTCAAAAGGAACTTATAAACAGAGAGGTTGTAATAAGATCGGACAAACAGGGGGGAACAAGGAGCAAAGCCCTGATGATGGAAGCAGCAAGGGTACTGCAGTGGGCGGAGAGACATGTGGTAAACCTCAAGGCTGTCTTCATTGCAGGGAAGGAGAATCGGTTAGCCGATACTCTAAGCCAGTGTTTTTCAACCAGTGTGCCGTGGCACACTAGTGTGCCTTGAGCTGTTCTCAAGTGTGCCCCCACATCTAGAGATGCCCAAACCCATTTACAGCCACCACCAGTTCAAATGTTATTTACTGGTCTCTTCTTTTCATGTAAAGGGTCAATGTATTTATTTTTGTTATTTGTGGGGATCAGTGTGATTGTTTTTAATGTGGGGGCCAATAGGTTTGTTTTTTTCCTGTGGTGGCCAATGTGTTTTGCCCTGTGGGGATCTTAGGGTGTGCCTTGGCAATTTTAAAGTCCTATTTAGTGTGCCGCGAGGTAAAAAGGTTGAAAATCACTGCTCTAAGCAGAAGCAGGATAGCCCCAGGAGAATGGGAGCTTTCGCCAGAGGTGTTCGCAACGATTGTGAGGAAATGGGGCCTTCCACAAGTGGACTTAATGGCGACAGAAAAGAATGCGAAGGTGCCTTGTTACTTCTCCGGATATTGGGAACCAGGATCATGGAAGATGGATGCACTGTCGGAAAAATGGGAGGTGGAACTAGCATACGTCTTTCCACAGTTTCCGGTCATTCACAGGTTGCTCAACAAGCAGAGAGAGATCCAGGGTGATTGCGATCCTACCCTACTGGCCAAGGAGATCGTGGTTTGCGAAACTAACCCAAATGGCGATAGAAGAACCATGGGTACTGCCAGATTGCAAGGATCTAATACAGCAGGGCCGATATTACCAAAGACAACCAGACAACTGGAAGCGAACGGCTTGGTTGCTGAAACCAGGACGTTGAAAAGAAAGGGATTTTCGGAAAAAGTAGTAAGTACACTTTTAAAAGCAAGAAAATATTCAACGTCTAGCTCATATTACAGGACGTGGAGGAAGTATGTACACTTCTGCAGATCAGGGAGCAAGGATGAGAGGAAAATAAACACAATTCTGGAGTTTCTACAAGCAGGATTGGAGAAGAACCTGTCAGCTAGCTCTCTGAGGGTGCAGATATCAGCACTAAGTGCTATCCTGGATATGAAAATTGCAGACAACAGATATATTCAAAGGTTTGTGCAGGCGATTAAGAGAATCAGGCCAGTGTTTCATAACCCGCTGGCACCATGGGACCTTAATATGGTCTTAAATGTTCTGACAGAGGCACCGTTTGAACCCTTAGAGGAGGTATCTTTTAAATTTCTCACTATCAAGGTAGTTTTCTTGGTAGCAATTACCTCCTCAAGGAGGGTCTCAGAATTGCAGGCGTTATGGGCGGAAGAGCCTTTCCTCAACTTCTTTGAACATAGAGCAGTGTTGAGGACAAACCCTCACTTTCTGCCAAAGGTTGTTTCAAAATTCCATATGAACCAGGAGATAGTATTACCTGCCTTCTGCAAGAATCCGACAAATTCCAAAGAGGCAAGGTTGCATAATTTGGATGTAAGCAGGGCGTTAAAGATATATATAAAAAGATCAGAGTCCTGGAGGAAGTCGAAAAAACTGTTTGTACTTACAGAAGGAATAAAAAAGGGGCTAGGAGCAACGAAAATAACCATATCCAGATGGATAAGAACATGTATATGTGAAGCATATAAGATTAGAAAATTAGATCCTCCGGTGGGGCTAAAAGCCCACTCGACGAGAGCATTGGCAGCGTCATGGGCAGAAAAAGGGGCAGCATCGCTGGAAGAAGTGTGTAAGGCAGCATGCTGGTCCTCGTCACACACGTTCACCAAACACTATAGGGTGGATGTGGCGGCTACTGAAGACTCGAAACTAGGAAGAAGAATTCTTAGTGCAGTAATTTAAAAAAAAAAATGCTAGTCATAAAGAAGAAGATGGAGTCATATTGTAGATACGGTGAATAAACCAGTATCCTTTTTATTTTTTGTTGATTATACCCGTCCAGTGGAGTAAAACTGCTAGGGTAGACCCAGAAGTATGCTGCCATGGGGAGGTAGAGGAAAGTAGATATTATTACCTGTTAATAGGCTTTCCTCTACTCCACCATGGCAGCTGTTTTCCCAGCCCTGAATTAAAGGGTTGAGTGAGTTATTTAATATTATTATGTGTATTGTTTAAGCTTGTAAAATGAAAGACACAGAGCCTAGGGGGGCGGTCCCTTATATAGGGGGCAGTGTCTTTTTTGTTCCTTTCAGATATCTACCCAAGGGGGCGGAAACCCAGAAGTATGCTGCCATGGTGGAGTAGAGGAAAGCCTATTAACAGGTAATAATCTGTACTTTCTGGTTGGACACAACTGGCTTTTGTCTTTGTTTATTAACCAACCATGGACCTGCAAGGTCTTTATCGTCAGACTCAGACTTTGTTTCACTTCTTCTACCGAGTTTCCAGCTACTAACAAGTTGTCTAAATACGGCCATATTTGGACTTTTTGCTTTCTCAATTCTGCCACCAGTGTGATTAACACCTTGGTGAAGACTCTTGGGGAGGTCCTTAGTCCGAATGGGAGACACGTAAATTGGAAGTGTTGGCCGGCCACAAAAAGCCTCAGGAACCTTCTGTGTTCTACACAAATCGGGATGTGGTAGTACGCATCCTTGAGGTCGATTGACGCTAGATATTCGCCCTTTTTTATTCCTGCGACTATGGATTTCAGACACTCCATACGAAATTGTATTTTTCTGATTAAGCCATTCAGGTCCCTCAAATCCAGAATCGTCTGAATCCTCCATTTTTTTTTTCTACTAGAAATAGGTTGGAATAGAAACCTTTCTTGTGATGTATTTCTGGCACCAATTAGATCGCCTTCTGTTCTAACAGTTGATTTATCTTCACATACAGAGCTGATCTTTTTTCTTTTTCAATTGGCATTCTGGACTTCAGAAATCTGTTTTGCCAGGGAGTTTGTATGAATTCGATATGGTAACCTTGCTGAATTATCTTCAGAACCCATTTGTCTGTTATAGTGTCTTCCCACTCCTTCCCGAATTGCAACAGTCTGGCTCCTATTTCCAACGTCTGACAATAGTCATGATCTTCCTCCTTTTATCAGACTGGAAACGCCCACGAAAGGCTTGGCGCGAGGTATTGGATCCGCCTCTTCTGTACCAGGCCTGTAACTTTTGGCTTCTCTATATGACTGTTTACCAGTACCTGGATAAGGGAAACTATTTCTTCTATCTTGAGAAAGACGCACCGATTTTTCCACCTGATAGTTTTTGTATCATTATATCCAGTTTTGAGCCGAATAAAAAGTTTCCTTCAAATTGCAATGTTGTGAGCTTGTACTTAGAATTCGCGTCCGCGCTCCATGGTTTAAGCCATAGGGCTCTTCTTGCGGTTACCCCAGCAGCCATAGCCTTTGCCGCAAAAGCAATGGAATCCAATGAGGCCTCACACAGGTAGTCTATAGATTTTTGCATAATGTCCAGACTCTTTAATAGATAGTGTTTTGAAATTCTTTCATCCACATCTGTATGTAGGTTGGTTGCCCACAATCTCAGTGCTCTAGAGACCGACGCCACTGCTACTGTAGATTTGAGTGATCCTGCGGATGCAGTATGGACCTTTCTCAAGGCATTCTCGATTTTCCTATCCATGGAGTCCTTGAAGGCCGCTGCGTCTTCTACCAGAATTGTTGATCTTGAGGTAAGTTCCGCTACTGCGGCGTCTACCTTAGGTATAGAGCACCATCCCAGGAACTCATCATCCTTGTATGGATACATTTTATCCACCCGGTTCCCCAGCGTCCGCTTCTTATCCATGTTCGTCCACTCTTTGGCAACCGTCTCTCTCACCATCTTGTGGACTGGGAATGTTCTCCCCTTCTTCCCTCTATCCTCAAACAAGGGATTTTTCTCCTCTGACGTTCCGGGTTCTTCTTTATAGTTCATAGCCTTAAATATATTTTTCCATACATTTTTGACTAATTCTAGATTTAAAGACCTTCTATTTCTCCCGACTCATCCGTGGAATCCTTTTCCACACATTCCACTTCTTCAGTTGATCCTTCCTCCTGACTGAATTCAGCTTGAGCCCTAGATCTCTTCTGGGTCTGTAATTGTGCAAACTCCTCTTTTGACACAAATGACTCTTTCATCCAGTCCATAAGTTCTTTAAGAACATCTGATTGTTTCCCTTTCTTTTCTACTTTACTTTGCCCTGCTTCACAATCTCCACATAAATCATTTGCATCAGCCCAGAAAAAATCCTTATCACACAACATACAAGAGGTTTGAATAAACTTCTTTTTTGTTGACCTCTTTTTCGGAATAGCAGATAGTTCCACTTTCTGTTCAGCAGACACACTACAAAAAATATAAAGCACTTAGGGGGAAATTTACTAAAGGGAATTTGTAAAAAAAATAGGTGTATTTGTATTTAGAAATACACTTATTTTTGACATTTACTATCCCGAAAATACAGCAATTCGTATTCGTATTGATGTGCTATCAATACGAATACGAATTGACGTATTTTCGGGATAGTAAATGTAAAAAATGAGTGTATTTCTGGATACAAATACACCTATTTTTTTACAAATTTCCTTTAGTAAATTTCCCCCTAAGTATCTAAAAAATAAATTCAACTAATGCCCAAAAAACAAAGGGCTTACCTCTGAGGGGCATTATCCAGCTTAGGGGGAGAATGCACATCCATAGTGGCAAGCAGCAGTCACAGCTTCCAAACAGTGCAATTCACGCTGTACTCAGCGTTTTTTTTAAATAGGGCGCTATAACCCTTTGTTCCCTGGTATTCCCTATTCAGGATGACCAAGAGGAACTAATCATGCTTCCCCATGTTTCTCGGGGAAGCATTTACCTGACGCACCTCCGGCGTCTCTGGGCGGAAGTGACACTGCCGCGAACTTCCGCCCCTTCTGCTTAGTCTGTTTGGAGCGTGCAGATGCGGCCTCCGGCCCGGTCTGCACCTACTCCAATGCTGGACCCTGTGTATCGCGCTGATGCCAAACAGCTCCATGGCTTCCTTCAGGTCATTCTTTTCCATGCAAGCACTCGCCGTTTTACTGCTCCACTGTCATATACCACAGCTTCCTTCCTTATATAGCGCTGGCTTTCTAGGCAGGTAAAATGCACAAACACAGATTCAACTAGTTTGGCAACTTCCTCTCCCCCGGGGAGCCACCCCTTCAGCTCCATGCTGCTAGAGGTAACCCTGGTTGAAATCAAATAAACACCTACTCTGTCCTTCTCTAACGGAGACAGGAAAAAAGACATGGAGGGGGTATTATACCCCAAGGTGGGCGGTCCTAGAGAAAATTATCCTGTCTAAATCTATGGGGGAAGGGAACATCCCAGTGTTATGGCTGCCATGGGGATCGTAGAAGAAAACTAATTTTGTTTTGGTGCTTGATCACCAACCCAAGGTGCCCCGGCAAGAGGCACCCCAGTGTGCCTAGGCACGCAATTTTGGGACCATTGCCCTAGATTCATATTTACTTTAAATAAATTGTTTGTTAAACTCAAAGTATTTGTATTAAACAATATTTTATTATAAGGCTACTCCATAATACATTTTGGTTATCCTACAGCTGGGGTAGTCCTCGAGAGCTACCAACAGTGCATGTTTTGCAGGTCTCCTCACAGAATCACAAGTGAGCTAATTAGCTCCATCTGTGTATCTTTTAAAATGTGTCAGTGATTAATGAGTGCAGCTGTGCAGCAGCTAGGTTGTCTGGAAAATGTGAACTGTTGGTAGTTCTAGAGGGCTAGGGTTGGCTACCACTGTCCTACAGCAATATAGGGGTAGTCCAGTGCTGTTCAGTGCAAGGAGTGTTGGGAATTGGGTTGAGAGGCGGATTGTGTGGAGAAGTGCAAATAAAGTTTGGAGTAACAAGAATATGAGGGGACACTGGTAAGTAGCTAGGGTGTAAAGTGTGACTAGTAACTGGGGCACTAGGGAGACAGCTGGGTAAATAGGGTATTTTTTTAAACCCTGAATACACCTATCATAAGGTGCAAATTAATGACTTTGCTTATACAAGAGTACATCAGTAGACGTGTATTATGACACTAGTCAGTTGATAAGGAAAGGTTTTAAAGTAAGATTTCTACCTTCAAAGAGCATAGCATCAAATGCTGGCAGTATAAAGCAAGAAGCTTTTTTGTTGAAATCTTATTTTTATCCTTGAATTGAGTCACTTGTGGCTGGATCAGTATTGTACAGTTATGAAGGATACAACAAACAATCCACTTCTAATTTCTGTTTAATTTTACTTTCAAGTAATGGGTAAGTTTTGTTACTGGTGCAACCAAACAAAGTAATTTTACTTTTCATTCAGCAATCTAGTATTGTGGTAGCTCCAGCCTGCTTGGTGTAATAACTTGTCTCGAATAAGTGAATGGCTAATCCAAACCCTTCCTTGCCCATTTGACTTCAGTATATCATGATATCCATGTTTCTGTAGGAATAACAGGATTCAAGAGAAAAGCCTATGGCTGTAATTATTTTAAGAAGGCAACAATGTAAATACCCTACTGCATAATCACTATAGAATGTGTAAGCTATAGAATATCCGTATCACACCGCAGTGCCGGCTCACAGCTGGGATTTTGTATGCTGGTGCAACCCTGCTGAAACCACTTTGAGACCAATGGCCCAACCTGGCTTACACCCCTCTTTTACGAAGATATCCTGGGTCGATATGTGGAGACGTGCATCGCCCCCGGGAGATGTTCTTATCTCCCAGCTCCGTCTCCCGAGGATGTTAACCACCCAGCTTTATGTCAGGGCGCCAATGTGAAAGTGTTTGCAAGCCGGATCGCACCCAGGTGAGACCTGGCTTGCTAATGTAAAAGGGGTATTATTTTCTGGTCTATGATGTCTTTGTAGGTATGGGATAAGGGAATTTCCAAGTGCCGGCTTTTGCGTTGCTGTGACTGTGTCGCACTGCAACCAGTGTTAAACCCTGCTTAGTACTCTGGTGGAAATGCTGGGTAGTTCATCCTGGGTTATTTCAACTAGATCCTTTCAGACTGTGCAAAATTTTAGGTTGCTGCGTGCGGAAGTGTAGAAATTCTTTCTACTAGCTGAATGAAGAAAAAAGATTTAATTCAGCTAGTAGAAAGAATTTCTTTACGGTCAGAACAGTCAAACTCTGGAACTCTGTTCCCAGAGAGGTGGTAACGGCTGGCTCATTAAATGTGTTCAAGGCAAAGTTGGACAAACATTTACTGGAGAAAAACATCCATGGGTACAAATAAGAAATATAATCTGTCTATAAAATATCAGAACCTACCAAATCAGCAATGGATATCTATACCAGGTTGAACTAGATGGACGCAAGTCTTTTTTCAGCCTTACCTACTATGTAACTATGTATTGCTGCCAGTCTATAAAGGGTTGACCGTTGATGAAAAAGGTTTGGATACAACCGCACCAAGCATTCACATTGACAGATTTTATGCTATGGGATTTGGGTCATAACCCAAGTGCATAAATAAAGGACATTTTGAAAGGTTGATGCGGTCTTAAGGTCCATACACACTGGGCGACTATGGACAGCGATGATCGCGTTTATGGCTGCGGGAAAAGCCGCTCAGTGTGTATGCACCTTAAGTCGGAGGAGGAGAGAACGGCGTTGCGGAGCGCTATGCAAAGCCGTCCTGAAAGCCGCTCATCTGCTGGTATAACCAGCAGATGAATGGCTTTCCCGGCAATTTTGCAGGAGTGTGCAGCAGCGCTCATCGCCGGGCCATACACACTGGGTGGCTTTGAGCTGAAAGCTGCTCAAACCTGCTGTGTATGGGCCTTTAGTGTTGTCTTAAATTTTATATGCTTATGTTTTTCAAGGCTTTTAATAGAAACTGAAATTGCGCATAAAATATTAATCTTTTAAATTCAATAACACAAGTCATATGGTGTCCTTATGGAGAGATTGTTTATTAACATTTGTATAACACCGGCATTGCAATGCAGATCTCATCGTAGTATACCATGAAGAATTGATCCAGGTCATTTAAACATAGAAAGTAATTATAACAATTTTGAAAAATAGGTGTGGCTTAAAGACTAATAGATATGACTATATGGGTGGGTCCTGTTCCTCTGTGGGCATGTGTACAGGTGCATGGTTTTGGCTATATCTCAAACCTCCTTTTTGGCAACTTATTATCCATTTTATTCCTACTCTGTGACGATGTTCAATTTATTGCTACTTGGAGGAGAACCACGTAGAGCTTGAGCCAGGTCAACCTTGGTACGTTTTCTGTCTGAACTGATCAACTTGGGTTGAAAATCCGAGGACTTTGACACAGGTAATTACCAGGGTTTTTACTATGTCCAATAAGGGTTGACGGCTGCCTGAAATGGTGTGACCTGGGTGGTTAAAGCTGGGTTATAGTAAATGTTGGTGATTGGAGGAGCTAATGAAGCACTGTTTGATTGGCTGAGCAGGTGGGTCTCTGATTGGATGAATTAGGGAGGCACTGGTGTCTGAGGTCATTAGGGAGCTGCAGTAGAAACAGCATGGCACACTGGAAGGAGGAGGAAATGGGAGAGCTTCTGGCAGTTAGAGGGGAGGGGGAGAATCACAGGCTCATTACTGGGACTGTCAAGAATGCCACAGCATTTACCCATGGTTAATGCAATGCAGAGAGCATTCACCACCCACTTATAATAACCTCATCTTTGTGTGCTGGAATCAGCCCATTTCTTACTACACAGAGTTGATACTTGCTACACACAATATATTGCAGGTCTGACCAGGATTCTGAGTGAAAGATGTCAACCTGGGAATAGCTCTGATTAAATGTGCTGTGTGAAAGGAGGAAAGGAGCTTGGACCCAGTTTGAAATATCTGTCCAGTAGCTTCATTATGCTTCTAATGAATAGTGAAGAAGCATTGCCCTTGGTAAAATATGGAGATTGTCATGCCACATTTTAAGTGCTAAGGTTTGGGGGTCTACTTGATAGTACTTAGAACCTTACAGAAATTCTTGTAAGTATCTCTGAGCAACTATTAAAGTCTACCTAACAGTTCCTACTGGCAAATTCATAAACCTAAACATGAATAGGTTTGTACATCAACCGTGCTACTGCAATAAACGTGAAGTGTTTAAGCGACCAGTGTACAGATAATGGGTGTCAGCCTAAACTGGTTAATTGAGCAGATGGTAGGGTTTTGTCTTGCAGAAAGGGTGTGGGACACTTAATGTAAACTATCTTCAAATCTGCTATACTCCTATATTGAGCCCTACTCCATAGACGAGAATCATGGAGTTGCAGGGGGAGCATACATTTACATCTATAGTTTATGTTAAGTGCCATCTCCAGCAACAACCTGCAATCCCATGACCCAGCGTCCCCCAGCCTGCTTAAGATAAAAGTATTAATAAGTGACCAAAATCGTTGTGATGTGTGAGTAGAAAAGAAATACCTAAATACTTATTCAATTTGAAAAGAATGTATGTAGAACCAAGATCTAAAGGTTCATACACACTGGGTGATTTTGCAGATGAGCGGCTTTTCTGTCGATGATGCGGGAGCGCTCCTCGCCGGGCTGTACACACTGGGTGGCTTTGAGCTGAAAGCTGCTCAAAGTTGCTGATTTGAGCGACTTTCAGCTCAAAGTTGCCCAGTGTGTATGGGTCTTAAGAATTCTAACATGTCATGACAAGAGACCTGATTCAGACCTGATCACACATCTGCAAGTAGTTAGCCGCTGCCAAGACAGTGTGAAAACCCACCCCATGCAAATCTGTGAGTGAAATGCAATAAAATCGCTATTCGATATCATGTTGCACAACTATATGCATTTTACAAACCGTCAATTGATTTTTTTTTCCAGATTGTGCAAATGAGAGTCAGAGTGTGTACACACGGTTCGATGTTCTGTGCGACCGATGTACGATTCGATGTTTTGTCCGATTTTTACTTTTCCCTTTTTTTTGTTTTTTCTCTACTCCTTAAGATATTCCTTAAGATATGCTTAAGATTTTGACTTTTTACCATACAATTTGCTATGCGATTTCCTATGTGCCTTAAGATTTGCTTAAGATTTTGACTAAGCGATTTTGACTTAACAACAGGATGACTGACAGGGCCCTGGAAATCGTATAGCACATCGCATCTTAAGCATATCGCAAGGCACATACGATGCATGCGATATGCTTGCGATTTGTGCTAGGTAGAGTGTGCTGCCCACTCTATCTCCCCTCCGATCTCTCCTTAAACGGGAGCGCGCATCAGGCTAGGAAGCCCTTACAATGCATACAATCAGTATGCGATATGTATGCGATATGGCTTCCGATGTTGACGATATCGTCAACATCGGAAGCCATATCGAACCGTGTGTACACACTATTAGTCTGACCCTTTGACAAACACTGTGACAGATGCAGGTTTATGAAGCCCATTGCTGACATCACACACACCTTCCTTTGAAACGCTTTGGGTTTTTTTTTCTGATGTTCCCAGAAAACAGAAGGTGTTCACCTCCAAACGCTGACTTCCTGTCACACACAATGTAAGGGGATTGTGATTTAGATGTGTGAGATTTTTTTCGCTGTTTAATCTCGCGTATGATGTGTGCTGCGATCCATACACTTGCGCGGTCGTTCAATATTTGAAAATTCACACAATAGGGATCAGGTCTGAATCAGTACGAAGAGAAAAATTTGAGCGCTAGGGACAGGTGTACTGTGCTGCGTACAGATGGCTGCCTTCTGGTAGAGGGATGCCGCCCTCACTAAAGGTAGACAAAGAGAACAAAGGACCAGTGGGCGCCAAAACAATTTATTAAACCAAAAAACACAGTAAATACAATTACAATAAAAAACAGTAATTTGCATGCATGCAGCAATTCAATAAAATAATTCTAAAAAGCCATTTCACTGCATTAGCATGAGAGGTATTGATAATTACCAGTTCCTGATTGGATGGAAAAATTGCCAGGTGTGGGCAGGTGTTACAGTCTCGCACAGATTTGTTGTAAGCAAGATTTTATAGATATTTCCAGGTGGAATTGGGGCTTTCAGGATGGACCCACACCGTATATATCACAGGGATTCCTTGATGGTACTTGGTATTGTCTCCTCCACTCACCTGGGCAGGTGCAAATTTGCCCAATGGATGTATCAAGTAGGTGCCTGATATATTTTAACACCCTTTTGGTCCGAGTGCTGCAGTAGCCAGTGGCCCGACTCTGGACTCCACTGTATTAGTAGCCAGCCCAGCCTTTCTGTGTGCTGGTGTGGACAGCGTAGATATCCAGTGCACACAGCGGCTGACACACTTGCTTCCCAGCCGGCTGCCTGCGTGCACAGTATAGGCTTGAATGCCGCAAATAACTATCAGTCAGCTGGCATAAGTACCACAAGCTTCTGGTGCAGACAGCAGCTGCTGGACTCACTTCCCAGTCGGCTGTCTGTGTATGCAGTGGGGACCTGAATGCCGCAGATAAATATCAGTCAGGCGGCGGGCTGATGGTATCGGTGTAGCGCCCTACAGGTCCTCAACTGCTGATCCTCCTCTCTGGGCTCCTTAAAGACGCGTTTCGCTGCGCTCAGGCAGCTTTATCAATTTCAGGAATAAGGAGTATGGTTTGAAGGGTGGTTTTATACACACCACTTGATTTACCACAGGTGTGTTTCTCCTTTGCAGGTGGCAATTAAATGGCTAAGATTCCTGCCTTCCTTAGCAATTGGGAGGCGGCTACATTTAAGTATATAGTAGTTACACAGCTTAAAAATTCACATGTTATGTTTTTTTGGGTCATTTATTTTTCAAATAGTGAAAGAGATGCCTTTCCCTTTAAATTAGAGTGTGTGCTCATATGGCCCTTTGAAATAATGATAGAATCATGTGGTGAAATAGAACTAACTGGATACATGTAAATTAAGTAACAGTCTGTCAGTGTTAACAAAAAAAACAAAAAAAAAAAAAAATAAATGACCCAAAAAAACGTAACATGTGAATTTTTAAGCTGTGTAACTACTATATACTTAAATGTAGCCGCCTCCCAATTGCTAAGGAAGGCAGGAATCTTAGCCATTTAATTGCCACCTGCAAAGGAGAAACACACCTGTGGTAAATCAAGTGGTGTGTATAAAACCACCCTTCAAACCATACTCCTTATTCCTGAAATTGATAAAGCTGCCTGAGCGCAGCGAAACGAGTCTTTAAGGAGCCCAGAGAGGAGGATCAGCAGTTGAGGACCTGTAGGGCGCTACACCGATACCATCAGCCCGCCGCCTGACTGATATTTATCTGCGGCATTCAGGTCCCCACTGCATACACAGACAGCCGACTGGGAAGTGAGTCCAGCAGCTGCTGTCTGCACCAGAAGCTTGTGGTACTTATGCCAGCTGACTGATAGTTATTTGCGGCATTCAAGCCTATACTGTGCACGCAGGCAGCCGGCTGGGAAGCAAGTGTGTCAGCCGCTGTGTGCACTGGATATCTACGCTGTCCACACCAGCACACAGAAAGGCTGGGCTGGCTACTAATACAGTGGAGTCCAGAGTCGGGCCACTGGCTACTGCAGCACTCGGACCAAAAGGGTGTTAAAATATATCAGGCACCTACTTGATACATCCATTGGGCAAATTTGCACCTGCCCGGGTGAGTGGAGGAGACAATACCAAGTACCATCAAGGAATCCCTGTGATATATACGGTGTGGGTCCATCCTGAAAGCCCCAATTCCACCTGGAAATATCTATAAAATCTTGCTTACAACAAATCTGTGCGAGACTGTAACACCTGCCCACACCTGGCAATTTTTCCATCCAATCAGGAACTGGTAATTATCAATACCTCTCATGCTAATGCAGTGAAATGGCTTTTTAGAATTATTTTATTGAATTGCTACATGCATGCAAATTACTGTTTTTTATTGTAATTGTATTTACTGTGTTTTTTGGTTTAATAAATTGTTTTAGCGTACAGAAGGCGCCCACTGGTCCTTTGTTCTCTATCAGGTCTGAATCAGCCTTAAATTCTGGATAGAGCTCAATAGTATGAATATTATGTAGGTGCTATGTCGGGCAAAAGCATGAGGAGACGATGATGACACGGCAGCTGGATCCAGAAGTGATGTGATATGGTTCATCTCCACAGCAATGGGAGACTTCTTAGCCCATCTGGAGACTTCTTCCTTCTTCTGCCATTACCAATATAATTTTCAAGTACCCCCAACTGGTCTGCAGTGTACCCCAGGTTCGGAACCACTGGTTTAGAAGACAGCTTTATGTTTACACTGTATGTAGATTTCTGTTTGAACACAGACCACCCAAATCTAAACTCTCTCTCTGCACGTTACATCTTCCCCACCTGCAGTGCAACATTTGTGTGCTTTTTGCTTTGCTAACAGAGCCGGCCCACATTGCAATTGCAAATGAGTTTGCGATGAATCCAGTGGACGTCTGTATTCATTTCTGGGTAGCAGCAACACTTGCTAACATTAGCCATCCCACAGCCTAGAAAATTGCACTAGCTAAAGTATTAGCAAACAAACATGAATTAGACCCTTTGTTTGATAGCATTACAGTAAGTGGTGCTCTAGCTACAGCTGCTGGGACTGGGCGCTACAGAATTGTTCAGCAGCGATACATTCATACTACATTGCCATTAGTTATCTCTAACTAAGTGCCTTATTCTGCTTGGTACGGTGCGACCGTATACGGGTGGATCAGGCTTTTTTTTTTCATCTGCGCATGCGTAGCTTTCGCTATGCGCATGTGCGGCGACCTCACACCGCTCACGGACGGTTCTCTCCGTGTGAAAAAACCTGTCCGCAAGAGTTCGGTCATTGTGCGCGGCATGGGGCATTTTTAAAGGAGCGACCGGAATAATGAGGAAAACTGGGCGTAAACATGGGCATACACGGGGTTGTGCACCAAAAATGTACGGTGCTACAACCGCTCGATCGGCGGCCCAAAAACAGGTGGACACCAAAGATCGCTCCAGACCACCCCTAGAGATACCGTATGAGAGCGGACGCCTGGGTCTGCTAATTAACGCTGATTACTACACCTGAATGTAATAAGCAATGCTGCAGGCTATTAAGTGAAAACCATGATTTCACTTCCTGCAAGCCACACACAGCCCTCAAACACATTGGAAGCATATCTTTCTACACTTCTCAACATGTAAAGGTTGGTTTAATTTTAGGTAAGATTCATTCTAAGACCTGCTTATATATGTCAAGGTAGTTATTTTATAACCATCTACAACCATTCAGTCAGTAAGTGTTTTTGTATACTTTAAAAAGCAGGACACTCAATTCACAGAAGTCGACATGTGTCAACTTTTTCACTGTAACACCAACATAACTTTATTTAAAACTAAAACCGATGTGGGGACACGTAGATAGTGATTAAAATGCAACATTAGAACATAATAAATATACATGTAATGAGGGTTAAAATGTTGTTTTATTAGGGTGTTTATTAAGGTAGACAATTGAGTTAATAGAAAACAATTATAGAATAATTAATTGTCTTAATTATAGTTCAAAGGCAAGATTTGCAGTGCCATATATGTGAAGGGTATGCCACCGTGCAAGGACGTACGCTCACTCACACGATCAGTGACACACGCTAAGTTTTCCATTGAAAAAAAGGCGAGACCCGTCCGTGCAATGCGGCATACGGTGGCGTACGCTCTCTTGTACGCCAGTTAACGGTGTCTAAGAGGAGACCCGTCCATATACGGTGGCGTGCGCTCAAGTGTACGCCACTCCCCATTATCGGTGTTTGTGACCGTCTGTATGCGGCTGTTCTGTGAGCGGACTTTCGCTCACCATCCGCGTACGGGAAAAGTACGGTGAAACAGACCGTACGTACGTTTCACCGACCTAACCAGAATAAGGCCCTAACTACCCATGATGTCCAGCATCCAGAAGCTGCATCTAGAAAGCACCCTAATATTCGCAAAGAAAAGATTTTTTGGTACTTGTGTACTATCACGGCGCCTATCGCATCGCAGACCATAAGCCATGCGATGCGACACGATTGGCAGCCGATGGTATTCAATTTAAAATTGTATATGGCATACAATGCGATGCAATTTTAAATTGTATAAGCACCCTAATGGGGGCTTACAATGTTAAATGCACCCCCACACCACCCTCACTATCCACGTCGGCGTGGAGTTGATTTTAAATAGTGTGTGTGTGTGTGTGTGTGTGTGTGTGGAGGGGGGGTAGTTAGGCATCTGTCAGGATTTTGTCCATTGAGTTGTACCCAACACAATATATGGATAGATACAGTAATAGTATCATGGGTTCAATTCTCAACATGGACCTGACTGTGGAGATTGTATATTGCCCCCCATGTTTGCTCTCTGGGTAAACCGGTTTCCTCTCAATGTAAAAACAATAGAGGGTGGGTGTCAATGTGATAGAGAACACACTGCAGGGTAAGGGAGTGCATCAGTGTAACAGAGGACAGGGTAAGGGAGTGCATCAGTGTAACAGAGGACAGGGTAAGGGAGCGTGTCAGTGTAGTAGAGCACAGGGTAAGGGTGCGCATCAGTGTAATAGAGCACAGGCTGTGGGGTGAGGGAGTGTGTCAGTGTGATAGAACGCAGGCCACAGTGCTTCCAGTTTATGGTCCAGCAAGGGGGGGTTGATAGCTTTGGAGGAGGTGCGGGCCCTCAGAGATATCATTGCATGGGGCCCCAAGATTTCTGTTGCAGGCCCTGTTTGTGGGGCACGTGTATTTGATAGTCATTAGGCCAGAATTGATTTGGCAAGCTCTGGGGTACTATGCCCCATCCCACACCTTACTGACCAATTAAGTTAGTTACAAACTTTTAATTGCTAAATTAGTCCTTGGTTGGGGGTGGGGTTGTCGCTGGAGGTGCCTGAACAAAGATGCAGTGACTTCTAGTGAAATCACTACTTCCCACAGTCCTTCAATTGTGGTGTGGGCTTTTTTAAATCTCCTGCCGCCAATTGAGTTCTTCCCTATTAGTGAAGCATTAGCTGTAACATGGACATTATTATGATGTGGAGAAGGGAATCAGTGCAGTAGTAGTGTTATGGAACTGTTGTAAAAACTGATGAGGAAGATTGTGAAGTGCCTCCTTAATAGTTGTGACATTCCTTTGCCCATTTAATCTTGCACCATATAAATTTGCGCAGATAAATTAACAAATTTTGTTTACTGTAATAGACAAACAGTGTTGCCAAATTGCCAAAATTGAGTTCTCCCTAAAGATGTCCTCACACAGATAGATATCGGATATCTATCCAATTTCATTTGAAATTCAGTACACCCCTGATCATGGTCACACACAGAACATTTGAGTAAACAATCAGAGGATTTACTATTTTTAGTGTGGCCATAATCTGGGGTTTTTGGGGTCTGCTGCTCCACCTGCCACTGGACCCCCCACACTCCTGAAGCTGGCATACAGAGAGAGAGGCTGGTGCTGATAGGCCGAGAGAGCTCTCTCAGCCAATCCCAGCCACTCTATTAATTTGAGGTGGAGGTGCGGTGCCCAGGGGGATACCGATGCTGGGACATGGCCACATCATTCATCATGCCTACACAGGGTCATTCATCGTTCCGCCCGCTGAAGGGATCAGCAGGTTCAATGAACAACCCAAGGACACCCGTATTGGATCATCATTAAGCCCACAGGCGGTACGTTTTTAAACGATTGTTCAGAAATGGACATATTGTTTAAAAAAAACTCTTACCGTGTGTGGGCACCTTAGGAGCCTGATTCAGACTCATTCGATAGGCAGTGGTTAAGGTCCACCCTCCACCCCGACGAACACCCCGCACCGCCCATATCCCCTAGGTAACATGCGAGGGGATGTGTCTGAGAACACATCCCCTCGCCGACTATCCCCTCGCCGAAAAATGATTTCTCTCACCTTTGGAAATTAAACTCAGTGAAAACTTTCTTGGATGGCTCGTACTGGACCTGATGCAGGTTCCTGGATATCCTTGGCAAAACACCGTAGTGTGTCATGAAATATTTGCATATATTTCCAGGAAAACACCAGACAAATTTTGATAAAATTTGGGATAGATGGCTTGTCGCCCCATACAGAAAGCATGCTCACTTGTCTATAGTGCAATCTAGCTAAATTGATAGTATACGATGACTTTTAGTATATCGAATTCTTCCTCACATTTCCCCTGAATCTTCCTCCCTCTAGTTTCAGTGCATGTCCTCATGTTCTGTTGCTCCTCTTCCTGTGAAGAATGTCTCCCACCTGTACCTTGTTAAAACCCTTGATATATTTGAAAGTTTCTATCATGTCCCCCCTTTCCCTTCTCTGCTCCAAAGTATACATATTAAGATCTTTTAGTCTTTCCTGGTACATTTTGTGATGTAGGCCATGCACCATTTGGCTGAATATGGGGCTGGCGCTAATGTCATATGACAACAGTTGCCGACCCCAAGCAGGCATCGGCTCCCCTGCGTTCCCAGGGGAACGCCCAGCGTTTACATGGAGATGCCCATAAAATGGTGAGCATTCCATTGTCCACTCCAGCCCACCCCCTCTGGAGCAAACGGTGTGAAACTCACTGATGCTGTTCACCCCTGTCAGGTTTCCACATGTGCATGCATGCTCATGCAGAAGACCCCCCACCATTGGAAAGGGACCAAGTTTGGCCCCTTGCGATTGGGAAAATGTTTAAATAATTTTTTCCTACTCCAACACTCATTAGACTCAATAAAAGCGTCTTCATACAGTTGCTTGCAGCAGCTTAGCATATGTGATCCATAAGCAATGCATATGCAGCAGATGCATACCACCCCCTGCCTGCATTTGCGAATGCAATCGTATTGCAGTTTAAGAGTATAATTTTACCCATCGGTCATGATGTCCCTGTACGACTGCTGCCTGTGGCAATGTTTCCTTCTCACTATACACCATATTCAGGTAGAACAGTATGGCATAGAATGGCAAATGTCCATGGATCACATCATGTTTGCTGAAAATCAAATATCTCTATGTCTGTTACTGTGCATTTTTTAAAGAAAGGATGTTACTATTGGCAACCAATCATAATCTATTCCTTGAGCACATTCTACAAGATAATAGATCGTATCTGATTAGTTGCCCATAGCAACATCTGAGATAGACCGCCCGTCCTAATGAATTCCTCCCGATATCTCATCCTTTTGTTATTTCAACAATTGTAGAAACACAACAAAGCAACTAGCTACTTGCCAGAAGGCTGTTATAATATATAATATAATATTTTTGGTTGGAAAGTGTTAAACCGTGAGCTAAGAGCTCGCTGTTCATATAATATTTATCTGGCCTAGCACAGAGTTGGGAATATGTCATGTGAATCCTGCCTTATCTGGACCATCAATTATTTACCTGCCAGGTGAGGAGGATCTGTTCACAAATATACTTGCCATTTACCCTGCTTATATTTTAGATTGTAAGCTCCACTGGGGCAGGGACTGATGTGAATTGCCAAATATATTCTGTAAAGCGCTGCGGAATATGTGTGCGCTATATAAAGAACTGGTAATAAATAAATACAGATACAGTATATAGCCATCTTTGCTTTCTCATTTTCAAAGTCTATCCTAAGGAAGTCACTGAAAATCTTTAAAGTTTTGGGAAAAGTTGACATAGCATCCAATCAGTTCTACCTATTCTTTTATAGGATGCGCTTGAAAAATGCTTTCTCAAAGCTGATTGGTTGCTGTAACTTCTCCAATGGTCCACTTCGCCACTCTTTTACCTGCTTGATGCCTCATCAACGACTTACTTGTGCAAGTACTTCATTTACACCATAATCTTCTCTTTGTGCCTATTTTTCTCGTAAGTTCTCTTCGGCAGAAAGGAATTACGACGTTGGCAATAGAGAACTTCTGGCCATAAAATGGGCATTTGAGGAATGGCGTCATTGGCTTGAGGGAGCAGAGCATCTCATCACTGTAATCACAGATCACAAAAACCTGGCGTACATCGAATCGGCCAAACGATTAAACCCTCGTCAAGCACGCTGGGCTCTGTTTTTTGCCAGGTTCCGATTCGTTATCACTTTTAGACCAGGTCCCAAGAACATCAAAGCTGACGCACTTTCTCGTAGCTTTCAGACCACTCAAGGTGCCAGACCAGATGCTGTGCCTATTGTCCCGTCTTCTGTTATTATTGCTGGTCTGACCCAGGAATTGGCAGCACGCGTCCTCGCTTCTCAGTCCTCTGCTCACCGGTTGACACCGCAGGATCGGCTTTTTGTTTCCAAGAGTCTACGAGAGTTGGTCCTCAAGGATTTTCATTCTAGTAGACTTGCTGGACATCCAGGTACCACCAAGACCCTTGAACACTTGTCCAGAGCAGTCTGGTGGCCCACCATGAAACAGGACGTTTCCTCTTGTCCGATTTGTGCTCGGCACAAGTCCTCTCGATTATCACCGGTGGGGCAACTCCTTCCTTTGTCTATTCCGGAGAGACCATGGTCCCATATTTCTATGGATTTCATCGTCGACCTTCCTCCTTCGGCCCACTTCACCACCATTTGGGTCACGGTCGATCGTTTTAGCAAAATGGCACATTTTGTACCTTTGCGCAAGCTCCCCACTGCCAAAGAGTTAGGCCAATTGTTCATTACTCACATTTTTAGACTTCATGGTCTCCCCAGGGACATAGTTTCGGACAGGGGTTCTCAGTTCGTGGCCAGGTTTTGGAGAAGTTTTTGTTCCAGTCTGGGGATTCAGCTCAGTCCTCTGGGTATCACCCACAATCCAACGGACAAACCGAAAGGACCAACCAGGCCTTGGAGCAATATTTACGCTGCTTCGTATCTAAGTGTCAGAGTAATTGGGCAGAGCTGGTACCTTTAGCCGAGTTCTCTTATAACAACGCTTATCATGTGTCATCCAAAAGGTCGCCTTTTCTCTGTAATTTTGGGTTTCATCCTAAATTAATTCCTTCGACATTCCCATGAATGCAGCTCAGTCTTCCTCTTCTGCAGTCTCTCTTCTCAGAGAGTCTTGGAAGAAGGTTCATATCGCCCTTAAACAGTCCTCTGCACGGTCCAAAGTCTTTTTCGATAGGCACAGGAGGCCATGTTTGTTTAGGATTGGGCAAAAGGTTTGGTTGTCAACTCGGAATATCAAGCTTCGTCAGAGGTGTCCGAAACTGGGCCCCAAATTCATCGGACCTTTCCTCATTATTGAACAAATCAACCCGGTAGCATTCAGGTTGCAGTTACCCAGGTCTTTGAGAATTAATAATGTGTTCCATTGCTCCCTTTTCAAGCTTGTCTCTACACTTTTTCACCCGAGGCAGCGCGGTAGACCAGTCCTTGTTAAGGGCCATAAGGAATTTGTGGTAGAACGCATTTTAGATTCCAAAGTCATTCGGGGACAGCTTAAGTTTCTGGTTCATTGGCAGGGCTTCGGGGATGAAGAGAGGTCTTGGGTTCCTGACAGGTTGTTACACGCTCCCAGGTTAAGGGCGGAATTTTTTAACAGATTTCCTTTGAAGCCTGGCAGTAAGGGTTTGGTGACCCCTCCTCAAGGGAGGGGTACTGTCAGGCCTCGCGCGAGTAGCCCGGCGGTTTCCCTGCAGCACGTCCTGGCTGTTCCCAGGCAGCCGGGACGCCCTCGCGTCATTGGTCGCGGCCGCGCCATCATGCCGCGACATCCAGCAGACGCCGCCGTGCGTCCAGGTCCGCCTCCTCAGTCTCTTCCCCCACAGCGGTTGCCTAGGCGACGGAGGACGTCAGGCAACCAGGCGGAAGGGGAAGACTCCGGCTCAGCCGTCCGCCCACCTGATTAGCCGCAGCTGCTCACCATTGGCCGGCGTTCTATTTAAACCTTTTCACCAGGACACTCAGACGCCTGTTATAGTTCATGCCTTGCGTTCTGAGTAATGGGCATTGCTGTGTTTGGCATAATGGGCCTTGCTGTGTTTGGCATAATGGGCCTTGCTGTGTTTGGCATAATGTGTAATGGGCATTGCTGTGTTTGGCGTAATGGGCATTGCTCTGTTTGGCATAATGTGTAATGGGCATTGCCGTGTTTGGCGTAATGGGCATGTCTGTGTTTGGCATAATGTGTAATGGGCTTTAAATCAGAAGTAAACAAAATAAATGGACAATATGAGTTTTTTTGTGTGGGGGTGGGGGGGGGGGGGCAAACCATACCTTTGCACCTGGGCCCACAACTCGCTTGTTCCACCTCTGAGTGAGTGTCTGTGAATGTCCGCACATACAGTGCAGCAGACAGCAGCAGCCGCTCAGCACTTGGAGGCTGAGTCAGTTGTCTCCTGGCTGCACTGTGCACGGACCTTACTGCGCATGCGCGGCCCCATTATGAAACCTGCTCTTCATTGTGCTGTGGCTGCTTCCTGCCCTGGCCCTGCCTAGTGCCCTCTTGTCACAGCAGGAGACAGAGGCAGAGCACGACGGGTCAGTTGGAGAAGCCAAGTCCCCACCTGAAGTGAGCCATATCACTTCAATCCTGCGGCATCCATATATGGTTGTGACTTTATTTGCATGTACTGTTACACAGAGTAATTAGAATATTAAAATTGAAATAGGCCGGAGATTATGGTGCGGCTGAGAGACGTTTTATATTGTAGCGAATGCCAATAGATGATGGTAGACACACCCATTGGACGATGTTAGACATGCCCAATAGGTGGTGCTTGACACAACCCTTTTGTTTGATGGCGCACCCTCGAATAAAATGTGCTGTGCAGGCCTATGGCCGCAAGCTTAGTGCCCTGACTGCTAGTGAGCCCAGTCGCCACAGACAAACAGATGACGGGAATCCCTGACATCCCCGGCTCTTTTCTAGTATTCCAGTGTCTTATATTTGGCAATACATTTATTGGTACATAGAGAAGAGGGTTGTGTGGGTTTGAGATTATGTGGGGGGCCCCAGAAATATCAGTATACAGGGCCCCAAGATTTCTGTTGCCGGCCCTGCTAATGATGGGAAGCTGATAGGCTAGAAAGAGTATCTGAGATGCCAGTGGGGTGTCCAGGCGGGATTGGTGAGAGGGAGATACTGGCACTGGCCCATTACACACCCCACTGGCCCCACTCTCACTTGCCTTTGCCATGACTGCTGTAGATTCAGTTTTCCCTCTCCAAAAACATCTGCAGTCCCACAATGTTTAGTCTGCTTGTGCATTATTGTGCCTCCTCTTAGTTAGCATATGCATCACAGGGTTCGCAAATACTCGCTATAGCGAGTATTTTACCCACTTTGGAGCACCAGGGACTCATTTTTTATGAATGGCTGGGTCCCCTGGGACACGCTCCACCCATTTTGGCATGCACGCCGTGTTAATATGTGTGACAAGGGTGGAGGGATCTGTGAAGATCTGTGAAGTTGTGATGCGACCGTGAAGATACAGCGTGACTTACGGCCGTTTCACACATCTGCTGTGCGCAAAAATGAAAGGGTCCCTGTCACCGCAGAGTCTTAGGCAGCATTGCACGGAAGCCGCGTAAGCTGGCTCCTGCACTGTGCCTCAACAACAGACGGCTGGAGCCAACACCAGAAGCAGCTGCTCAGCAGGGGAACAGAGCTGCGGCTGGTGTGAGGACGGAGCAAGAGGAACTGAAACCAGCATTCGGGGCCAGAACCAGGGAGGTGTGACAGTGAGGACGGAGCAGACCCGGGCAGGAAGTAGAGGTAAGAGGGGTGCGCAGTCCATTTAGCAGGCTGCTTGGCTGTGTCATGTAAGGGGATTTATTGCTAGCAGGACACTGGCTGCAGACTTTCCTCCTCCTCTCCTACCTCGCGGTGCTGCTCTCTTGTGTGTCACTGTCACCTCATCCAGGCTCTGAGTGCTGGCTATTAATGGCCCACTTGTCCCCTCCTCCCCTCACTGCAAGGTTGGCAGAGAGGCTGCAGCTTGCCAATTAACTCTTAACAGGCAGAGCTGCCTGTAGGAGAGGAGCCGATAGACTCTGCTGGGATTTCACTAACCCTCCTGTTCCTGCTGCCATTAATTTTGTTCTAGAAACAATGGACAGGGGCAGAATCCTGATTGGTGCAGCACAGGTGTCCCTATTCCGACATTATGCCTTTTTCTAGTATAGGTGTATCTTGCTTTATGTGAGAGTGCAAATTGCCAATTGATATCTCCCCAACCCACAATAGCCACAGATTTGGGGTGCCCAAATCTAGGTTTGCTTACCATAAAAAAAAAATAGGCACAGACTGGCCCTTGGCTCAGGGGAGAGGAGGCTTCATTCCGTTGGGACCCAGAAAAGGTCAAGTAGGACCCCGATTTTTGTAAGTGAGGGGTCCCAGGGACCCATAATTTTGGGGGGGTTTCGCGATCACTGCATCAGTGTTCCACACCACACCCCTTCCCCCATCCTAATAAATTCTATACAGTACGTATTAGTACATAAATCACAGAGGGTGATCAATAATGGGTTGCACATAAGTCAGTATAAAATTGGCACATTGGGGGTTATTTTGGTTGACACGCACAGATGCAAATTCGCATTTAGTGCTATTTTAAGCTTAGTGCACATATTCAGAGAATGCATTGCGCATGTGCCACCCTGTTAGGACGCTGAAGCTTGCATCGCTGCAAGCATAAATCCATTTGCAAGTCCAAATACTAAATCAAGGCGTGTTGTGGGTGTCACAATGGGCGTGGCCTCGTGGCACTGTGAAAATGGGCATAAACCTAGGCGTATGCAAGGGGAGTGGTACAAAAGTGATGGGTGTTTTCACAAACCTACGCATACAATAGCAGTATTGGCCAGAAAAATTAATTCGCAAATCTAAGTGATTCCTAGGTGTCTCCTGGCTGCAACCAAATAGCTCAGATTACGCAAGACAATTGCTAAAACATACACACTACTGAGCCAAACAACGTACTTGTTTCTGTCATTAATCGGGCTAAATCTATTATCAAGGCCAGGGGTAGCCAACTCCAGTCCTCGAGAGCTACCAACAGTGGACGTTTTCCAGGTCTTCTCACAGAATCACAAGTAAAGTAATTAGCTCCACCTGTGGATCATTTATAATGTGTCAGTCAGTAATGAGTGCACCTGTGCCCCAGCTTGGTGATCCAGAAAACGTGAACTGTTGGTAGCTCTCGAGGACTGGAGTTGGCTACCACTGACCAAGGCCATTCCTGATTTTGTCCATTTGCATTATTTTAGCAGCATTCTAAATACAGTACATATACATTAAAACATGGGAATATACAATAACAATACAACTCACAACTCATTTTTATTACCTCAAACACATTTAATGTAGTAGCATATCTGATTACATCCCATCAGGACTCTCCTGTAATCTAGTGGGACTGCCATGCTATGGAATTCTTTCCTTATGTATCCCTCCTATTATCCCTATAGATTGTAAGCTTGCGAGCAGGGCC
Source organism: Crinia signifera (assembly GCF_055691185.1). Taxonomy (NCBI): domain Eukaryota; kingdom Metazoa; phylum Chordata; class Amphibia; order Anura; family Myobatrachidae; genus Crinia; species Crinia signifera. The sequence goes on from NC_139218.1 coordinate 188,962,734, forward strand.
CTCCTACCTCTATGTCGTTCTGTTTCTACCCAGTTTGTTTAATCACTGTTGTATCCAATTGTAAAAGCAATGGAATATGCTGCGCTATATAAGAAACTGTAAATAAAGCTCCTAGCTAACCTAGTTAAGGCAGCCATGGGCCACAAGCCCATTTCTTTCATAAAAACTGAACAAAATACTTCCACCACAGATCCGCCACAGATTGCCACTGCCTTCTTGACCTATTTTGAATCTTTATAGCAGGCACCTCCAATGTACCCCCTCAATATTACACACTTTTTGGAAAAAGCGCACCTCCCCCTATTATCACCTGAGAACAAAGACGTTTTGATGTCCTCTGTCACTGCTTTTGAAGCAGATAACATTATCAAATCTTTGCCTTAAAATAAACCCCTGGCACGGACGGTCTCTTGGCCTCTTATGATAAGATGCTGACTGATCAGGTTGACTGATCATCCTGCCCCCGCTTCGTTTAATGAAGCACGGATCATAGTTATACCTAAACCCAATAAAGACCCTACTTTGGTGTCCTCTTACAGGCCCATATCTCTCCTCAATCAGGATCTGAAAATCTTTACAAAGATTATAGCTTCTTGCCTCCGAAGAGTCTTACCCTCCCTTCTCCTACCGCAATAGACAGGGTTCCTTAGGAATCGACATTCAGTACATAATGTTCAGTCCCTACTAGCGGCCATGATAAATACCCACCAGTCCCAACATAATGACACAATCGTTCTCAGTTGTGATGCAGACAAGGCCTTCGACCGGGTGTCATGGCAATATTTAAAAGCTTTATTTCAGGCCCAAAACTATGGCTCGGATTTTATTCATGTATTTCAGACCTTATACCACACTCCCTCTGCATTCCTAACCATTAACATTTTAAATACCAACTGCTTTCAATTATTTAGGGGCACCCGTCAGGGGTCAGGGATGTCCACTCTCCCCCTTGTTGTTCAACATGGCCCTAGACCCTCTTCTCATTTTTGGCTAACAGGGGATGGAAGGGTGTCCAGCTAGCACAGACAGAACTCAAGGTATCTGCATTCGCTGACCACCTTTTATTATACATGTCTAACCCCAAGCAGGCGATCCCAATATTGTCCACTTGCATGGCAAGGAGATTGACAAGGTCCACTCTGAAGACCTCTAAACAAATATCCATTTTCCTCCCTCTATGGGGCAACCCTAGTTTCCCTAAAAATCAGTTTACAAATGTGTTTAAATCATGGTACTCGGGTGGTCTCAAGTATGTGGTTCATCTTTTCGCGGTGGATTCACTGACACCCCTAACTCACACACAACTACGGGACAAGGTTCCACATCTGCAGATACCACAGTTTGCATATGGTCAGGCTATGCACAATCGATATTGACACAGTCTCGGATTGATAACGCGTTATGCAACCTGGACAGACTTTTACATGCACGATTAGATAGACCTATCCCGACCTCCCACATTTATGATCTCTGTCGCTCAAACCTGTCCTTAGAACAAGCACCAAGAGGTTTGTTGAAATGGCAATCAGACTTTCCTGACTTGACTATGAAAATTATGTTAAAAACTTACCAGTTTTTAAACAAATGCCTGGCCTCCACATCCTACATGGAGATGCCCCAGAAGATTCTACACAGATCTTATTTTACGCCAAGACTTAAGCTCCTCATAGAGGCTGGGCTGGCAAACACCCCCCCCCCTATATATATATATATATATATATATATATATATATATATATATATCCAAAGAAATAGCAGGCGTCACTCAGAGGCTTGTGATGAAAGTGTCACAGTGCTTTTAATTCACATCTACGTTTCAGGGCAGTCCCCTTCGTCAGGATAAGTGAGTAAATGTGTGTAAACAGTTTAAATACAGTGTCAGTTACTTACCGCCTCCTCCCGTCCGTGCGCTGGTCTCGGAGTTTTCCTTCCGGCGGAACTGACGCGCTGAGTTAGACTCGGCGTCATGGTAAAAAATTGACAAAAACAGTATGGGCATCAGGCCCGTAGGTGGTCACTATGACCCTCCATACCCCACAGTAATGTAACCAGAATGCTGCTCCTGATTCAAACCTGGCGGCGCTAATAATATAATGTGCTGCCATGAGGGCTTTACTGCAATCTATTTTATTTAAGTTAGTGCCCTATTGAACTTATTGTTTTGATGGACTCCCTCACTCATGGGTCCTGACCCGTAGGTGCCCCATGTGTTTTTACTAGGCTGGTGGCATGAGTCACCCGTCATGATGGTAAAGCGATGAGGATCTATTGAAGAAATGAGAATCTATTAAAGGAAGTTAATCAGGCCCAGTGATTCGTTTAGTCCCTTAGGTTTCAAGGTATTGAGATGAAAAATCAATTTTGTCTCAAGTTGGAGTAACAGTTTGCCCCTGTTTCCTCCTCGCATATTGAGCGGGACGTGGTCCACAATTTTGTATTTCAATGTGGCCATCCCATGTTTTAAATTGGCAAAGTGCCGGGCCACCGGTTGTTCACTGGTGCCACTACTTAATGCTGTGCGGATGGCAAGTCGGTGCTGTGCCATGCGGGTTTTGAATTGGCATTCTGTCTTGCTGACGTAGTACAACCCGCATGGACACATAATGACATATACAACATATGTTGTGTAGCAAGTGAGCGGCCATTTAATCTTGACCTTTTGACCTGACTGGGGGTGCAGGATATAATCACCCGTTGCCATGTAGTTACAGGGAACACAGCCTAAGCACCTGAAGCATCCATTACCTCTTGAAAGAAAGTTGGGGGGTGAAGTTTTCTTGAACTTAGTTAGGTCAGTTTTGACCACCATGTCCCTGATGTTGCGACTTCTGGAAAAGCTTGGCATAAGATGGGTGTTTGACGAAGGGGACTGCCCCGAAACGTAGATGTGAATTAAAAGCACTGTGACACTGTGTTCTGTCCCTGCAGCACGTCCTGGCTGTTCCCAGGCAGCCGGGACGCCCTCGCGTCATTGGTCGCGGCCGCGCCATCATGCCGCGACATCCAGCAGACGCCGCCGTGCGTCCAGGTCCGCCTCCTCAGTCTCTTCCCCCACAGCGGTTGCCTAGGCGACGGAGGACGTCAGGCAACCAGGCGGAAGGGGAAGACTCCGGCTCAGCCGTCCGCCCACCTGATTAGCCGCAGCTGCTCACCATTGGCCGGCGTTCTATTTAAACCTTTTCACCAGGACACTCAGACGCCTGTTATAGTTCATGCCTTGCGTTCTGAGTAATGGGCATTGCTGTGTTTGGCATAATGGGCCTTGCTGTGTTTGGCATAATGGGCCTTGCTGTGTTTGGCATAATGTGTAATGGGCATTGCTGTGTTTGGCGTAATGGGCATTGCTCTGTTTGGCATAATGTGTAATGGGCATTGCCGTGTTTGGCGTAATGGGCATGTCTGTGTTTGGCATAATGTGTAATGGGCTTTAAATCAGAAGTAAACAAAATAAATGGACAATATGAGTTTTTTTGTGTGGGGGTGGGGGGGGGGGGGCAAACCATACCTTTGCACCTGGGCCCACAACTCGCTTGTTCCACCTCTGAGTGAGTGTCTGTGAATGTCCGCACATACAGTGCAGCAGACAGCAGCAGCCGCTCAGCACTTGGAGGCTGAGTCAGTTGTCTCCTGGCTGCACTGTGCACGGACCTTACTGCGCATGCGCGGCCCCATTATGAAACCTGCTCTTCATTGTGCTGTGGCTGCTTCCTGCCCTGGCCCTGCCTAGTGCCCTCTTGTCACAGCAGGAGACAGAGGCAGAGCACGACGGGTCAGTTGGAGAAGCCAAGTCCCCACCTGAAGTGAGCCATATCACTTCAATCCTGCGGCATCCATATATGGTTGTGACTTTATTTGCATGTACTGTTACACAGAGTAATTAGAATATTAAAATTGAAATAGGCCGGAGATTATGGTGCGGCTGAGAGACGTTTTATATTGTAGCGAATGCCAATAGATGATGGTAGACACACCCATTGGACGATGTTAGACATGCCCAATAGGTGGTGCTTGACACAACCCTTTTGTTTGATGGCGCACCCTCGAATAAAATGTGCTGTGCAGGCCTATGGCCGCAAGCTTAGTGCCCTGACTGCTAGTGAGCCCAGTCGCCACAGACAAACAGATGACGGGAATCCCTGACATCCCCGGCTCTTTTCTAGTATTCCAGTGTCTTATATTTGGCAATACATTTATTGGTACATAGAGAAGAGGGTTGTGTGGGTTTGAGATTATGTGGGGGGCCCCAGAAATATCAGTATACAGGGCCCCAAGATTTCTGTTGCCGGCCCTGCTAATGATGGGAAGCTGATAGGCTAGAAAGAGTATCTGAGATGCCAGTGGGGTGTCCAGGCGGGATTGGTGAGAGGGAGATACTGGCACTGGCCCATTACACACCCCACTGGCCCCACTCTCACTTGCCTTTGCCATGACTGCTGTAGATTCAGTTTTCCCTCTCCAAAAACATCTGCAGTCCCACAATGTTTAGTCTGCTTGTGCATTATTGTGCCTCCTCTTAGTTAGCATATGCATCACAGGGTTCGCAAATACTCGCTATAGCGAGTATTTTACCCACTTTGGAGCACCAGGGACTCATTTTTTATGAATGGCTGGGTCCCCTGGGACACGCTCCACCCATTTTGGCATGCACGCCGTGTTAATATGTGTGACAAGGGTGGAGGGATCTGTGAAGATCTGTGAAGTTGTGATGCGACCGTGAAGATACAGCGTGACTTACGGCCGTTTCACACATCTGCTGTGCGCAAAAATGAAAGGGTCCCTGTCACCGCAGAGTCTTAGGCAGCATTGCACGGAAGCCGCGTAAGCTGGCTCCTGCACTGTGCCTCAACAACAGACGGCTGGAGCCAACACCAGAAGCAGCTGCTCAGCAGGGGAACAGAGCTGCGGCTGGTGTGAGGACGGAGCAAGAGGAACTGAAACCAGCATTCGGGGCCAGAACCAGGGAGGTGTGACAGTGAGGACGGAGCAGACCCGGGCAGGAAGTAGAGGTAAGAGGGGTGCGCAGTCCATTTAGCAGGCTGCTTGGCTGTGTCATGTAAGGGGATTTATTGCTAGCAGGACACTGGCTGCAGACTTTCCTCCTCCTCTCCTACCTCGCGGTGCTGCTCTCTTGTGTGTCACTGTCACCTCATCCAGGCTCTGAGTGCTGGCTATTAATGGCCCACTTGTCCCCTCCTCCCCTCACTGCAAGGTTGGCAGAGAGGCTGCAGCTTGCCAATTAACTCTTAACAGGCAGAGCTGCCTGTAGGAGAGGAGCCGATAGACTCTGCTGGGATTTCACTAACCCTCCTGTTCCTGCTGCCATTAATTTTAATTTTGTTCTAGAAACAATGGACAGGGGCAGAATCCTGATTGGTGCAGCACAGGTGTCCCTATTCCGACATTATGCCTTTTTCTAGTATAGGTGTATCTTGCTTTATGTGAGAGTGCAAATTGCCAATTGATATCTCCCCAACCCACAATAGCCACAGATTTGGGGTGCCCAAATCTAGGTTTGCTTACCATAAAAAAAAAATAGGCACAGACTGGCCCTTGGCTCAGGGGAGAGGAGGCTTCATTCCGTTGGGACCCAGAAAAGGTCAAGTAGGACCCCGATTTTTGTAAGTGAGGGGTCCCAGGGACCCATAATTTTGGGGGGGTTTCGCGATCACTGCATCAGTGTTCCACACCACACCCCTTCCCCCATCCTAATAAATTCTATACAGTACGTATTAGTACATAAATCACAGAGGGTGATCAATAATGGGTTGCACATAAGTCAGTATAAAATTGGCACATTGGGGGTTATTTTGGTTGACACGCACAGATGCAAATTCGCATTTAGTGCTATTTTAAGCTTAGTGCACATATTCAGAGAATGCATTGCGCATGTGCCACCCTGTTAGGACGCTGAAGCTTGCATCGCTGCAAGCATAAATCCATTTGCAAGTCCAAATACTAAATCAAGGCGTGTTGTGGGTGTCACAATGGGCGTGGCCTCGTGGCACTGTGAAAATGGGCATAAACCTAGGCGTATGCAAGGGGAGTGGTACAAAAGTGATGGGTGTTTTCACAAACCTACGCATACAATAGCAGTATTGGCCAGAAAAATTAATTCGCAAATCTAAGTGATTCCTAGGTGTCTCCTGGCTGCAACCAAATAGCTCAGATTACGCAAGACAATTGCTAAAACATACACACTACTGAGCCAAACAACGTACTTGTTTCTGTCATTAATCGGGCTAAATCTATTATCAAGGCCAGGGGTAGCCAACTCCAGTCCTCGAGAGCTACCAACAGTGGACGTTTTCCAGGTCTTCTCACAGAATCACAAGTAAAGTAATTAGCTCCACCTGTGGATCATTTATAATGTGTCAGTCAGTAATGAGTGCACCTGTGCCCCAGCTTGGTGATCCAGAAAACGTGAACTGTTGGTAGCTCTCGAGGACTGGAGTTGGCTACCACTGACCAAGGCCATTCCTGATTTTGTCCATTTGCATTATTTTAGCAGCATTCTAAATACAGTACATATACATTAAAACATGGGAATATACAATAACAATACAACTCACAACTCATTTTTATTACCTCAAACACATTTAATGTAGTAGCATATCTGATTACATCCCATCAGGACTCTCCTGTAATCTGGTGGGACTGCCATGCTATGGAATTCTTTCCTTATGTATCCCTCCTATTATCCCTATAGAGTGTAAGCTTGCGAGCAGGGCCCTCCTACCTCTATGTCGTTCTGTTTCTACCCAGTTTGTTTAATCACTGTTGTATCCAATTGTAAAAGCAATGGAATATGCTGCGCTATATAAGAAACTGTAAATAAAGCTCCTAGCTAACCTAGTTAAGGCAGCCATGGGCCACAAGCCCATTTCTTTCATAAAAACTGAACAAAATACTTCCACCACAGATCCGCCACATATTGCCACTGCCTTCTTGACCTATTTTGAATCTTTATAGCAGGCACCTCCAATGTACCCCCTCAATATTACACACTTTTTGGAAAAAGCGCACCTCCCCCTATTATCACCTGAGAACAAAGACGTTTTGATGTCCTCTGTCACTGCTTTTGAAGCAGATAACATTATCAAATCTTTGCCTTAAAATAAACCCCTGGCACGGACGGTCTCTTGGCCTCTTATGATAAGATGCTGACTGATCAGGTTGACTGATCATCCTGCCCCCGCTTCGTTTAATGAAGCACGGATCATAGTTATACCTAAACCCAATAAAGACCCTACTTTGGTGTCCTCTTACAGGCCCATATCTCTCCTCAATCAGGATCTGAAAATCTTTACAAAGATTATAGCTTCTTGCCTCCGAAGAGTCTTACCCTCCCTTCTCCTACCGCAATAGACAGGGTTCCTTAGGAATCGACATTCAGTACATAATGTTCAGTCCCTACTAGCGGCCATGATAAATACCCACCAGTCCCAACATAATGACACAATCGTTCTCAGTTGTGATGCAGACAAGGCCTTCGACCGGGTGTCATGGCAATATTTAAAAGCTTTATTTCAGGCCCAAAACTATGGCTCGGATTTTATTCATGTATTTCAGACCTTATACCACACTCCCTCTGCATTCCTAACCATTAACATTTTAAATACCAACTGCTTTCAATTATTTAGGGGCACCCGTCAGGGGTCAGGGATGTCCACTCTCCCCCTTGTTGTTCAACATGGCCCTAGACCCTCTTCTCATTTTTGGCTAACAGGGGATGGAAGGGTGTCCAGCTAGCACAGACAGAACTCAAGGTATCTGCATTCGCTGACCACCTTTTATTATACATGTCTAACCCCAAGCAGGCGATCCCAATATTGTCCACTTGCATGGCAAGGAGATTGACAAGGTCCACTCTGAAGACCTCTAAACAAATATCCATTTTCCTCCCTCTATGGGGCAACCCTAGTTTCCCTAAAAATCAGTTTACAAATGTGTTTAAATCATGGTACTCGGGTGGTCTCAAGTATGTGGTTCATCTTTTCGCGGTGGATTCACTGACACCCCTAACTCACACACAACTACGGGACAAGGTTCCACATCTGCAGATACCACAGTTTGCATATGGTCAGTCTATGCACAATCGATATTGACACAGTCTCGGATTGATAACGCGTTATGCAACCTGGACAGACTTTTACATGCACGATTAGATAGACCTATCCCGACCTCCCACATTTATGATCTCTGTCGCTCAAACCTGTCCTTAGAACAAGCACCAAGAGGTTTGTTGAAATGGCAATCAGACTTTCCTGACTTGACTATGAAAATTATGTTAAAAACTTACCAGTTTTTAAACAAATGCCTGGCCTCCACATCCTACATGGAGATGCCCCAGAAGATTCTACACAGATCTTATTTTACGCCAAGACTTAAGCTCCTCATAGAGGCTGGGCTGGCAAACACCCCCCCCCCCTATATATATATATATATATATATATATATATATATATATATATATATATATATATATATATATATATATATATATATATATATATATATATCCAAAGAAATAGCAGGCGTCACTCAGAGGCTTGTGATGAAAGTGTCACAGTGCTTTTAATTCACATCTACGTTTCAGGGCAGTCCCCTTCGTCAGGATAAGTGAGTAAATGTGTGTAAACAGTTTAAATACAGTGTCAGTTACTTACCGCCTCCTCCCGTCCGTGCGCTGGTCTCGGAGTTTTCCTTCCGGCGGAACTGACGCGCTGAGTTAGACTCGGCGTCATGGTAAAAAATTGACAAAAACAGTATGGGCATCAGGCCCGTAGGTGGTCACTATGACCCTCCATACCCCACAGTAATGTAACCAGAATGCTGCTCCTGATTCAAACCTGGCGGCGCTAATAATATAATGTGCTGCCATGAGGGCTTTACTGCAATCTATTTTATTTAAGTTAGTGCCCTATTGAACTTATTGTTTTGATGGACTCCCTCACTCATGGGTCCTGACCCGTAGGTGCCCCATGTGTTTTTACTAGGCTGGTGGCATGAGTCACCCGTCATGATGGTAAAGCGATGAGGATCTATTGAAGAAATGAGAATCTATTAAAGGAAGTTAATCAGGCCCAGTGATTCGTTTAGTCCCTTAGGTTTCAAGGTATTGAGATGAAAAATCAATTTTGTCTCAAGTTGGAGTAACAGTTTGCCCCTGTTTCCTCCTCGCATATTGAGCGGGACGTGGTCCACAATTTTGTATTTCAATGTGGCCATCCCATGTTTTAAATTGGCAAAGTGCCGGGCCACCGGTTGTTCACTGGTGCCACTACTTAATGCTGTGCGGATGGCAAGTCGGTGCTGTGCCATGCGGGTTTTGAATTGGCATTCTGTCTTGCTGACGTAGTACAACCCGCATGGACACATAATGACATATACAACATATGTTGTGTAGCAAGTGAGCGGCCATTTAATCTTGACCTTTTGACCTGACTGGGGGTGCAGGATATAATCACCCGTCGCCATGTAGTTACAGGGAACACAGCCTAAGCACCTGAAGCATCCATTACCTCTTGAAAGAAAGTTGGGGGGTGAAGTTTTCTTGAACTTAGTTAGGTCAGTTTTGACCACCATGTCCCTGATGTTGCGACTTCTGGAAAAGCTTGGCATAAGATGGGTGTTTGACGAAGGGGACTGCCCCGAAACGTAGATGTGAATTAAAAGCACTGTGACACTGTGTTCTGTCCCTCTCAATCACACTGATGTTGTCCCCCCTGCCTTCCCTTCCCTCGCTCATATGACCTGCGGGCTGTAGCCAGCCTCGGAGCCTGCGTACTGACTCCTGCGGCTCACTTGCTCAGCCACTCTCTCCCCCCCCCAAAACTTGATGAAAAGGCTGCAGGGGTAGGGAGGGTTACGGATCATGCCAGTGTGATAGAGCGCAGGCCATAGGCTAAGGGAGTGCGTCAGTGTGATAGATTGCAGGGTGAGGGATTGAAACAGTGTGATAGAACGCATGTCACAGGGTGAGGGATTGCATCAGTGGGATAGAACGCAGGCCGCAGGGTGAGGGAGTGCATCAGTATGATAGAACGCAGGCCGCAGGGTAAGGGAGTTATACGTCAATGTGATAGAACGTAGGCCGCAGGGTGAGGGAGTGCGTCAGTGTGATAGAATGTGATAGAACGCAGGCCGCAGGGTGAGGGAGTGGGTCAGTGCGTGATAGAACGCAGGCCGCAGGGTGAGGGAGTGCGTCAGTGTGATAGAACACAGGCGGTAGGGTGAGGGAGTGCGTCAGTGTGATAGAATGTGATAGAACGCAGGCCGCAGGGTGAGGGAGTGGGTCAGTGCGTGATAGAACGCAGGCCGCAGGGTGAGGGAGTGCGTCAGTGTGATAGAACGCAGGCCGCAGGGTGAGGGAGTGCGTCAGTGTGATAGAACACAGGCCGCAGGGTGAGGGATTGCGTCAGTGTGATAGAACGCATGTCGCAGGGAGGGAGTGCGTCAGTGTGATAGAAAAGTGGCCGCAGGGTGAGGGATTGCGTCAGTGTGATAGAATGCAGGCTGCAGGGTGAGAGAGTGCGTCAGTGTGTTATAGAATGTATGCCGCAGGGTGAGGGATTGCGTCAGTGTGATAGAACGCATGTCGCAGGGTGAGGGAGTGCATCAGTGTGATAGAACGCAGTCCGTGGGCTGAGGGAGCATGTCAGTGTGATAGAATGACACTAGATTTCTCTAGAGGGGCGGGCGCTAATATAGATGGAAATATTTAGTAGTCAAAATGTTTTAGTTAAAAAAAGCTTATATAGGATTTAGAAAACAGAAACCGGAGGAATAACCTCCGATTCATAGGCATCCCTGAAAGCATTAAGCCAAATATGCTGTCAGACTATCTTACCTCCAAATTATTACTAGCACTAGATGTATCGGACACAGTTGACTTCCCTAACATAGAGCAAGTGCATAGAATCGGACCAGAAAGGGCGGACCCCAATTCGCACGCCAGGCCAGTAATAGCATGATATCTTGACTTCAGAACAAAAGAATTGATACTACGTGCTTACAAGAAAATGGAGCAACTCACAATTGATGGCACTCGTGTACTCATATTCCAAGATTTTTCTGTGGCAGTAGCCCAGAAAAATAAGGCATTCTCCCCAATATGTAAATTCTTGGTGGACTCTCATAGGAGATTCGCCTTATTGTACCTGGCCAAACTACGGGTAACGGACAATGGACGTACCCTATTGTTCGATGACCCTGAAGCCGCAAGAGCGCACCTAATGCCATCAATTGGTTCTCCTAGCTCACCAGTGAAAACTTGAGCTTCTCCACAATACTGCTGCAATACTTTTATTGTTTCTCCCTATGCTAGACTAATTAATGCTAAGTTTATTATTGTTAGGTATATCGTTACTGTTGTATAGTTCACATCCGGTCGGTTCTGATACCCCAATCAGAGCTCACCGGGAAAGTTTGGTTTGGAAAATATGGAAAATGTTGTCAAGGCTTCGCATGTTACTTACAACTCATTATTTTTTTGCCATTGCTGCTCGAAATACATTGCTATATCAGACAATTCATCCATTCTTCCAATCTATCTGACTCTCTGAACCAGTATTTAAAATAATTTGCCGGCTAATTGACACCATTGAAGTCGACTGAGCTACTATAGTCTGCACTATTGGGATCCCAATTCATGTTTATTCCCCTTTTTTTAATTTATATGTTTTAATAAGTGTTTTTTATGTACTATATCAAAATGTATTTCTATATATCTTGTTTCTATATATAAAATTTGAAAGAAGCAACAGTGTGTCCATTACTCATTTTATTCAGCCAAGTTAAGTTTGTTTCTTAATATTATTGTGAAATTCAGCAGCGCAATCCACTTCAACCCCTGCTATATCAGACATGTCTAATCTATCAGATATGGGGTTTACCACATGTCGCGACACGGTCCTGCACTCGCTGGGATGGAGGGCCGTCTTGTATGTTTAATCTTTGTTTTAATGTCTTTGCCAGGGCTGGGGTAGGATGACACCACTCATTCCCACTACCCTACCATACTCATCCCCCCCACATTCTATTAACGTATTATCCTGGAATGTGTGCGACCTAAACTCCCCAATCAAAAGTATAATGACCCAGATAAAACATCATGACCCAGATATCATCCTATTACAGGAGACCCACTGGAAAGCCGATGAGGACTCAACACTTAGGGCACCATGGATTGCAGAGTGCATATCGGCCCCCTACGTCACCAAATCTCTAAAAAATTGGTTTATTCTGTTACTGATTCAATCTTAGGGCAGATTCCTGCTATTAGACATCCGGATAGGAGACTCGGCATACACTATCTTAAATATATACGCCCCCAACACCCAGGCCCCAGATTTTCTCTGCCAGGTCTCCCAACTACTAGCACAACGATCACACTTTAATGTAGTCAAATACCCCACATTGGATAAACTACCACCCCCACGGACTACCTCTTCCAACATATGGACAGCATTCAATACATTCTTAACCCAAACACATGTGACTGATGCATGGAGGCTATTTCACCCCACTGACAAATCATACACATTTCACTCGGGAGTCCATCACTCATTCTCACGGATAGACTATATCCTTGTAGCAGACCACCTAATTTCTTCTGTTACCTCAGCTAACATAGGAGACATCCTAATCTCAGATCATGCCCCCATAAACATATCCCTCAACATATCTTCTACGAACCCGCTACACAGATCTTGGAGATTTCCCTCATATCTCTTTCACTCAGAAAACTTTTGTCAATATCTAAAACACCACTGGTTGGATTACATGGACACTAACATAGAACATTGGGACACGCCGGTGCTGTTTTGGGAAGCTGCAAAATCGGTAATGAGGGGACACATAATAGCATATGTGGCCAAATGCTACAAAACCTCCAGAACACAATACAAATCCCTCCATACCAATATGACCTCTTGCCTTAACTCTTATATTTCCAACCCCAATGATGACAATCACACAGCTTACCAACAGGCGAAACACCTTCTTGAAGACTTCCTGCTCTCAAAAGCTCAAAGACATCTTGATTTCACTAAAAATAGATATTATAGATGGGGTAACCGCACCGGACGTTTATTAGCAAATTTAACCAAACCCTTCCATCGCAGGAGTCACATCACATCTATAAATCAAACTAGCAATTCCCCACCACATTCTATACTCGGCTGACCCCCCAGACTACGCACAAATGGACCAACTACTTAGAGACTCTAGACTACCCTCTCTCTCCCAATCCCAAATAGAAATGTTAGACAAAGCCAACACATCCCTTCAAACAAATAAATCCCTGGGGCCAGACGGATTTTCTGGGGAATATTATAAAATATTACAACCAGACATCATTCCGACACTGTTAGAACTCTACCAGTCTATCCATAAGTCCCAACCCTCTTATCCCACGTTTAACGCGGCATACACGACAATTCTTAAACCCGGACGTGACTCCACGAAGTTGGACTCATACCGCCCTATTACTCTTTTAAATGTAGATTTTAAGCTCCTATCTAAAATTATGGCAACTAGAATACAGTCCTTCTTTTCCGAAATCATCTCACCCACCCAAATGGGGTTTGTTGCGGGACGACAATCCGTTAAGGGTATTCGCACTGCAATTGCCTCGGTAATTGCTTCCAATCTCCACCCCAATGCCCCACACATGTTACTGAGCCTAGACGCCCATAAGGCATTTGATACCGTTTCTTGGCCCTTCTTATTCCTAACACTATCATCCTATTCTTTTGGACCTCATTTCATAAATCTGGTAAAAAATTTCTACAACACCCCAGACACCTCCTTACTTATTAACGGAACCAAGAGCACACCCATCCGGATGTACAGAGGGACTAGGCAGGGATGCCCCCCTCTCCCCGATCTTGTTTAACCTTTCCTTAGACCCCATACTCAGACTAATTGACTCTTGGCCCACCCTACAGGGAATACGCATAGGCAATATGGAAATTTAAATGACTGCATTCGCCGACGATGTCTTAATATACATAGCAAACCCCCAAACCTCTTTACGCCCTCTCCTAGATCTTTTACGTAGCCCAGGTCGGCTGTCCGGGTTCCAAATTAATCTGGAAAAGTCTGAAATTTTATATCTGAAGCAGGGGTTTACCCGCCCCAAGTGGGCTTCACAGTTACCCATGAGATGGGCTAAAGGTCGCCTGACTTATTTAGGCATAACCCTACCCAAAAATATACAAAATCTGTATACCTATAACATAAGCAAAACTATCAAAAATCTCGCCAGAGACTTAAACAGAATGGGCCATCTCCAGCTGTCCTACCTGGGCAGGGCGAACCTCCTGCGAATGATATATTTCCCTAAACTCCTATATCAAATCCAAGTTTTGCCTCTTCTACTTACTAAATGTGACACCCTCACTATAACAAAACTGTTCCGAACTTTTATTTGGAACAAGGGAAGAGCAAGGATTGGAATGATAAAATTAACTCAACCCAAATGGAAGGGCAGCATTAATTTCCCGGAAATATAACGATATATAATCAAGCGGCGGTATTCAGATACCTTAAAGACTGGCTACTCACGAATCACACTTACGCTAATACCACCCTAGAACAAAACTTTCTACCCCATACCTCCCTAACCGCCTTTCTACACCTAGAAGATAGGGACATCCCTCTGGAAATACACTTTAATCCCCTCCTGATGTCAGTCCATAAATTATGGCTAACTTTACGCCACTCTTTTCACTTGAACCCAAATCATTCCATACATCTGCCTTTCCTACGAAACCCCCAATTCCATGATGGCAACACTCCACCCCTCTTTACAAGTTGGAAAAATGCAGGACTATATAGAGTCGGACAGATAGTAGATGCCCAAACTCACAAACCACTCACTGTCTTAGAAGCCTCTAGAGACTTTCCAATAATAACCACACTTAACCTAAACTTTATTCAAGCCCAATCATACACTGACTAAATTTCCAAACTTATCCCGGAAAGAGATTGGAATAGTGATCTTGACAATGTACTCTTGCCCCCCCCCTGCCCAAAAAAGCGATCTCTACTTACTACAAATTCCTCCGAAAGCCTATCGACTATTCATCACAACGCACAGGCCTTAACCAATGGTTAGAACACTTCCCTTCCCAGACACTCTGTTAAAGACCTTACAGACCTCAATCACGACATTACCAATGGCCAAATTCTCGGAAATGTACCTAAACATTTTCCACCGATCATACATTTCTCCCTCACGAGGGTTCCAGATGCAAATCCTAGACTCTCCAGGATGCACCAGATGTAATAACCTTCAAGCAGACCTATATCACTGCTTCTGGGATTACCTGTTAGTTAAGAGATTCTGGACCGACGTCTGTGATTTCGCCAATGAGCATTTGGTAAATTACACTCCGCTCACCCCAGAATGGGCCATATTTGGCATCCTACCAAAGGAAATTAGAGCCTCTAAACCCATCAAAAAACGAATGCTGGCAATTTCTTCGGCTGCCCGCAAAACAATCCTTCAAGTATGGATCCAAACTTCCCCTCCAGCCTTGGCAATGTTCAAAGATAAGCTGTTTTTTATTTTCCACATGGATTGGTTGGAGGCCTCCCTCCAAAAGGACTCACGTACCAAACAGTTCTTTGCTACCTGGAACAGTTATATGGACGGGCTTCCCTGTTGGGGGGCGTGCCTACAGTGATCGCGTCATTTTAGCCCCGCCGTGCAATGCCGGTATTTCAGGCATTGCACGGTGGGGGGCGGGGTTAAAATGACGCGATCGCGTCATTTTACTCACGGACCCCCCCGCCGAGGGACGGATTGCGGGGGATTGGGGTTAATGCGGGAGGGTTGCCAACCCTGTTTTAACCACGTGGGATTGCTGGCATCAGATTTCTTATAAAGTTACTGTCAACAAAGTGACTGTAAATACTGCATCCCAAGAAGAATCACTGAAGTGACATAAACACTTACATTAGAGGCCATGCTTTTATGGATAATCTTCTCCTAGACCTTTATTCAGATCTGATCGCAGTACAAATTTGTTTGGAAAATGGGCAAAACCATGTGCACTGCAGGTGGGGCAGATGTAACATGCCCTGAATAAGGGCCCTAGCGTAGGGATAATACAAGTCTAAATGGTCCGACAGATAGCAGTGGCACACATTGGCGGATTTCTGACACTTTTTTGTTTTACTTTAGCTTCTGTCCACCGCCGCCGAAAAGAATTTACAGCCAGGCAGAGAGCAGAGAGCTGCCCGGCTGTATTGTTAGGACACTGCAGCAGCCCTAGGTCCTGATTCCCGGCTATTTTAAATCTTGCGCTGCTGCAGTTGCCTGCTGGGTCCGCAAGCCAATCTGAGCTTGCTCGCGGTCCAGCGCGCAATCAGGAGACACCACTCCTGATTGTCTATTGGATCGCGAGCGAGTTCCCCGGGAGTCGGGACCTAGAGCTGCTGCAGGCCCGGTGACAGGGGGGTCAAGGGGGACAGCCGTCCCTGGCCCCGACGACCTGAGGCCCACCACCCCCCAATCAGCCTTCTGTCCCTCTCAATCACACTGATGTTGTCCCCCCTGCCTTCCCTTCCCTCGCTCATATGACCTGCGGGCTGTAGCCAGCCTCAGAGCCTGCGTCCTGACTCCTGCGGCTCACTTGCTCAGCCACTCTCCCCCCCCCCCAAAACTTGATGAAAAGGCTGCAGGGGTAGGGAGGGTTACGGATCATGCCAGTGTGATAGAGCGCAGGCCATAGGCTAAGGGAGTGCGTCAGTGTGATAGATTGCAGGGTGAGGGATTGAAACAGTGTGATAGAACGCATGTCACAGGGTGAGGGATTGCATCAGTGGGATAGAACGCAGGCCGCAGGGTGAGGGAGTGCATCAGTATGATAGAACGCAGGGTAAGGGAGTGCGTCAATGTGATAGAACGCAGGCCGCAGGGTGAGGGAGTGCGTCAGTGTGATAGAACACAGGCGGTAGGGTGAGGGAGTGCGTCAGTGTGATAGAACACAGGCCGCAGGGTGAGGGATTGTGTCAGTGTGATAGAACGCATGTCGCAGGGAGGGAGTGCGTCAGTGTGATAGAACAGTGGCCGCAGGGTGAGGGATTGCGTCAGTGTGATAGAATGCAGGCTGCAGGGTGAGAGAGTGTGTCACTGTGTTATAGAATGTATGCCGCAGGGTGAGGGATTGCGTCAGTGTGATAGAACGCATGTCGCAGGGTGAGGGAGTGCATCAGTGTGATAGAACGCAGTCCGTGGGCTGAGGGAGCATGTCAGTGTGATAGAATGACACTAGATTTCTCTAGAGGGGCGGGCGCTAATATAGATGGAAAAATTTAGTAGTCAAAATGTTTTAGTTAAAAAAAGCTTATATAGGATTTAGAAAACAGAAACCGGAGGAATAACCTCCGATTCATAGGCATCCCTGAAAGCATTAAGCCAAATATGCTGTCAGACTATCTTACCTCCAAATTATTACTAGCACTGGATGTATCGGACACAGTTGACTTCCCTAACATAGAGCGAGTGCATAGAATCGGACCAGAAAGGGCGGACCCCAATTCGCACGCCAGGCCAGTAATAGCATGATATCTTGACTTCAGAACAAAAGAATTGATAGTACGTGCTTACAAGAAAATGGAGCAACTCACAATTGATGGCACTCGTGTACTCATATTCCAAGATTTTTCTGTGGCAGTAGCCCAGAAACGTAAGGCATTCTCCCCAATATGTAAATTCTTGGTGGACTCTCATAGGAGATTTGCCTTATTGTACCCGGCCAAACTACGGGTAACGGACAATGGACGTACCCTATTGTTCGATGACCCTGAAGCCGCAAGAGCGCACCTAATGCCATCAATTGGTTCTCCTAGCTCACCAGTGAAAACTTGAGCTTCTCCACAATACTGCTGCAATACTTTATTGTTTCTCCCTATGCTAGACTAATTAATGCTAAGTTTATTATTGTTAGGTATATCGTTACTGTTGTATAGTTCACATCCGGTCGGTTCTGATACCCCAATCAGAGCTCACCGGGAAAGTTTGGTTTGGAAAATATGGAAAATGTCAAGGCTTCGCATGTTACTTACAACTCATTATTTTTTTGCCATTGCTGCTCGAAATACATTGCTATATCAGACAATTCCTCCATTCTTCCAATCTATCTGACTCTCTGAACCAGTATTTAAAATAATTTGCCGGCTAATTGACACCATTGAAGTCGACTGAGCTACTATAGTCTGCACTATTGGGATCCCAATTCATGTTTATTCCCCTTTTTTTAATTGATATGTTTTAATAAGTGTTTTTTATGTACTATATCAAAATGTATTTCTATATATCTTGTTTCTATATATAAAATTTGAAAGAAGCAACAGTGTGTCCATTACTCATTTTATTCAGCCAAGTTAAGTTTGTTTCTTAATATTATTGTGAAATTCAGCAGCGCAATCCACTTCAACCCCTGCTATATCAGACATGTCTAATCTATCAGATATGGGGTTTACCACATGTCGCAACACGGTCCTGCACTCGCTGGGATGGAGGGCCGTCTTGTATGTTTAATCTTTGTTTTAATGTCTTTGCCAGGGCTGGGGTAGGATGACACCACTCATTCCCACTACCCTACCATACTCATCCCCCCCACATTCTATTAACGTATTATCCTGGAATGTGTGCGACCTAAACTCCCCAATCAAAAGTATAATGACCCAGATAAAACATCATGACCCAGATATCATCCTATTACAGGAGACCCACTGGAAAGCCGATGAGGACTCAACACTTAGGGCACCATGGATTGCAGAGTGCATATCGGCCCCCTACGTCACCAAATCTCTAAAAAATTGGTTTATTCTGTTACTGATTCAATCTTAGGGCAGATTCCTGCTATTAGACATCCGGATAGGAGACTCGGCATACACTATCTTAAATATATACGCCCCCAACACCCAGGCCCCAGATTTTCTCTGCCAGGTCTCCCAACTACTAGCACAATGATCACACTTTAATGTAGTCAAATACCCCACATTGGATAAACTACCACCCCCACGGACTACCTCTTCCAACATATGGACAGCATTCAATACATTCTTAACCCAAACACATGTGACTGATGCATGGAGGCTATTTCACCCCACTGACAAATCATACACATTTCACTCGGGAGTCCATCACTCATTCTCACGGATAGACTATATCCTTGTAGCAGACCACCTAATTTCTTCTGTTACCTCAGCTAACATAGGAGACATCCTAATCTCAGATCACGCCCCCATAAACATATCCCTCAACATATATTCTACGAACCCGCTACACAGTTCTTGGAGATTTCCCTCATATCTTTCACTCAGAAAACTTTTGTCAATATCTAAAACACCACTGGTTGGATTACATGGACACTAACATAGAACATTGGGACACGCCGGTGCTGTTTTGGGAAGCTGCAAAATCGGTAATGAGGGGACACATAATAGCATATGTGGCCAAATGGAACAAAACCTCCAGAACACAATCCAAATCCCTCCATACCAATATGACCTCTTGCCTTACCTCTTATATTTCCAACCCCAACGTTGACAATCACACAGCTTACCAACAGGCGAAACACCTTCTTGAAGACTTCGTGCTCTCAAAAGCTCAAAGACATCTTGATTTCACTAAAAATAGATATTATAGATGGGGTAACCGCACCGGACGTTTATTAGCAAATTTAACCAAACCCTTCCATCGCAGGAGTCACATCACATCTATAAATCAAACTAGCGAATCCCCACCACATTCTATACTCGGCTGATCCCCCAGACTACGCACAAATGGACCAACTACTTAGAGACTCTAGACTACCCTCTCTCTCCCATTCCCAAATAGAAATGATAGACAAAGCCAACACATCCCTTCAAACAAATAAATCCCCGGGGCCAGACGGATTTTCTGGGGAATATTATAAAATATTACAACCAGACATCATTCCGACACTGTTAGAACTCTACCAGACTATCCATAAGTCCCAACCCTCTTATCCCACGTTTAACGCGGCATACACGACAATTCTTAAACCCGGATGTGACTCCACGAAGTTGGACTCATACCGCCCTATTACTCTTTTAAATGTAGATTTTAAGCTCCTATCTAAAATTATGGCAACTAGAATACAGTCCTTCTTTTCGGAAATCATCTCACCCACCCAAATGGGGTTTGTCGCGGGACGACAATCCGTTAAGGGTATTCGCACTGCAATTGCCTCGGTAATTGCTTCCAATCTCCACCCCAATGCCCCACACATGTTACTGAGCCTAGACGCCCATAAGGCATTTGATACTGTTTCTTGGCCCTTCTTATTCCTAACACTATCAGCCTATTCTTTTGGACCTCATTTTATAAATCTGGTAAAAATTTTCTACAACACCCCAGACACCTCCTTACTTATTAACGGAACCAAGAGCACACCCATCCGGATGTACAGAGGGACTAGGCAGGGGATGCCCCCTCTCCCCAATCTTGTTTAACCTTTCCTTAGACCCCATACTCAGACTAATTGACTCTTGGCCCACCCTACAGGGAATACGCGTAGGCAATATGGAAATTAAAACGACTGCATTCGCCGACGATGTCTTAATATACATAGCAAACCCCCAAACCTCTTTACGCCCTCTCCTAGATCTTTTTTTACGTAGCTCAGGTCGGCTGTCCGGGTTCCAAATTAATCTGGAAAAGTCTGAAATTGTATATCTGAAGCAGGGGTTTACCCGCCCCAAGTGGGCTTCACAGTTACCCATGAGATGGGCTAAAGGTCGCCTGACTTATTTAGGCATAACCCTACCCAAAAATATACAAAATCTGTATACCTATAACATAAGCAAAACTATCAAAAATCTCGCCAGAGACTTAAACAGAATGGGCCATCTCCAGCTGTCCTACCTGGGCAGGCGAACCTCCTGCGAATGATATATTTCCCTAAACTCCTATATCAAATCCAAGTTTTGCCTCTTCTACTTACTAAATGTGACACCCTGACTATAACAAAACTGTTCCGAACTTTTATTTTGAACAAGGGAAGAGCAAGGATTGGAATGATAAAATTAACTCAACCCAAATGGAATGGCGGCATTAATTTCCCGGATATAACGATATATAATCAAGCGGCGGTATTCAGATACCTTAAAGACTGGCTACTCACGAATCACACTTACGCTAACACCACCCTAGAACAAAACTTTCTACCCCATACCTCCCTAACCGCCTTTCTACACCTAGAAGATAGGGACATCCCTCCGGAAATACACTTTAATCCCCTCCTGATGTCAGTCCGTAAATTATGGCCAACTTTACGCCACTCTTTTCACTTGAACCCAAATCATTCCATACATCTGCCTTTCCTACGAAACCCCCAATTCCATGATGGCAACACTCCACCCCTCTTTACAAGTTGGAAAAATGCAGGACTATATAGAGTCGGACAGTTAATAGACGCCCAAACTCACAAACCACTCACTGTCTTAGAAGCCTCTAGAGACTTTCCAATAATAACCACACTTAACCTAAACTTTATTCAAGCCCAATCATACACTGACAAAATTTCCAAACTTATCCCGGAAAGAGATTGGAATAGTGATCTTGACAATGTACTCTTGGCCCCCCCCCTGCCCAAAAAAGCGGTCTCTACTTACTACAAATTCCTCCGAAAGCCTATCGACTATTCATCACAACGCACAGGCCTTAACCAATGGTTAGAACACTTCCCTTCCCAGACACTCTGTTAAAGACCTTACAGACCTCAATCACGACATTACCAATGGCCAAATTCTCGGAAATGTACCTAAACATTTTCCACCGATCATACATTTCTCCCTCACGAGGGTTCCAGATGCAAATCCTAGACTCTCCAGGATGCACCAGATGTAATAACCTTCAAGCAGACCTATATCACTGCTTCTGGGATTGCCTGTTAGTTAAGAGATTCTGGACCGACGTCCATGATTTCGAAAATGAGCATTTGGTAAATTACACTCCGCTCACCCCAGAATGGGCCATATTTGGCATCCTACCAAAGGAAATTAGAGCCCCTAAACCCATCAAAAAACGAATGCTGGCAATTTCTTCGGCTGCCAGCAAAACAATCCTTCAAGTATGGATCCAAACTTCCCCTCCAGCCTTGGCAATGTTCAAAGATAAGCTGTTTTTTATTTTCCACATGGATTGGTTGGAGGCCTCCCTCCAAAAGGACTCACGTACCAAACAGTTCTTTGCTACCTGGAACAGTTATATGGAAACCTTACCCATGTCGACCAAGCAAACTCTCCATCAATGTTTCCAAAATACTCGCTGGTACAAAGAACAGATGTTAATTAGGGGGTTATTCTAGTTCACTCTTTCTGACAAAATCCTTCTTAGATGGACAAAACCATGTGCACTGCAGGGGGCAGATGTAAAATGTGTAGAGAGAATTAGATTTGGGTGAGTTATTTTGTTTCTGTGCAGGGTAAATACTGGCTGCTTTATGTTTTCACTGCAATATAGATCTCACTTTGAAGTAAAACCCCACCCAAATCTAATTATCTCTGCACATGTTACATCTGCCCCACCTGCCGTGCACATGGTTTTGCCCATCTAAGAAGGATTTTGTCAGAAAGAATGAACCAAAATAAGGCCCATGGTTTTGTCCATCTAAGAAGGATTTTGTCAGAAAGAGTGAACTATGAACTAGAATAACCCCCTTAATGATCCTCCGCTAGTCCTAGAATAAGGTGTTATCTTCTTCCGTTAAGTTCGATATTTTGTACACGTTATAACAATAATAATAAGAAAACTTATTATTACCATGTAACCTAACCTCACCTCATGTATCTGTAAATTTGATATCTGAACCACATGCCTGAATGCACAGCAATGTATCATGTTTTGAATTGATGCTTTGACATAATAAAAAAGTTGTTAAAAAAAAAAAAGCTTATATATTATAGCTGCAGTATTCAATGATGTGTAAGTGTAAACACATCTAATTGGTCTAGGTCTGATTCACAAACTGTGGATCAGACACATAGACCCAAGTAGAGACAATTTTGAACAATGGGAATTCTGTGCTGATTGCTTCAATTAACCTTAGGTGGAATTCACAATAATGGATTCCAATGCTTGTTTATAAATATATTAATTTTATTTCAATTAGCTATCAATATGAAAACAATAATAAAATGTAGGTGGCTACCTTACTTCAAATATAATACATTTAATAGCACATTTCTATTTCTAAAAAAATATTTTTAACCAACAATGAACAATATATTATAATCAAAATACTATATATGTATTTATAATATTATACTGCCTTTAAGTAAACCATACAACCTGTATTGGGAATGACCTGTGAATTTTTCAATATATTGTGATCCCAGTTATGGAGAATATAGTAATCTGGATTTGTAATGAATTGCCGGTCCGGGCTCCACTGACCAATGTAATGTGTAATTGATATCCACAGCGGTAGTAATGCCTATGTGCCGTTGTCAGGAGACACAGTAAGCAGAAGTATGTGCTGGGGGACGCCACGTCTTTCACCCGTGGCATGCTCCCCTTCTCTCTGGCTGCTGTGTGGCAAGTCTATCGGTGGCTGTGGATAGAGTATGGTCTTTGGAGTGGCAGATGGACTCTGCGGCTTTCACCTGCAGGCCGTTCCAGGAGACACGGTGAGCAGTTGGTACGTGCTGGTGGACGCCACGTCTCTCACCCGTGGCATACTCTCCCTCTCTCCGGCTGATGTACGGCAAGTCGGTCTGCGGCTGTGAAGTGGGTACGGTCTTGGGAGTAGTGCAGCGGCAGATGGATGGTGCGGCTTTGACCCGCGGTGCCCCTCCAATTTTCGACCTGCACCTGATCGCCTCTGACCTGAATGGCGGATATTGTATCACAGGCGCCTCTCACCTGCATCCACGTCAGTCTCTTTCGCAGAGGTGATATGCAGGTGTGTCCAAACTCCCTTCTGGGTCTGCCTGTGGGTATGGCTGATTTTGCTGAATGTCCGATATAATCAATGTAACGTCCTTTATGGATGTTACACTGAGGTGGAACTAGTTCAGTTCAGCTCTGCCTTGGCCCTTGCACAGTAATTTTAGCAGAAAATAATTATATTTTGCATAGGAGTACCGAAAACACTGCCACTGGCCCTGACTCTGCCTGGTGGGGGGAGGGGCGTAATTAGGTGGCAGATGGAAAAGAGTTCCCCCACCTCTCCAGGACCCATTTTAGCCCTACATATTGGTACTTAATAAATACTAGGGACCGCCAAGTTGTATATACACATGCAAATATAATATCTGTTGCATCAGGGGTGTCTTAAGAGAAGAAGAGGCCCTATGCAGCCTCATCCAGCCAGGCGGGAGCAGCGGGGTCTGAGCAGTAGAGTGCTTAGACCCTACAGCGCATGCGCAGATCTCTGGATAAATGGTGGGTGGCCAGTTTTCCAGCGATTTCCGCACCAGGAGTCTGCACTAAAGCACTTAGACTCCATTGTTCATGCGCAGATCACTGGAAAAATGGTGCGGAGACCATTTTTCTGGCAGTTGCTGCAGCGCTGCTGCCTCCATCGCAGCAGCAGCTGAAGCTCCTTAGGACAGAGGTGCCACACCCCACAGGAACTTACCATTATGAAGTCCTAAGGAGTCCTCTGTCCTAAGGAGCTTCAGAGTAGAACAAGGGCGACCCTGCCACATGCTGGATTGTAAGGAGAAGGCAGGGCATCCAGGAGAGAGCTGGGTAGAGCAGGGCTTGATCCTCAGGCCTGGTCAGGGCATGGAAGAAGAGGGGAAGTGCGGACTGGCTGAGCAAAAGGGGGTGGGGCTTGCTTCTCTAACCTGTCAGTGACAGAGCAGGGTACAGGGAAAGCTGGGATTGGATTGCCGGAGGTGAAGAAGGGGGTGGGACTTGCTATGCCAACTTTGCTGTGACAGACAGTGCAAGGTACAGGGAAAGCTGGGACTGAGCTGCCTTAGAGGGAGAAGGGGGTGGGGCTTGCTACTCCAACTTTGATGGGATGGACAGGGCAGGGTATAGGGAAAGATGGGACTGAGCTGCCTTAGGGGAGAAAGGCTTGATACCCCGATCATGCTGGTACAGACAGGGCAGAGCACAGGGAAAGCTGGGACTGGGCCAGTGGCGGATCTAGACTTCTCTTCTGGGGGGGGTTACTGTTTAAACTTGACACTCCCCCTCCAGTCCTGACTCCTCCCTTTCCCATTCCTGACTCCTCGTATTGTAAGACACAATGGGGCAGATGTATTAAGCCTTAACAAGAGATAAATGCAAGGGTGAGATAAACATCCAGCCAATCAGCTCCTTACTGACTTTTTTCAAACACAGGCTGTAACATGGCAGTTAGCAGGTGATTGGCTGGACATTTATCTCTCCTTATCACCCTTGCATTTATCTCTTGTTAAGGCTTAATACATCTGCCCCAATAATAATAATAATAATAATAATAATAATAATAATAATAATAATAATAATAATAAAAGATAATAATAAATGTAAAAGAAAAAAACCTGTATGGGGGGGGTCTGCATTGCACACATATACACAGTACTCCACAAACACACATGTACATTTGACATCACACACACAGCTCTCCTGAAATACATACATAGTGTATCACACATACAAACACACTGTATGTGCAGCCGGACACACCAGCAGCCGGAGAGTTCACCCACAAGGGAGCTCCATTCTGTGGCTGCTCCAGCTCATCAGACGACTTCACCCTGAAACCGGGCACACACCCACCATGTGCCCGCCAGGCAGTGCTGCAGACACAGCCCACCCCACAATGTCTGTGAGCAATCAGGGTGGAAAACCACCTAATTTACAGCCCACCAGCCAATAGGATGGCAGGATGGGGAGAGAAAGCCCGGCTATATCAGCTACTGGGTGAGAGAGGCGGCGTCATAATCTCCCCATCATCACTACAATCATTACTTAGTAGGTTCGGGTGCAGATGCGGCCAGCGGCAGTGAGGAGTATACCCTCTGCAGTGATTTCACTGGCCTAGGGGGGCGACCGCCCCGTTCACCCCCCTTAAATCCGCCCCTGGACTGAGCTGCTTTAAGGGAACAGGGGGCGGGGCTTGCTCCTCCGACATAGCATAGCGTACAGAGAAAGCTGGGAGTTAGTTGCCTGAGGAGAAGGGGGCAGGGCCTGGTACAATAACCCAGCTGGGACAGGGTAGGGTACAGGTAAAGTTGGGACTGGGCTGCCTGAGGGGAGAAGGGAGGCAGAGCTTGCTCCCCAAATCTGGGACAAAAACACACACTGAGCAGCGTAGAAGGGAAACAGAGCACTGTACGCTCTGTCACTGTGTGCCATCTCTGCAGCCACTGTATGACAGGCCCCTCACTGCTAAGCTGCCGCTGATCACACTGCTGGTCCAGCCGCATATAAATGACTCATTTACCCCTACATTGTGAGGTAGGGTGCAGCCAATGAAGGCTGCAGGAGGACCGGGCCACTGGTAAACTGTCCCGTTACAATCTGGGACAGCGCTGAGGCTGCTTCGCGCTTACAATGCTGTTGCATGAGTTATATAGGATATAAAAAAATAGTTTTTTCGATTTGTTACCTGTCTGGTATGTACATCCAGTTTTTTAGATTTTTACAGAATATTCTACATGTATAGTGATTTCGTATACTTGTGATAAATTTTGGCATTCTCTACCACCTGCAGCTTAACCCCTGATGAAGTCTTTGTAAGACAAAACGCGTAGGGTTGAGCTTACCTTGTATTGTCTTAAACTAATAGATGTGGACCATGAAATTTTAATGAATTTTTAATAAAAACACATATTGTATCGTCACCAATTGTGTACATCTCTCAATACTTGTTCAAACTATTAGTGAATATCATTAGCACTCTCCATTTACTCAGATTTTATATATATATATATATATATATATATATATATATATATATATATATATATATATATATACAAAATGTAGATCCAGACTGCGCACAGACACAAGCTTCAGAATATAGGAGTGCGTCCTTGGGTCAGGATGTAGTGCAGCTCTCTCCAAATAAAGCCAGACCTTAGCTTTAATTGTCCCAATCACATGTAGAAAGAAATTGGAGAAAAAGCGCAGATATGAGCAAAGTGTAAAACAAATTTTACTAAAAGTGCAGGCTCACATACATCATAGATAACAGCAAACAGCTTGCCACAGTGATATCCAACACGGTGCACCAACGACTTGAATAGCCGGGACCAGCCTGACGGCGGCGAAAAGGCTGGTCCCGGCTATTCAAGTCGTTGGTGCACCGTGTTGGATATCACTGTGGCAAGCTGTTTGCTGTTATCTATGATGTATGTGAGCCTGCACTTTTAGTAAAATTTGTTTTACACTTTGCTCATATCTGCGCTTTTTCTCCAATTTCTTTCTACATATATATATATATATATATATATATATAGACTTGTGATGTGCCGGGCACTGCTTCCCTTGTGCGTTGCTGGTCGGGTGCCGGTGTCTAACAGGTATGTAGACTTCGTAGGGTGGACACAGCACTCCAGACTCGTAGGAATTCAAAAGTACAAAAGTTTATTGAAGATGGCAACGTTTCAATGCGTGTGCCTTTTCGTCAGGCTCAATATACATACAAACATACACTGAATAAATACCTTATCAAGGTGTGTCACGTGGGGGGGCAGGTTTCTAGGCACCGCCTCTCACGTGTGTGAGTGTGCTTACAGGTACTAGGTAATGAGCAACACGCCCATCAGGGCGTGTGTTCCTGTCCCATGTACGTGAACCATTATCCCACGCTCAAATATGCTGGTGGTCGACATAGTGCAGTAGACTTTATATAATTTACATAAATATCACATTTATCGTACATAGTGAAAAATATATATATAAATAATACAAAGTGGCAGAAAAATAATAACAAAAAATTCACTAAAAGCTGGCTGAAAAATTTAAAGTGGCAAAAAGTATATATATATATATATATATATATATATATATATATATATATATATATATATATATATTATCAAGTACACTGTCTACACAGTGTCAACTAATACATAAATATAATATGTATATAACAAAAGTGATA
Organism: Crinia signifera; assembly: GCF_055691185.1. Lineage (NCBI taxonomy): Eukaryota > Metazoa > Chordata > Amphibia > Anura > Myobatrachidae > Crinia > Crinia signifera. Next base: position 188,990,828 of record NC_139218.1, read on the forward strand.
TCAAGAACATGTATATGTGTTTCCCTGCTGGGGATGGTGGGTATGGATATAACAACATAGATATTCCACCGGGAGGGATGCTGACCGACCATAATTCTGATATGTGTTATATCACAATAGTACATTAAGACCCGAATATTTGTTCAGCCCTTTGGGGGCCACAGTGCCCAGTTTAGCAATCCAGCGTGCTTCACACTTGAGCAACTGTTGTCCCCTATTGCCGCCCCGAATAGATGCAGGGATGTGGTCTATCATACGATATTTGATGGATGATAGATTAGGTTGTGCTTGTAAGAAATGTCTTGAGACCGGCTGATCTGAGGACCCTTTGGATAGCGCTTTACGGATCGATGACCTGTGAGCCGTCATCCGATCCTTAAATGGTCTTTCGGTCTTTCCTATATAGGAAAGACCACATGGACAAATTATTTGGTATACCGTGAATGGCGTGTTACAAGTTAGCAAGTGTCTGATAGCTATTGGTTTTCCTGTTTGTGGATGATTAACTGTGGATCCTGGGATAAGGAAACTGCAGGTAGTACAGATACACCTGATGCAACCCACCCTGTTAGAAAATCTTTCAGTGGTGAACATAGACGCGTCTGATTTAACCAGTATGTCCCTAATGTTTTTGGACCTCTTAAAACTAGGTAATAAGGAGGTTTGTGACAGACCCAGTGCTGGATCCGCCTGGACCAATGGCCAGTGTTTGCGTACAATCTGTGTGGCTATCGGACTCTGGCTGTTATACGTGGTTACCCATGGCGTGTTGCTCCTTACCTAGTACCTGTAAGCACACTCACACACGTGAGAGGCGGTGCCTAGACACCTGCCCCCCCACGTGACACACCTTGGTAAGGTATTTATTCAGTGTATGTTTGTTTGTATGTATATTGAGCCTGATGAAAATGCACACGCATTGAAACGTTGCCATCTTCAATAAACTTTTGTACTTTTGAATTCCTACGAGTCTGAAGTGCTGCGTCCACCCTACGAAGTCTATCTATATATATATATATATATATATATATATATATATATATATATATATATATATATATATACACACACACAGTAAGTATATATATGAAGTTTGGCAATCAGGCGTCACTCGGGGATTCAATGCAAAAAGTTATAGCTTTATTCCTTTTCACAGTAAATATATATATATATTTACAGTAAGTTGGTCGACACAAGCATTAGGTCGACATGGTCTAGGTCGACAGTCATTAGGTTGACATGGGGTTTTTGACTTTTTTTTGAGCGGACATGTACCAACAGGTGGTATTTCATGCCCTACCATCCACTAGGGCATGGTGGGAGAATAAAATAGTGCCCGAAGCATGGGAGCGCAGTGAGCCATGCGAGGGGATGTGGTGCACATTAACCAGTGTCAACATTCGGGTAAAAAAAAACACGTCGACCTTATGACTGGTGACCTAATGCTTGTGTCGACACAATGCTTGTGTCGACCTAAATCCATGTCGACCTATAACCATGTCGACATATCCCCATGTCGACCTAATGACTGTAGACTTGCTGTAGACCAAATGATCCCAACCCTTTGAATGCAGATGGGCTCATGTAAACAAAGTGCAAGAGCAGAATATCATTTGCTGCCTTACATTGGGACTAATTCAGCAGGATCGCTAATCAGATAATTCTCAATCTGTTTGATCCTTAAATGGCTGTGTGTGCGCAACATTCGCATTGCGCATTGAATTGGTGGAAATATATGTACGCATAGAAATTGCAGAGTAGCCACAGCCGTTTTGCGGTCCCAGAGTCGACAATGTCTAGGTCGACAGTCAATAGGTCCACCACTAATGGTCAACAGTGACTTGGTCGACACCTAAGAATGGTCGACATGAGTATTTAAGGTGGCTTTTCATGTCATCCATGACCATGTCGACCTAAAGTTTGTGTCGACCTGTCAATGTCGACCTGGGGTTGACCATTCAAAAGTGGTCAACCTAGTGACCGTTGACGGGGAGACGGGGAGCTCAGCGTGGTGCGGACTGCGGATGCAGGGGGAGAAATGAGATGGAGAGCCCCTGGCGCCAAGTGACGCCATCTGCCCGGCGGGGAGAGTAGCATCGGCTGCATCGGGTCAGCCTGGAGGTCCCGCTGGCAGCCCTGAGTGGTCGGAGCGGAGGACAGGATGGAGCAGAGGATGGAGCAGGCAAAGAGGATGCCCCCAGCATAGCATCCCCTTGGCTGGGAACAGGCAGCAGAACAACGGCTGCGGCACCCAGTGGTGAGTCCCGGCTGCCGCCCTCCCCTCTCAAGTGGTACAGAATGGCGCAGCCTGCACGGAGGAGGATAATGGGTGCCTCCGGCGCGGGTGTCCCCCTCCCCCCTCACCCAGGCGACAGGCGGCCAAACAACGGCAGCGGCCACACCAGAGGGCAGAGGAGGAAGCTGCGCCTCCCCCCCAGCTCCCCCTCTGAAGCTCAGGATGCGCACAGGACCCGGCCACAGGCGTACATCTCGGCCCACGGCATGGCCTCCAGAGGCGGTGACCCCCCCACCGGCACCTAGCCGACTCTCATTGGTGGCGTCCCCCCCTCCCCCAAGGGAGAAGGTACAATTACACCATCGGTGGCAGCGGCGTGGAACCCAGCCTAAAGAGGTCCCAACTCCAGCCCCAGGCCTCACTGACTCTCCCCAGGCCTCACTGACTCACTCTCCCCCTGCCCCCCAGCCCCCCCCCCCCACACACACTGGTTCTCCCACAGGAAGATGGCGCCGCAAATGGCTGCCAAGGAAAATGTGCACTCAGCCTATGTAACCCTATGTCTCCCTTGTGATAACCATACTGTCTCTGCTATACTGTGCTGTCTTGCTCTATTGTTACATACCTGGCTGCTGCAATGACCAGTGGCGCCGCTGATGGCTGCCTAGGCGCTGTGCAGTTGGCAGGTATGTGTTCCCTATGTGATAAATATACTGTCCCTGTTTATATTGCTACCTACCGGGCTGCTGCAACGACCAGTGGCGCCATGGACGGCTGCCTAGGCGTTGTGCAGCTTTGATGAGTATGTGCTCCCTGTGTGATAAACTGTACTGTCCCTGCTTATGTTGTTAACCACCTGGCTGCTGCAACGACCAGTGGTGCCGCTGATGGCTGCCTAGGCGCTGTGCAGCCCGGCGGGCATGTGGTTCCTGCATGTAATGTCTTAATGTAATGTATGCAATGCCCCCCCCCCCCCCATCATCCCTACCTGATGCTGCACTGTAATCCACAAAAAATTCCTAGTGTGCGCAAGCATACATGGCCAATAAAGTTGATTCTGATTCTGATTCTGATTCTAGACATTGTCTACCATCTATACCGTAACTACCGCAGTTTGATTAACAGGAATTTAGCATTTAGAGGCTGAAATATTGTGTTTTCTGGGTGTGTCTGAAAAACTGCAGGCGCGCCCAGGTGTCTTTGGGGTCTATGCCTTCAGCGACGACCACTTCCAGCCTGATTCTTGAGAAGATTAGTGGAAGCCCTAGACTGGTGCTTAAAGGAAAAAAAAATTCATGGTTCGGTTTTTGTGAATGGCTCTGCGAATACATCACTATTTGCAATGCACTTGGAATTTAGCAAGGGGCGTTTTTATTTTCTGTCTGGGCGGTGGCTTTCTGCTCGCAGTCCACTGCGTTTTATTTAATTAGCAATCCATGCTGAATTAGGCCCATTTCCAGATGTTTCTCTAACTAGACAGCTAGTTTGGTGGTTGGAAAGATAATACGGTGTTTGGCCTGCTAAAGTAAATTAAGGTGAGAGAAGTGCAAAATACCTACTGAATTATACCTAATTGTTAACAAACATTTTTTATACGCTTTTAGCAAATATATGGTAGTATGCACATAGCAACTTTTTTTTACGCAGTCAGTATTTATTGAAGTCAAACAACCAACACACATTGTGATATAAACAATTCCATAGGGACAGTGGCGGAAGTTCTTCCCAGTTGCCCGGAGGCAAGATAAATATTGGTGACCCCCCAACACACACACACACACACACACACACACACACACACCTACACACACCAACCTTCTATAAATTTATGTATGCATGTGTGTATGTATATTATGTATATTATGTTTAAAAATAAAGAAACTGTGACATCTATGGTCCTGCTGGGAGGGGGAGTCAGCTACAGAAGTGATATCAATGGCTTTCAATTAACTGATTCAAACTTGTAGGGGAGCCCCCTTTGGAGCAGGAGCCCGGCGGCAGATGACTCCATTGCCTCCCAAAGATCTGCCTCTGCATATGGACATCAAGGAATAGAAAGGATGTCAAATCAAAATAAACATTAAGGGCCAGATTCTCTAAGCTTCAAAAGTTATAAAATGGAGAGTGATAAACAGCCAGCCAATCAGCTGCTGCCTGACATTTTTTCAAACACATTCTGTGACATGGCAGGTAGGAGCTGATTGGCTGGCTGTTTATCACTCTCCATTTTATCACTTTTGAAGCTTAGAGAATCTGTCCCATAGTCCCATACAAGAATGCTGATAGAACAAAAACATAGACATCACTCAATTAGCAGATAGAAACTTAATCATTTTAGCAATTAAACACTCTGCATGGATCTGCTTTTTTTCTACAATATCCATTATTTTATATGATCAATATCAATATTTTCAGTGGTTATTTTTAATGGGAAATCCTTTCATGTCCACAAAATACCACAATGTTTTCAGTGGTTGTCTTTAATAGGGAAATAGTGTAGTGATTCCAAAGGGGTCAGATGACTATTCTAAAAATGGGGATTATGGGTTTGTTATGGGCATTAACCCAGTCCAGTTGGTAGATGATCACTTTATAGCACTGGTATTAACTAGGTGGAATTATGTTTAATGTAGCGGATAAGCACTAGATAAAAATGTTTCTACTGTAGGTAAACTTGGTTAAGGTCTGGAAGAATCTCAAAGGTGAAAAAGGGCAGCAAAAGCTATTTCTGCAATACAGCCAGAGGAAGGTAGGATAATGGATTACATCAACCATAATGAATTGCAGAATAGCTTTTTGAAAGGAAGTCGAGGGTTACTGAGCAACTTCATATTGTACAAAAACAAAGCAATTCACTGATTCGTCACATGCTTATACTGAGATTTTTCCATCAAATCCCGCGATTGTGAATTTGGGATGCAGAGCAAGGATGCAGGAGAGAGGTGAAAGAGGACCAGTGTACAAGGTCTGTACAATGCTGCATTCACACAGAATGGATCTGCTTTTCTTCTGCAATGTAACAAAAGAGATTTTGCAGCTGGCACTCGTTCTCTGGTGGGTATTAAAAGGGGGGCGGCAAACGAATTCTGGTCTGCAGCCCCCTCTCTTGTTCTCGTTTACCTCCTCCTCCTCCTCCTCTCTCCACACCCAGGGACTGGCCAGGAAGGAGTGTATAGCATGCTCCCTACTACACAAGAGGAGGGAGGGTGAGTCCTTATAGGGTGGGTGTGTGTGTGGCTTGTCCTCCCTGCCTGCCACTCCTATCCTCCCCCTCTCATACACAAAACACACAATAGACCAACACAAAGAGGACATAAGGTTGAATGCTCCTCCTCTCCCATATAGCATGTATATTTGTAGGGTGGCATCCCTAAACATGGTCCTGTAACCCATCAGGCCTTTTCTCTACAGGGACAATGCACAATATCCTAGGCTGAGGAGCTGACATTTTTAGGATTCCCTATCAGATGAGGATTCTCTACACAAAAGCCTGCTATTTGTAGGATCAAAATCCATCCACTATGGGCAAATGCACTGGGAGATGTACCTTGGTTGGGATCTGCTGTCTGCAGCTGGTAAGTTACAACAATAACCGGTGTGATGGGATTCCAGGAACCATTAACAGGATTAACACATCATTCCTACATTTACACTAATGATGCTGCAACTGACTTCATCCTATGACATCCATATTCTTACTTATCATATTGTAAGATCCTCTACCAGTTAGCATGGTATATGGAAATCCCACCTGCAAATCTGGTTGTACATTTACATTGTAGGCTTATTGGCCAGTGTTGCAATTATTATTATTATTATTATTATTATTATTATTATTATTATTATTATTATTGTTATTATCATCATTATTATTACTACTAATGTAAGGAATGTGTTTGCATACTGCTGTCACGTGTACCATTGAATATTATATGTACTTACAGATAAATATATGTATGTAATGTACTATGTTTTAGTGTATTTCAATATTTCTAACAATTTGAATGAAAAATGTTTTTTAAGTTTTTTTATTTACATAAACAGTACTCATTATTAAACATGGAGGCAACTCCAGGAAACTTTAACATTATGTACAAAATGTCATTTCAATTGCAGTATAATTAAACAGAATCCATTGCGAATGAAGCTTAATGTATTATATTAGTCAAATATACTCTTTTAAATTCTCTTTAGCCAGACAACCGTTATTACAATGTCTACCTAGACAGTAACGGCGTGAGGTTATGTAACTGGATGAATTTTTGGTTTTGACAGATTCTGTCCGAAATTTCTTGAAAGATTTTGACCACAAGTAAACCCACTCCCAACTAAAAGTTGTGTATTGTATATTGTTCAATCTTTTTAAGCAGAGCATATTAATAAAGCTTTTGCAGCAGGTTTAATTACTTTGGACTGAAGTTCACCGATAGGATAGCTACAGTATGAAAGCAAAAGTTGTCAGTGCTATCTAAAGCAATCATAGTATGTTGATGTATTGTTAATATGCAACATTGCGTAGTGTTGGTGAAAGTCGCTGGATTTTATGATTTTTGTATTTTATGTTTGCCGACCATCAAATGATTTTTAAACTTGCGGCATCTGGTCTGAGAACTGGGCGGACGGCTGATGTCCTCTGGCACGTGTCCGCCTGCCCACATCCATCATGCCCAACCCCACCATTCAAGCGCCGCGGAGACTATGCAAGTCTCCAAAGGTGCCCGCACAGAAGCCCTGCACATGCGCATAAGCGAATATGCGCATTCGCAGTGCTTCACTATTGGCCCCCATTGCAAACTTGAAGGGTACCTTTGGTAATCAGAATCAGGCCCTTAAATATGTTTCAGAAGACCAGTACAATAGGGCTAAATCAGCATCATTTGTAGATTAGTGAAAATCGCAAATAGCAACTTTTGGGAATCTGCACAAGCGCGCATGCCGTAAAGTGCCTGCATGTGCCCAAAATATGTGGTCGCTTTGGGAAATTGCGAACACAGTGTAAGGGCCTTCGGGAGGTGGTGGTGGAGTGCTGCAGAGGCACGATCCAGACAATGTAGGTAATGCAGACCGGTTGGGTGGTGGCATGGCGACTGCGTCACTTCACAAGTGGCTGATGCGACCTAAAAGATGGCCATCCATTGACTAGCTTCGTAGCTAGGCTGCGTAGCCAGGGGGTAATCCTTTATGTTCAAGCACTTTGCACACGACCAAAGTGCAAAATCTTCCGGGCCCCTCAGAGCGTGCATGCGGCCCTGCCCTGTGCTGAGTGTCGTCCCCCCCCCCCCCCCGCAGGCTACCAGCAGCAGCTGTAATTCTGCAAATTTTAGCAAAATTGCAACTGATACTGAATTAGGCCCAATGGGCTAGATTTATTATAGCAGCGCTAAATGCGCCGGTATAACAGTTCCTGCTTCGCCTCATTAGCGAGGCGAAGCAGGAGGGGACACCGACAAGATGTACTAACACCATGCCGGCCAAAGTAGGGGAGCGCTAACTCCCCCCTCCGGTGATGTCCCCTCCTGGAGACAGCGCATCAGTTAATACTGATGCGCTGTCTCCTTCCCCCCCTGTCCGGCTCACTGTGCATGCGCTGGATCTCGCTACTCTCGCGAGATCCCCAGCGCAGCTCAGAGCCAGCAGCAGGGACAGAGCTGTGCCTGCTGTAGGCATAGGGCATCGCCGCCTGCAGCTGTCAAAGTCGATAGCTGCAGGCGGCGGAACTGTCAGTGATGCTGACCGTTCATAAATTAGGCAGGAGGCAGGCGGCAGGCGTGCAGTATGAAATATCGTAGCTGCGCTATGCCTCCTGCCCCACACCACCGCACGTTAGGTACCCGCTCGGCGGTTGTCATAGATCAGGGGAAGCAATATCCCCTGCTTTAGCGCATGGGGATAATGCATATGCCCCTGATTGCCACTTCCTAAATCTACCCCAATGTTAGATATTAATTTTCATTAACGTATATAGCAAGTTCCAAAACAAGTATGATAGACCCAGGGCTCATAGTAAAATAAGCAAGTTCCTTACCCAAATATAACTTTTTTGTCCACCGTGTTAATCCTTGCAGCATTAAGTTTTAGTGTAAATTAGTGCGCCAGCATAATAATTACAGCAGTATTATTTATCCTCCGCTAGGAGAAAGATAATGATTATGTAGAATTTATAGATTACAGATGGTTTTCTTTTGTGTGCCCCCTGCAAAATATAGAGCATAAGTTACTAGCACAGTTTTTCCAAAATTGAGTGCTGGGGCACCCTGGGGTATTTTGGGACACTTGCAGGGGTGGTTTGGGTTGGTGGTCCAGAATCAATTCAAATTGTTTATGTGCAATGTAATAGACAAAACCAGCTTGACCGATGACTTGTTCCCAGTGTAAAAATCATTCGATGGTAAGCTTGTTTTGATGGGGTTTGGACATATTCGCACAGCTGCAGCCATACACATCCATACGCACAATGAGCCCGTTAATTCGCAAGACGGGATTCCACTCTAGTGGGGTGGCGTCTTAGCGGAACGCTGGCCGTACGAATTTGCGCCTGTGCGATCAGGTCTGAATTGGGCCCAATGTCTGCATATGAGTGGGACCTGTAATCAGGGCCGGCGCCACCACTAGGCAAACCTAGGCATTTGCCTAGGGCGCCGGCCACTGGAGGGCGGAAAATGCCGCCCGGGTACCTGTCCTACCGGCGCTGTCTATTTCAATCTGGCGGCGGAGGCAGCGGGGGTCCCTGCAGTCTATTAAAAATCACGAGCGCTATCCGCCGGGCTATGCGGAAGCGCTTCTAGTGTGAAAACTCTGGCAGCACGGCGCACGCTGATCTCAGCCAATCAGCGTGCTGCCAGTGTTTTCACACTAGAAGCGCTTCCGCATAGCCCGGCGGATAGCGCTCGTGATTTTTAATAGACTGCAGGGACCCCCGCTGCCTCCGCCGCCAGATTGAAATAGACAGCGCCGGTAGGACAGGTACCACCCCACACCTCACACACACCATCCACCCCCCCCCCCCCCCCGGCACCGGGGCGCCCCCAGCCCGACTCGCCTGGGGCGCTCCGGTGCCTTGCACCGGCCCTGCCTGTAATACTGTAGTCCTTGGTCCTGTCAGGTAAAAGAACATATCCAGTGACAGTAATAGAACAGTATCACCCAGTGGCATAATAAGTAAAAATGAGCCATGGTATTTCTCCAGAAACATCACTCAATAGAAAATTCGGTACTTATGTAGTATCTGGGCTGCCGATTTTGTGATTGTATGCCTACCTTAAGGCATACAATCAGATGCGATTCGATGCGATTTTGCATAGGATTCAATGTTAAGAAGGTCCTGTTCATTTCCCCACTATCCAAGTGGGCATAGAGTTGACTTTATATAGCGTGGCGAGCGCAGCGAGCCACCGATCCCGAAGCGTGGCGAGCGAAGCGAGCCCCGCGAGGGGACGCATATTTCTTAAAAAGTATTCTGTGTCCCCTCGGGCTCGGTGGCTCGCTACGCTCGCCACAGGTTTATATCCAACTCCATGCCCACTTGGATAGTGGGGAAAGGAAAAGGACCCCTTTTTCCCATTGAATTCTATGTTAAAATGGACTCAGACCATTTTAACATTGAATCCTATGGAAAAATCTTGACCATCGCATCACATACGATTTGGTCGCATGCGATGCGATGCGATCCGATCCGATTTCTAAATCGGACGCCCAGATACTACATAAGTACCGAAAAATCATTTTATGCTCAAACAACCCCGTGTTGGTATTTCCTGTGAAATATTGGTAGTGATATTTTCAGTGCAGGAAATAGTCTTCTAATTGGCTGGTCTAGATCAACCAATCAGGATTACTTAATCAGGCAAAGTTGTTGCCATCATAGATAGCCTTAACTCATGTAAACCATTGGGTGATGTTGGCAGTCCATGGCACTGCCATATTTCTAGTGGCATGATACCCACATGTCATTTTTATAACAGGAGATACATTAAGAATAATTTTATTCTCATAATGTCAAAATATGGCCCCTGACATTGAACTGAATAGGTGACTACAAAATTAATTTCTGTGTTTAAAACAGTCAAGTTAAATTCTAGTGTGATGGTTTAACAACACTATTGTGGTTTAAACCTTTGTGGGTACTGTAAAATGTATTATGTTTATGGATTGTATTTGTTCTAAAGCCGGTATTATTGTTTGTAGAGTGAATAGCAGCCAAATTATTATCTAACGTTACAAAAGCGACAGCAGTACAGCAATAATTGCACACCCTTCTAGTAACAAATATACTATTTTACTTTATTAATCCAGGTAAATGGTATATCTGCACTTATTTAAAACACAACTTTAAAGACATATCTCTCTCTAATAATTATAATGATAATATTTCTCTTTCTGACTACTGACATTGAACATAAAACACTATACAATGATAATGAGCATGTGCACATTATTAATGGTTTATTTAATGATCTTGACTATTTCCACATAGAATATGCTTCACTAAATAATGATAATGAGCATTTCTCTTTTATTACAAGCTTTCCCTGACTTCCACTTTAATGCAGAAGGCTTATGAAAAATTAATTCTGTGAGGCTGGATGACTGACTTGTTGTGGGAATTCTCATGCTCTGCAACACTGACATTCCCATCCTGCCTCTGACCTTTAGCCTTTGCCCTGTCTCAGATTCCTTATCCTTCTTATGTCTCATCCTGGAAATGAATAGGGTCCCTTAGCATAGATTCAATCTACACACATATGTGTCTAATCAATGCACCCTTCCATATTATTTTGGGTAATAGTGTATTTCCCTCAATCCAATAATTACTTGTTTATAATGTTTAATGAGGTCTTTCCCATAAAAAGCTGTGTTTGCTGGGAAAACCCTGTTTAGAGCTGTCTGAGCACGCCCATGTCTGCACAAACCATACAAATATGCTGTACTGATGAAGATCAATTATTCCTAGAACAAATATATTTCATAACAATATACAGGATAAACAAAAAAAGAAACAAGGCATGCTAACAATGTACCATACTTGCCTACTTTTGAAAACTAAGTTCAGGGAGATTATAGTTGGTAGTAGAATTTTGCAAAGCGCTCCATTGAGGAGGCGTGTTATGCTTCTCCCAAAGTGCGTGTCTAGTTCCATATATGGAAAGATCGTGAGTAGAGATTGTGAATGTGGCACCTAGAAATGTGGGTGTGTACTGCTACATCTGAGAGGAATCTTTTAAAATGACTTATATCCAAATGTAGATGAGCCCAAAGCAGTTAGTAAGAAATACTATACTTGCTAAAGTGCTGGGAAATGGTGCTGATGATTCAATGTAAAGTTATCTGTCTCTCATTCCTTTTTTCCCAAAAATGTAACAGTGTAATGTGGGCTAGGTGAAATTAGTGAGATTGATAGACTAATGAGGGAGAGAGTAGGGTTACCACCTTTTTGTTGAGAGATTCCCGGATAGTGGCCCGCCCCTTGACCCACCCACTGACTTGCCCTAGCCCCGCCCCTTGACCCGCCATTTTCCTGTTTTTGTTAACATTGTCCTCAATTCTATTCTTGATTTTGCACACTATAATGCCCCTTACACGTTAAGCCACACACCGTGATGCCCATTACTCGTTATGCCACACCCCATGATGTCCATTACATGTTACATCACACACTGTGATGCCCATTACACGTTATAACAGGGCTAGACAAAAAAAATTTGAATCTAGGAGCCAGGATGAAAGTGTAGGAGCCAGACAAAATCAAAATAAGGACTGTCCGGAGTAATCCCAGAGGGGTGTTAACCCTGGGAGAGAGGGAGATTCCTGCTATTTCAGGGAGTCTCCTGCAGCATGCAGGAGGGTAGGCATCTATGCGATATATACATATACTGTATTTTAAGAATTGTTGTTTTTAATTAAATATCATACATTGACACGGATAAGCAGTCACCATGGGTGAGATGTGTCAAATCTTGTAGAGAAATAAAGTGGAGAAAAATAAAACACCAACCACTCAAACACAACCTTTAAAACGTCAGTTAACAGCGGTTTGGTGGGTACTTTGGGGGAAATTTACTAAGAATACGAATGCAAAAAGTTGCATTCGTATTCTTAATACGAATGAATACAACTGCATACATCGTATGCCAAGTCGTGTTCTGGAGGGGGATTTACAAAGCAGTCAAATACGACTGCTTTGTAACCCTCCGATGGCGTATATACGGCCGCTAATATGAATTCCTACAGGCAGTCTGCACGGATCAGCCAGATCCGTGCAGGCTGCAAGGTGTAAAAACAAATTGTAAATTGAATAAATAAAAAAAATAAAAAAACGGCGTGGGGTCCCCCCCACAGCTGAAACCAGCACCAGGCTGACAGAGCCTGGGGCCGGTAGTTAAAAATCAGGGAACCTGACAAATAGGGGTTCCCCGATTTTTAACAACCAGCCCCAGGCTCCAGGTCCGGGGCTGGTTCCCAAAATACGGGGGACAAAATGACTAGGGGTCCCCCGTATTTTAAGAACCAGCCCCAGGCCAAACCAGCCAGCAGGGTAATGCCACAGCCGGGGGGAGACTTTGTATACAAGTCCCCCCGGCCAAAGCATTAACCCCCTGACTGGTCAGCCTGGCCAGTGGTATAAAAGGGGTATACGTTGCACTATGACAGTTTTTGAACAGACCCAGGGCGAGATGTACCAAGCCTTGAAAAGTGATAAATTGGAGAGCGATAACCCACCAACCAATCAGCTCCTATCTTTTATTTCTCAAACCCAGCCTGTAGCATGACAGTTAGTAGCTTATTGGCTGGTGGTTTATCAATCTCCATTTTATCACTTTTCAAGCTTACTGCATCTGGCCTACAGTGAATGAACTGAGACATAGAGACTCATTCCATTCAGGTGCGGTATGATTTGCCATCACTGCTGCTTTCTTGGAAGCAGCAGTGATAGCGCTGTATGGTTATGCAGCAATATGCGTCTATTGCAAGCAGACGCCTCCTACTGCAGTAGGGATCTGATGGACCTGTGCCCAACATAGTATCAGATCTCTCTCCCATAATCTGGTGGTTTATGGCACAGATAGTGCCCTGCAAGCCGCCCATCGCAGAGACCAGGGAATCTTCGCCTTACAACGGAGAACCCTGATCTCTTTCCACCCCATAAATGAAGGGGGGACACCACCATTTTCACAAATGGAGGCCAATGACCCCCTCCCTGCCCCAGAACGGCAGCAGAATGTCTGCTTCTCTGCAAACCACTCTTGAAGGTTTGCTATAGATGCTGGTTGTGCTGAGAGATGTATCCGTCCTTTAAGCAAATGTATTAGTTGCTGACATAGACACTGCTTCCCTGCACTGAGACATACTGTAGCTGCACCTGCCTAGCTCCCGTGTTAAGTTTCTATTACCCCTTTCACATCTCCAAAATAACCCGGGAAATTGCCAGGTTGCTGACCCGGGTTTGATGTGAAAGTGCTGGAGCTGGTTCTGGTCGAGATCCCAATTCCAACCCCGCATAGCAATGTGAAAGGGGTATATTCCAGCAGGGATGGACATCCATACCTCCCAACTTCTAGGGAAACGGAGGAGGGACAGAGGGATGCGCACCGTAGACTCGCCAAAAAGTTTTGCCGCTATGGGGGCATGACCCAGAGGCTCTGTGAGCCTTTAGCCAAACCCCAGCCCTCTGGCTGTGAGAATAGACGCTGTGCGCATGCGCACAGCATTTATTCACCGCTGCTCAGCAGCCGGCAAGGGGGACTCCCAACAGCCCCCCTGCCACGGGACAGCCGGCCATGGGAGGGACGCGGGAATGTCCCCCGAACACCGGGACATTCCCACAGATTTTGGGACTGCTGGGAGGTATGGACATTGGAAAACCCACCATCAAATGAATTCAACCCAAGTTATAGTTTACTAGCCATAACATCAAAACCAATAATTTGGACTTCTAAAACTTGGGTGTCTATTTACTAAGCCTTGTAGCGAGATAAAGTGGACAGAGATAAATTACCAGCCAAACAGCTCCTAACTCCATGGTACAGACTGATTGAAACATGAGAGGAGATGGTTAGTAGGTACTTAGGGCGAGATGTACTAACGGGAAAATGTGGTAAAACCCCCGTTTTACTGCATTTTCCTATGCACTATTACCCGGCCGCCACGTCACCGCAGTGTAGGGTATCGCCACCTTTGGGTAGCGATACCCTATAGAATTTTCTAAAAGAAACAGCCACTATAAAATAGTGTTAATTTAGGCGCTATCTGATGTATACAAGAAATATAGTTTTTTTATAAATAAAAATGATAAAAATTAAAAAAATAATTTTTTATATAGGTAAAAGTATAACTCAGCTGCAGTTCTCTTTTATGCACAAGTGTGTGTGTGCATAGAATTATCTCACATCCGTGCACAGAGAGATTTAGTCTCATGCACTGATGTAGTGATAAAACAAATATAGAGCCAAAAAAGATTAGAGTTACTGCGCTATTATCCAATTAATTATTGCACCATGGATGAATACACTCACACAAATAAATTAGAATTGCTCAATGGTATATCACATTTATTATAAAGATATATTTTTTTATATATATATTTTAAGTGCTCCCAGTCCAGCATCCACGACCTGCTAACTTATATGGTCAAAATGCAAATATAACCTCAGATATTGTAGCTGTGGGTATTACAGTTAGTGTCTCTGGATAATATTTTTCAATTAGTTGAATATATAGCAGCAGGATAAATAGCAGCATTCCAAAAACAAGGTAACCCTGTTTAGGGTATTAGATGGAGTGATAGATTCTGTATGCTTCGCTCACCTGCGCTTTTGTGCGCTCGATGGACTTGGAGTGAGTCACAGCTGGAGTGTCCCTCCGGTTGGTGTGGGTGAGTGGGGAGCTGGACCCTGGATGTTAAGGCTGGTCACTGCTCAACCCACCTTGCCCGAGCCTGTTGTTTGAATAAGCAGTGGCTGGCATCTCTCTCACCGGCGCAGCCGACTGCCGGCTCTCACCCTGGAGTTCTCCGCTGGCGCTTGCTGTTACTTCCTTCGGCTGGTAGGCGTCTGCTCAGTTTGGGATGCTCCCCCCTTGTAGCTTTGGTGAGCGCTGAGAGGTACAGGTCAGGTGTGCTGGAAGTAAGGGAGACACTTGGCTTCCTTTAACGCGTTTCGCCCTAACAGAGGGCTTTTTCAAAGATACTTCCTTCCGGCTGCAGGGGGGAGCAGGAGGCGCCGGGGACAGCTTGCTTAGGTGTACCCGGCGTGAGGGATGCAGGAGGGGGCAGGGAGGTGACGGAGACCCCGCGCACACCACATTCCAGGTATCGCGGGGGGCCTCCGTTACCGCATTGCGATGCCAGCCGCATATGTTAGTACATATGCGGCGGCATACATATGTATTTTAATACATCTCGCCCTTAATCTCCATCCAATTTTTCTCTTTCCAAGGCATTAGTAAACAGACCCTGTGGAACAGATGTGTCCTCCAGTATACAACTCGCAGCAGGGCCTGGTCAGTGCATAGTGAGCGGGGCTAGCACAGATAAGGGGTGTGCAGGGGTGTGGCAGTACTAATCATGTCATTGTGGCCCCGCCCTCGATATACAGTGCTGAGAAACAGGTGTTGTATAGCATGGGTTCCCCTCCCTTTGACCTGGTGGGGAAAGCAAGAGACTTGCCCACCTTTGTGGGGAGGGGCTGGGAATGCGACTCAATTTTCGAGAGCTGACCGTCTGTTTTCAGAAGGATAGGCAAGTATGTTTTATTGGTGGTGTAGTAGTTAGACAAATTATATTTTAGGGACAATTTTACTTCGAATTTACTTTAATTTGAGGAGGAGGAGGCGCCGGGGACAGCTTGCTTAGCTGTCCCCGGCAGGAGGGGGCAGGGAGGTGACGGAGACCCCGCGCACACCACATTCCAGGTATCGCGGGCGGCCTCCGTCACCGCCTCGCGATGCCAGCCGCATATGCTAGTACATAAAATCTGTAGGTAAAATCTCTTAATATTGCACTTGTGCTCTATTCAAGTAAAAATAAATAATAAAAACAAAACAGAATATTAAATCATTAGCTATTACAGGTGGGTACAAGACAAAATAATCAGGACATGACAAATAATTAGCTTTGACATCACTAACCATGCCTCTATTCATGAATCCACTAATCCACATAAGGATACCGGGCGAATGTTTAATTGTTTTTGTCAACTCCGCACTGGCTCATCAGCCAAGAATATTATGTGCCATCTGAGGGGCAGATTTATTAAGCTTGGAGAAGAGATAAACTGGAGATAAAGCGGAGAAAAGGTAAAAGTAGATAAAGCACCAGCCAATCAACTCCCAACTGTCTTTTTCAAACACAGCTGATTGGCTGGTGCTTTATCTCCTTTTACCTTTTCTCCGCTTTATCTCCAGTTTATCTCTTCTCCAAGCTTAATAAATCTGATAATCCCTAAAGCAGACTACTGGGAAGTGAAAACAGTACCTATGTTATCTAGAAGAAGAAGATAGATCTATCTGTATTTTCCAAGATCACAGCAATATACTGTACCTATCTCAAATCCAGCACAGGGAGCCTGCTGCTTAGTCATATACACTAAAGGGCCTGTAGGCACTGGGCCATCTGGAGCACTGCAGAGCAAGCTAAATGATTCTCCAATTATTTTGCAGGTCCAGAAAGAAAGCCTGCAGAGGTCAGGGGCAAGAGCAGGATTCTGGAGGGGGGTTTACGATTTTTTTTTAGAGTGAATGTCGCCAGCAAATGAAGCATGCAAATGAACATGTAAGAAGCTTTAGTCTGCCCCAAACAAAGTTCAGTTTATGCACACTTGCCTACTTTTGAAAACTAGTTTCAGGGAGATTATAGTTGGTAGAAGAATTTTGCACAGCGCCCCATTGAGGGGGCGTGTCATGCTCCACCCAAAGGGCTTGTCTAGTTCCATATATGGAGAGATTGTGAACGTGGCAACTAGAAGCGTGGGTGTGTATTGCTTTATCTGAGAGTAATCTTTTAAAATTACTTATATCCAAATGTAGATGAGCCCCAGAGTTAGTAAGAGCTACTGTACTTGGTAAAGTGCTGGGAAATAGTGCTGATGATTCAGTGTAATTGTATCTGTCTTTCATTGCTTTTTTCCCAAAAAATGCAACAGTGTAATGTGGGCTAGGTTAAATGAGGGAGATTGCTAGACTAATGAGGGAGAGAGGGAGATTGCTGCTATTTCAGGGAGTCTCCTGCAGAATGCAGGAGGGTAGGCAGCTATGAGTTTATGTTACTACAGCACTTCAGTCATATGCAGGCCCAGTGATCACAGTAAGCTACTTACCAGATCATCTGTCTGGTACAATGACTGAGTACTCAGATCCACAGACACAAGCAGACTTGGCAGGAGAATCTGCAGCCACTTGGAGCCATTCCACCCTTTATACTGCATGTAATGGCTGATTACCAGGCTGTGGGGAAGGGTTTTATGGACATCTGGAAAGTCCCTCTGAGTTGCCTATGGAGATATCCTTATCTGCATAGACTGTCAATAAATAGTAGAACTGTGATCAGGTGGCTGGGCTCTTTCTTTCTAACCTGATCCATTTTCCACAGTGGTGTCACTTTGTCAGGGCTGCCACCAGCAGGGCCGGCGCCACCACTAGGCAGGTCTAGGCATTTGCCTAGGGCGCCAGCCACTGGAGGGCGGCAGTTCGCCCCTCACCCCCATGTGCAAAGGGGGTACCTGCTGCACCGTCTGGGGAGCGGGCAGGGGGGTCCATGCTGTGTATACCTGTGGTGCTGTGTATAAAGCTGGCGGCAGTGGGGAGTCCCTGCAGTGAACAAGAAATAACTAGCGCTATCCACCGGGCTATGCGGCAGCACGGGAAGCGCTGCCGGGTTTGAAAACACTGGCTGCACGCTGATTGGCTGAGATTCAGCCAATCAGCATGCAGCCAGTGTTTTCAAAACAGAAGCGCTTCCCGCGCCGCCGCATAGCGCTAGTTATTTCTTATTCACTGCAGGGACCCCCCACCGCCGCCAGCTTTATACACAGCGCCGCAGGTACCCGCGCGGCAAGGACACAACTGCAGGCTCCTGTCAGACGCCAGCAGGACCCCCCCGCTCCCCAGACGGCGCAACAGGTACCCCCCCGGCACCGGGGCGCCCCCACCCCGACTCGCCTGGGGTGCTCCGGTGCCTTGCACCGGCTCTGGCCACCAGAAATTGTGGGCCCCCGGACCGACAAAATAGGCATGACTTCTCTTCCCTTTCTCAAAACCCCAGAATTACTGGTGACACATCTGGTGGCCGGAACACTCAACCTTTACATTGCTTCAAACAAAGCACTGTTATTGAGCTAACAGCCAGAAATTCATCTCTGTACAGACAAATAAAGTCAGGTCACGAGTGAATGTACATTGGTCTTGAAAACCTATAGAGGTGATGGCATTACACATGCATATATACAATTCCTAATAACATCCTCTTCTTGAGTGGCATATTATACCCCAATAAAATAGGCAACACAAAATAAAGACACAAAGATACAAATTATTGATAAATTGATTTAATATATAAGTGTCAATGTGAGAAACCTGTTCCCTTTATTTACATATACCAAACAGGAGTCAGTGCGTGGTCAGTAAGCCACCGTATTTTAACACACTTTATTCTGTCTTTGTATTCACCTACTATTCACCTACTTGTGTGTTTTATATATTTTCGCCAGTTTAACCAGAATAATAAAGGTTATATTTTATCTCTACTTGTGAGAGACCATAGAGGAGCACCACATAATAGACATTCTTTTCTCTCTTTTTTTTTGCTCAAACATACCTCCCAACTGTCCCGATTATTTGCTGGCCACTGCACATTCATGGCAGGTCTGAATTACCCCCTTAATCACAGTATTTCTCCTAATACCAGTATAAGGAGACTGGTGAATAGACAAGCCAATCCCACTTACTTTGTTCTATAGGAATTGAAAAAATCTCAATCGCTTGGTTACTGGGATAACTAGGATTACGTTGATCAATAAAAAAAAGTGCTGCATATAAGAACTGAAGATGCAGCTAATGACCAGTATGCTGGGAGTGCAGATCTTATGATAGATCTTATGTGAAATTACACACATAAGATCTATCGTGTGCCTGGGAAGCTGCCAGGGAAATTGTGACAAGATCTGGATCGGAAGCTGGTCATTCTGATGTATGGCATGTTTAAGAAAAAAAGATTAATTGACTCAACCTCCTCCTGCTTTATCCAGTACAAAATAATCCACTCCAAAAGCACAGCAACAGCAGACCACACACAGAACAGTTTGGCAGCTTGGCTTGCCTTTGGCAGAGCAAAAGAGTGTAATGCAAGCAGGGTCTTGTCCTCCTCTGCTTAAGCACGCAGGTGCTTCCGAAGGTGTCGACTGGTGTGGCGCTGCACAGCTTGGGGGTTTATCCATTGCGCATGCGCACAGCGTCTATTCCCGCAGCCAGGGGGCTGGGGGCATGGCTAGAGGCTCACAGAGCCTCTGGGTCATACCCCCATAGCGGCAAAATGGGGGCGTGGCCTCGTGGGAGAGCCGCGATTATAGGCCACACCCCCAAAATTAGGTCACACCCCCGAAATTTCCGGCGCACCTCCGGCGCGCGGCAGCAGTGTCCCGCATCGTGCACGTCAGAAGTTGGGAGTTATGCCTACATGCAATATTTCTTAAAATGTACAGTACCTCCCAAAATGTCTGCTGCCTCAGAGGAAACAGTTGTGAAGAATGCTAAAGGAGGTGGTGACCATTTTGTGTGGGACATTTAACAGAGGCTCAGGGAAAGATGTAACATTACTGTGTGGGGCATAATATAGTGTCAGGGGCATAACTGTGGAGTATAGTATTTATTATTAGCAGTTTCTTCAATAGCACAGCAAATTCCTTTGCACTTTACAATTGGAAACAGTGATAAAACAAACTGGGTAGTTAGAGACAGTCAGATAAGTAGGAGGGCCATGCTTGCAAGCTTACAATCTAATATGCTGTCAGGGGCACATCTGTGTGGCATAATATAGTGTAAGATTCAATACTGTGGTGCAAGTGACATAACTGTGGGCCTAATATGGTGTAAGGGACATGACTGTGTGAGGCATAACATGGTGCAATGGTTATTACTGTGAGGTGCATAATATTGTGTGGCAAAATATGGTGTAAGGGTCCCTATTTTGTGGGATATAATAAGCTATAAAGGACACTTAATGTTATTAGGGACTTTAAGGTGTATGGCATAATGTGTAAGAGACGTTTCAGTGTAGCATAATGTGTAAGGGACATTATAGTGTGGTGTATAATGTGTAATGGGCATTACTATAAGTGACCAAGAATATAAGGAGCTTGAATCTGAGGGTGAAAAACTGGAGGTAGTCTGTTCATGCAAGACTGCGCCTCTCGCAGTGAGGCCATGCACAATGGGCCTGATTCAGTATGGATTGCTTGTGTAATCTGCAGTGTAGTTTCCAGTTGGTCAGGAAACTGCACACTTGTAGGATCAGTGCATGTGATGTGCAGTGCAGTTCCTGCAATCATATCGTAGTTATGTTAACTCCACTGCCTGACTGACCAGGCCAAGGACTGCTTTGCAAGGGGCAGTCTGATTAAGATTAGACTCACTCAGGCTGCATTTGCTGAGAAGCATTGCATCACAGTTTTCAGTGAAAGCAAATGCAGGCGGGGGGTTGTATGCACCTCTTATTGCATTTGCATTGCTATGAATACATACCTCCCAAATGTCCCTCTTTTCGCGGGAATGTCCTGTTTTTTGGGACGTTCCCAGATCCCTCCCGGGGCCAGCATTATCCCGCAGCGGGGGGGGGGGGGGGCAGTTGGGAGTTCCCCCTGTCCTCTGTGAATAGATATTCCCAGAGCACCCTCTTGCTGCGAGGTCACGCCCCCAAAATTTCAGACACACGACTCTGACGTGTGAAGCGGCTCTCCTTACGATGGCTCAATGTTGGGAGGTATGTGAATGGCATAAGCTAAGCTGCTGGGAGCAACTCATCAATTTCTGATCCATAATGAATCAGGCCCATTGCTGCAAAGTCATGCCCTTTTTTATATTTAAAACATCCATGTGGGGGGGGGGGGGGGGGGTGTTTATACATTTTACTGTTTGCACAGTAAGCCAAATTGCTTATAAAGCTGTAAACAGAACCTGCTGGGCAGTATAGAATTAGAAGAAGGGGTATACTCAGGGCCAGTGCAAGGTTTTTTGGCACCCTAGGAAAAATGTCAGACTACTTCCACCCGCACACCAATAGCGACTTTCCAGAACCTCAGGTGAAAGTGTGGAGGGGGAATCATAGAAGTTTAGCACCTGCCATTTGCTTTAAGTTCAACAAAGATGTCAAGGGGAAGTTTTCTAAAATGGGAGGTCTATTTTACATGGGATGTTGCTATGGGCAACCAACCAGTCTCTGTCTTTTATCTACTAGAGCCGGGATTTTCAACCTGTTTCACACTGAAAAGACTTTAAAAGTGCCAAGGCACACAATCAAGTCCCCACAGGAAAAAAAAAACAAGCACAGTGACCCCCCCCACAGTAATGCACAGTGACCCCCCCCCCACAGTAGTGCAAACACAGTGCTCCCAAAGTAGTGCAAACACAGTGCTCCCAAAGTAGTGCAAACACAGTGCCCCCCTCAGTAGTGCAAACAAAGTGCCCCCCCCCCCCCCCCACACTGTAGTGCAGACACAGTGGCCACCCACAGTAGTGAATCAAACACACTGCCCTGCACAGTATTCCAAATACAATGGACTAAATAACTAAACACACTGGCTCCTACCTGTGCAATGGTGCTATGGGGACAAAGAAGGCTCATATTGCAGGAGACTGAACTGTGAGAAGGGGGCAGAACTATGCAAGTGGGTATAGGGGCAAGTGTACGGGCAGACAGGCAGGGGCGCGCATGCTGTGGGGGGGGGGCACTGACGTGACGTGCTATGAAGTTGCATTTGAGCCGCAGGTCACAAGCCGCATCTGAGCCACCAGGCCAAAACTATGTTAATTTATAGCAGCAGATGAAACCAGACTTATCAACCGCTCACGGCACACCAGTGTGCCGCGGCACAGCGGTTTAAAACTGCTGTTCTAGAGGGTGCTAAATAAATAAGAAGAAGTTTCTGATTGGTTGTCCATAGCAACTTCCCATGTGAAATAGAACTCCCATCTTAGTAAATTTCCCTTTCAGAATCATCCTTAATTTTGTCATAGACTAAGGGTCCTGCCTAAAGCTGCTTAGAGCTGCTTAATGGTAGAGCTGGCCCTACACATTAATGTATAATACCACATATTTACAACAGTTCTGAGTGTGAGAGAATGGCAGACACATGTAACCTGTAGTCTTTCTTCTACAATTAATACTATGCCTTTCTGCAAGACTGTCAAAGACTGTCAGAGCTATGCACTTTCTTCCTACTGTTGCAATCGGCTATAAATGGTTGAAAGGGAGAACGGAGGGGACATTTAGTTAAGTGTACATTTTTCAGTTATTTTATGAGTATTATTCAGCTCAGTAATGCATAACCTTTTCTGTATGGTGATTTCAAATGACTTTGCAAGTGAACTGTGGGTGAAATAGTGAAGGTTAGAAATTAATTGACCGCACCATAAAAGCACTCAAATATATTGCATGGTCAGGAACAGCAGCAAATGAGATAACTGATTATATTGTACAGGACTGTTAATTATAAAAACTATGGCCCGGATGTAATGAAGTCCGATTTCGGCAGCAATGCTGGATGCTGTCCGAACTCTGACTTTTTTTGTAAAAGGGCTATCATTTTTAAGGCAAAACCATGCTCACCCTTTTAAAAAAACATCCACGCTAGTCTGGCATCCCACACGGTCGCCGAATGCGGACTTCATTACATGTGACCATATAGGTAAACAATGGTCTATATATTCATATTAACCCTCTGAGTGTCAACATATCTGTGAGAGATGTTCAAAATATCCGCTAAAGATACCAGCATTGCTCATATATTTTATATTAATTCAAATAAAAAATGTGTAAAAAAAGATAATATTTCCTATATAAGGTCAATGTGATGAAAAAAAATGTTTGCTTGGCAATTTTCACACCTATTATAACAAATTCCTTCACAGGGTAATGTAGCTGATTAAATGATTATCAAAATTATTTTTAAAATGCATTTCATTGGAATTCTGTACCAGTTCTAAGCAGTTGGACATCTCATCCTATAACTATTGTGGAACACATTTTGCACCTTACAATTGCAGAGTAGTGGGAAAGCTCATTTCTAGGTACTTGTTCCTTATGTAAAAACTAGAGATGTGCGGCGGCCACTTTTTCGGGTTTTGGTTTTGGATCTGGATCTCCCTTCGTGTTTTGGATCTGGATTGGTTTTGGCAAAACGACCCTTGTGGGTTTTGGTTTTGGTTTTGGATCTGGATTTTTATGAAAAAATGCTAAAAATGGCTAAAATAACAGAATTTGGGCCTGTTTTTGCCCCTAAAGTATTATTAACCTCAATAACATTAGTTTCCACTCATTTCTAGTCAATTTTGATCACTTCACAGCTTACAAAATTGTTTTCATTTACTGTAGTTGGGCCAAAAGGGTATACCGAGGTAGCTGGATGACTAAGCTAGGCGACAGCAGTCGGCATCACATACATGTGGACCTTACACTTCCAACCTGGCAGAGCGGCACTGCAGGGGCAGACAGGGTGGCAGTTTAATAAACTATCCCAAAAAAAAGAAAAATGCTCCAAACAGCAAATACAAAGAGGTATCGGCCTTGTCATGACTGGTGGTAGCAGCTTCAGCACTCCCACTATTTCCTCCTCCATCATCCTCCAAAAATGTGTTTTTATTTTATTTATTACTTTTACTTATTTTTCTTACTTTACACTGGACACAGCCTGTCACACTGGACACAGCCCCTTGGACACTGGACACTGCCCCTGGACACAGCCCCTGGACACTGCCCCTGGACACTGGACACAGCCTGTCACCCTGGACACAGCCCCTGGACAATGGACACAGCCTCTGGACACAGCTCCTGTACACTGGACACAGCCGTCACACTGGACACAGCCCCTGGACAATGGACACAGCCGTCACACTGGACACAGCCTCTGGACACCGCCCCTGGACACAGCTCCTGTACACTGGACAATGGATATATGTCACGCTGGACACTGGATATATGCCGTCACACAATGGTTAGATGTCACACTGGCCACTGGATATATGTCGTCACACTGGACACAGGATATATGTCATCACACTGGACACAGGATATATGTCGTCACACTGGACACTGGATATATGTCGTCACAGTGGACACAGGATATATGTCGTCACACTGGACAATGGATATATGTCACGCTGGACACAGGATATATGTCGTCACACTGGACACAGGATATATGTCGTCACACTGGACACAGGATATATGTCGTCCCACTGGACACAGGATATATGTCGTCACACTGGACAATGGATATAGGTCACGCTGGACACAGGATATATGCCGGCACACATTACATGTCACACTGGACACAGGATATATGTTGTGACTTGTGACACTGGACACAGGATATATTGTCGTCACACTGGCCACTGGATATATGTCGTCACACTGGACACAGGATATATGTCGTCACACTGGACACAGGATATATGTTGTCACACTGGACACAGGATATATGTCGTCACACTGGATATAGGATATATGTCGTCACACTGGATATATGTCGTCACACTGGACACAGGATATATGTCGTCACACTGGACAATGGATATATGTCACGCTGGACACAGGATATATGTCGTCACACTGGACACAGGATATATGTCGTCACACTGGACACAGGATATATGTCGTCACTCTGGACACAGGATATGTCGTCAGTCGTCACATAGGACAGGACACAGGATATATGTCGTGAGTGACTCGTGACACTGGACAATGGATAAGATATAGGCCGTCACACTGGACACAGCCCCTTAATGCTGCCCCTGTACACAGTGTACTACTCAGCAGCACTGCAGCCCCTGCGTGTGAGCACTGCAGCACTGAGTTAGTTAGTTAAATCACAAAAAAAACACAGGGTTCAGGGCTAAATAAAATAAATCACAACACAGGGCTTAGGGCTAAATAAATCACAACAGGGCACGGGCCACAGGACAGCCCCTGGACAGTGGACACTGCAGCCCCTGCATGTGAGCACTGCAACACCTAGTTAGTTAAATCACACTACAGGGCTCAGGCCACAAGTCTACAACACAGGGCAGTGAGGGCAGGTCACGGAGCACAGCACAGCACGGAGCACATGGCATGGAGCACAGCACAGGGCAGTGAGGGCAGGTCACGGAGCACAGCACAGCACGGAGCACATGGCACGGAGTACAGCACAGGGCAGTGAGGGCACAGGTCAGGTCACGGAGCACATGGCACAGAGCACAGCACGGAGCACACGGAGCTTCCCAACCACCCTCTTCCCTCTCCAAGATTGGAGTGAAGATGGCGGGGCGCGCGTGCGTCTTTTATAAGATCCCGCTCCCGCGAGAATCCGACAGCGCGATGATGACGTTCGGCCTCGTTATTGGTCCGGAATTCAGGCGGGAACTCCCGAGCCGGCTCGGATCTGGAATGGATCCCCGATATTAGGATCTGTCGGATCTCGGGAATCCGGACCCGCTCATCTCTAGTAAAAACATTTGAAATCACCCAAAAGTCATAGTTAATACAGTAGTCTTGACGTCGCTACACTTTCATGATAGATTCGAGACATAAATTAAGCTAATAGAGAAGTGCGGCCGCGGGAACAACGCTACACTGACTACGTAACTCCCGCCGTGAAACTACACAAGTGTGTCGTTTCACAGCTAGCTTAAGCTATGTTGTGCATCTATGTCTCCGGCGTCCCTGGCAAGCTTAGAGAGCACCTCTCACACAACGACGGTAACCGCCAGATCCCCTACTCTGGCAGGCGCCGGCGGAGAGGGGATCATGTGGGTGCTGGCGGAGAGGCGCTCCATCTGTCTGAGACGCACAAGCATCTCAGATGCTTGTGCGTCTCAGTAATTCTTGCAGACAGGGCACAGCAACCCTGCCCGTGTCAGCTTCAGGTAGACGGGGTTAAAAGGGCGCATTTGCCTGTGCTCCATGTTACATACTGGCAAATGCCCCGCTAGGGGACGCGTTACGCGTCCTCCTGACCTGCTTTGTACGCCGACGGTGATAGTGGGGGTATGAACAGGTCGGGAGGATGCGTAACGCATCCCCTCATGGGGCTCGCTGCGCTCGCCACGCTTTGGGCTGGCGTGGATAGTGGGGGTGTTTCAGGAACACATTCACACCTATCATGTCAGGCAGGTTAAAATGGTCAATGGTTCTCACACAATGTAATAAGCGCTGACTGGCTATGCTAACTGCGTAACGCTGACTGACTACGCTAACTACGTAAGCTCCGGCTGGCCGTGAACGGGCGGGAACACACCGCTGATAGTAACAGGTACTCCTGACTGACTATGCTAACTACGTAAGCTCTGACTAGCCACAAACGGGCGGGAACACTACGCTGATACTGACAGGGATGCTGATTACACTGCCTACACTGGCAGGGGAACACTACGCTGATTCTGACAGGGATGCTATGTGAACTACGTAACTGCTGCCGTGAAACTACACAAGTACCACACAAAGTACTGCATGCACATACTTTTTTGACTTGCCATATGGAGTGCACAGGATCGTGCATCACTTCACAAGCCATAAGAAACACTATTAAACATGACTATCGACTGGAATCGCGTCTTTCAGTGGGGTATAAGCCGGAAAAGTATAGCTAGGGCCCTTAGGGCACATAGAGCCTCTCTCTCCATATTCATACGGGTATGTGTCATAGGGTTGATAGTAATTAGGTTGAAAGCCAAGAGGTTAATGACTATTGGTCGACAGTCAAAAGGTTAACATGCATTAGGATGATATGGTCAAAATGTCAACACAAGCAGTAGGTGGACATGGAAATGGTTGACATGAGTTTTTTTTATGTTTTATTAGTGAAACTCACCAAAGTCGTTCGCTCCTGGAGTTTGCACATGCGCAAACCCTAAACATCGGGGAAGGGGCTGAATTCGGCCTGCTATGAGCGGGGTCTGAATCGGCCCCTATACCCACTTGAATAGTAAAGTATTATAAACCCCCTTTTTTGGGAAACTTTTTTAAAAACGCACGTTGACATTTTTTGCATAGATCTTTTGACTGTGTTGAACTTTTTCATGCTGACTGTCGACCAATAGTGGTCAACCTATTGACCACATCCCATACAGACTATTAGGGACCCTATAGAGCAGCAGTTCTCAAACTGTGGGTCCTGACCCCAAAGTGCGTCTCGACCTTCTCAGCATGGGGTCACAACTACATATTGCTGACCATCAGGCTGATGACTTCTTTAATCTCAGCCACTGATGCTAAGAAGGCATTTGACAGTGTTTTCTGGTTATTTATGGAGGGAGTCCTGTCGCACCTGGGACTGGGTCCTGAATGCCTTCATAAAATGATGGTGCTTTCCCATTTCTCCTAAACCCGGATTAGGATTAATGGTGTTTTGTCAGACTCCATAAGGATTAGTAACGGTACCAAACAAGGCTATCCCCTTTCCCCCCTTGTTTTTGTTATTTGCATGGAGGCTCTTGCTCATTCTGCTCGAATTCTAATGTCACAGGCTTCCAAGTAAAGGAGAAAGTTTAGAAATTAGCATTATTTGTGGATGGCCTTTTGTCCGTTCTCTCCAATCTTTCTTTTTAAAATCAACTACTGAAAAAGTAGATACTGTACGCCTAACAAAACTCATTTGCCTTTGCATTGCATGATTCTAGTCTCAAGTACCTTGGAGTCAGCCTTAACAAAGATCTCTCCAACTTTTTTGCAGACAACTTCAGGCCCTTACTTCAGACCATGTGCTCTGAGTTTAGGAATTGGGGGAGGACCATTTGTTGTTTGGGAAGAGTTAGTATCATGTAGTTGAATGTTCTCCCCTGAGTTTTATATTTACTACTGACACTCCCTATCCATATCCCCATGCATTGGTTTTGTGAGTTGCACAACACGGTCAGAGAATTTGTTTGTGGAGGCAGAAAACCGCACTTCAAACATGCTCTCTTATTCCAATGTAAATACATTGGAGGATTACAACTTCCCCATTTCCCCTCATATTTTGATGCAATCATGCTGACTAGAATAATCGCCTGGACGAGGTCTGAGGATGATTGACACTGGGTTCAATTGGAGGGTTACTCTGTCTCTGCTGCTCTTTAACTGTATCCATGGTGATCCAGGGTGCCTATTTTATCCCATCCCACAGTTGGCCCAAGTGGAACAAGTTGAGGAGACATCCATCCCTGGATCTCCTCCTCTACCTCTTCTTTGACCCCTACTTTTGAAAGCATGTGTCTGACATCTATACGACCATTTCCTGTCCACGTGCTATGAATTAATAATTGCTTACCCTGACCCCTCTAAATTTTTGAGCAACTGGGAACGTGACTTGAAGATCTCCTTTACCCCTCTGGAGTGTAATAAGATATTTATCAACTCCTTCGCTTGCTCAGTTAGCTATTCAGTTATTGAAATGCAATATAAGGTGGTTTCTTGTTGGAACAGGTGTCCTCAAATTTTAGCAAATATGTTCCTTAATGTTTCTGATAATTCTTGACGATTTAATTCTACCGAAAAAATTGCCCTTACATATTTGGTGGGAATGTCTAGCCCTGCGCCCTTTCTGGGAAAAGGTTTGGAATGTGCAGTCCCTACTGTCCCTTCCTATTGGCTCTTGAACTTATATCCTGGCCTCCTAGCTATTTACAAAAAGTACTTGCTTAAATTCCATATTAGCGCTGCGAAAACAGTAATTCCTGTTCATTGGAAATCTACAGCCCCCCCCCCCCCCCCCTCATTGAAAAAATGGTTCTATAGGATCGACTTATACATTGATCCATGTAGACTTATACATGGATATGGAAGATCTTTGCCTAGCTGTGGAGAAACATTAGGAGTTTATTTCCGTAGCTTATACTCCAGAGTTGGTTTAAGGTCTGGACGCAATCGGTATGCTACTCAAACCCTCCACCCCTTCGTCCTCCCCTTGCTTTCCTTCCCCCTTTACTGTGTGGTCTTTTTCTTCTTACATGGGTTTTGTTTTGGGTGTGTGTGTGATATTGTTTGAGAGTTTATCATTCATTTAGCTGAGATATAATTTTGTTAGATATTTGTTTATACTTGTTTGAGATGGTATTTCTATTCTAATGGTTTCTGTTCATTGCTCGTTTTATGTTTGTCTCCAAAAACTCAATATGATTTACATAGATTTAAAAAGCATGAGAAGAGACACCTGTAAAGCTGGGTACACACCGGATGACATTCAAAACAATTTAGCTGATTCCGAAGCGCCTGTGAATGCCAAAATCAAAATGTCGTCCAGTGTTTACGCACACTGCTGCTGCCGATGCACATTTCTGTGTGCCATAAGTGACATCCTTCATTGTCCTGCATGTACAGACGACGGATGATGTCATTGACTAATAGCGAGAGCCATGCTGCAGAATGCAGCTTGACCCCCCTCTCCCCCACCGCTGTTGCTGACAGCATTGGCAAGTGTATTTGCCGATGCTGGCAACCACCGAATCCCCATCACTGACCATCTTCCTGGGTACACACATCGTCCAGTGTGCACCTAGCTAGTACGAATGTTAGTTGCATCATCACTTGGCACTGTAGTGAAGAAGGTCTATTAATCAAAAATATCTATAACTTAAAAAGAAGAGGTGTCATCTGAGAGGGTCAACATCGGTGATACTTGGCCATAGTCATGGCATTCAGCGAGGATTGATAGCTATGGTGAATCCAGTTGTTTTAGTGGATTTGGGGATCTCTAGCCATTAAAAAATAGACCTCTTGAGCTCTCAGTATTAAATTGCAGCATCTTAATTACTAACTGCCAATAGCAGCAATTCTGTTTCAACATGGCTTGTTTGGTCAACTAAATGCTCCATTATATTACCAAAATGTACCTGACCTATTATTACTGTAGAATGTTACAGGTCTAAGGATTAGCATAGACTAGACACAGCACCCCTCCTTGTTAGCTGTTACCTGTGAGTTTCAAGAAATACCACCCCCACCCCCCTTCCCCATCCAAAAAAAGAAAGAAAAGAAAACAGTATAAAAAAATATATAATGGCATATAAGGTAATGCAGTATGGCGATGGATAGAGGCACATCTTTCTGTAATTAGTAATTTGGCCTTTTTCTGTTTTCTTTTTTTATAGGTTTTCTATATGACTTTCTTAAGAATCACAGGAGAGAGTATCAATTGTGTTATCTGATAATAAGTGTTTTGTTTCTAGCGGCTTTATCTGTAATGGATATGGATGATTGTTCTCTATGCATAAAGCAAAATATATGTAGCGTCCAATAGCACATTAATGCATGTGTTCATATTCATACCCCTGTGCCCACCTAACTGCCCTGGGAGCCGGACCATTTACCACACAGATTTTTGTTTGTATTTTATGACAGGCAGCAGCACTGCAAAGACAAATCTTTGACTTCCTCGGCTACCAGTGGGCTCCTATATTAGCTAATTTCCTGCATATTATGGCCGTCATCCTGGGGATATTTGGCACGCTACATTATAGATCAAGGTACCTAATATTGGTAAGTAAACCTGTCAATGCACATTTTCTTCAAAGG
Source organism: Crinia signifera (assembly GCF_055691185.1). NCBI lineage: Eukaryota > Metazoa > Chordata > Amphibia > Anura > Myobatrachidae > Crinia > Crinia signifera. The sequence continues at coordinate 189,021,793 of NC_139218.1, forward strand.
ACCACTACTAGTTGACTGAAGGAAACATCTATATATATATGTCTAGTGTCCATGAGTCTCCGAAACACTGACATCTGCTGACAGAGAGTGAAACTACATCTCTTTCTCGCACATGCACAAACACAGAAGGAAGCAGACTAGCCTTCGAAGCTTTTGCTCGGAAGTGCTTACTAGTATGTAATGTGGATATATGCCACTAATCTGATTAATGTTGAAAAAAGATCAATCTGTTAAGAACTTGCATTTTGCCTGACTGTAACCTCCGCAGGCTCAGTTTGTATTTACAACAATTTACTATTGATAAACTATTTTGCCTGCAGTTCCAGACAAGTGGCATGATTATTGATTTTCAAAAAACGACAACTATGAAGAACGATGAAAATATAAAAATTGTTGAAATTCATGTCACATTTAAGCTAGACACACAAAATAAATCATGGTAAGCTACAGTAGACTGATGGATGTGCAAGAAGAACCAGAGTACAAGTGGCTACAATATACATTATAGTCATTATCCAGCAAGATACCCATAATGCAGCATTACTGGACAGGCCTGATGCTTTTGTGCCATCTACAAAGTTATTAGGGATCAATTGTTGGTAAATAATTTTTCCTACGAATGTGTCTCACATTTCTGTTAAACAGATTTCTGGAGTTATAGGTGTCTAACAATGGAAGAAAAGCCCTTCAATCCGCAATGTGATAATTGATTATATTGCATGAATGCATCAATTATCGCTGGTAGGGACAGAGCTCATAAGAAAGCTATGTACCTACGATACTGCTCTGCAGTCTTATCATGGGGAATTTTTTTTTTAAGTACCCCAACTATGTTCTGTACTTGCGCAGCACTGACATCACCACCACTACTGCTGCCGACTCCCCCCCCCATTGCAACTGCCCCCTACCCAATTCCCAGGCACACACACATGCTCCCCACCCCCATCACCACCGCTGCTTAAACCCGCAGAACTAGAAAGTGTGATTGGAGGGCTGACAGTCGTCGGATCCTTTTCCTACTATGACCCACAGTGCTATAAAGTGAGTTGCTGCTTTGCAGCCCCACTTTATATCACTGGGGGGGAAAAGGTTGACATGGGTTTTCACGTTTTCGTCGCCTATGTCGACACAGGTTGACATGAACAACGTATAGATGTACTACGTCCCCTTGCATGTCTCACTTCACTCACCATGCCTTGGGCACACAATTATAATCTATATGTCCACTTGGTAAAGAATGAAAAAACACCTTTAAAAAAAAAAAAACATTGGAAAAACACATGTTGAGCCTTTTCTATGTCGACAAATAGCTTGTGTCAACCTTTTGACTATGTTGACCTAAGGTATATCGACCGTTTTCATGTGTCGACCTATGGCCTGCGGACTGCATCCGACACAGTCTATGAGAAATATGTAGGTAATACTTCACTGCAGCGTTATCAGATTAATTGTATGGTCTCAATTCTCTTCCACTGTGCTTTCAACCTTTGGAAATGTAATAATATTAGTACTTTTCTGTACAGTCCTAGCTATATTATCTGTCACTACAACTTTGTAATAATATTAGTACTTTTCTGTACAGTCCTAGCTATATTATCTGTCACTACAACTTTGTAATAATATTAGTACTTTTCTGTACAGTCCTAGCTATATTATCTGTCACTACAACTTTGTAATAATATTAGTACTTTTCTGTACAGTCCTAGCTATCTGTCACTACAACTTTGCTTACAACTATGCTAATACAGAGATTTTTTTTTTTTTTTTTTTACAAATTGCATGTAGTATTCTGTGTGGCTGGCATTATGGGTGGCGTGGAATGCCTTCATAATCTGTTTCTACCTAGAAGTGGGACACTTATCACAGGTAAGTCTTCATTACTCTGACTCGTTAAGTTATTTCTGTATATAATAATATGATTATATTATGTCAGTTTAAGTATGATACTAAGCTTAATATTCTAGCAAAAAAAGTCACTGTCCCTCCATCCTCTCTACAGAATCTCTAAAACAAATACATCCTCTTGCTTCTCTTACATATTTGTCTAGTTTCCTGGACACTACAATTTTGTTTGATTTTTCACTAGTTATAAATCAGCCAATATGACTGTTTATACCCCCACTATCCACGTCGGCGTGGAGTTGAGCTTATAAAGTGTGGCATCGAGCCACCGAGCACGAAGCGTGGCGTGTGGATGCGTAATACACATTAAGTAATCCACGTCCCCTCGTGGGGCTCGCTGTGCCCGCCATGCTTCAGGCTCATTTTACGCGTTCCCTCGCGGGGCTCGCTGCGCTCACCACACTTTATAAAATCAACTCCCCACCGACGTGAATAGTGGGGTTATGAACAGGTTAGGAGGGCGCGTATCACGTCCCCGCGCGGGGCTTGCTCGCCACCCTTCGGGGTGATGTGGATAGTGGAGGTGTGCTAAATTGCCATTGCATCGCATGCGTTCGAATGCGATTTGCATGCAATGCGATCCGCGGGCAGGGGTGCTGTGAAAATGCACAAGTACCATCGCATCCCACGCAAATCGCATACAATGCGATGCGATCCTACTACGCTGAATAGGATAGTACATTAAATACTTAGTGGGCGCTGTGATATTACACAAGTACCGTACTTTTCAATGGCTCTATGTAAGCAGCATTTGGTTTTGATAGTAAATGTGGTTAACCAAACCACTCCTAAACAAATGAGGTGTAGCAGAGAGTTTTTGTTTAAATTCGATTTTTTTTAGGTCCTGTTCATTTGGGCACCATTTATATTTGACATATTAATTTGGATTCCAAGAAAATCTAAACCATTTCTAAGCAAGCGCAGGGTTGAAATGGCGCACAGGGTTACAGGGGATTAGGTTCCAGACTGTACACTTGAATTATACATTGTATATATGTTACATAATACTACATCGGTGCCTCTGTGCTGGCTGGCTACACCCCTGAGCATGGCCCCCTACCACTACATTCCTCCAGTGGGCCCTTTAAGCCCTAGTCTGACAGTGAGCCCAGGTACCTAGGGCCTGATTCAGACCTGTTTTGTAGTCTGCGTACTGTCACAGCCTCGCAAACAGGTCAGAAACACCTCTTGCCCCATCAACGCCTGCCCCCCCCCCCCCGCACGCCGCCCACATCTCCTCGCTAGCATGCGAGGGGATGTGCATGAGAACACATCACCTCTGACATGTGGCCAAAGGGGAGAGAAATCATTTGATGGTCACTGACTATCGAATGATTTCTCTCCCCTTCAAAAATAAGAGTCAGTCTGAACTGACTATTATTTCCCCCAGAGATAGCCGAAAAGGGGGCAGACGCTGATGTCAGCCACCCACCCCGAGCAGGCATTGGCCCACCTGTGTTCCCAGGGGAACGCCCAGCATTTTCATGAGGACGCTCATAAAACGCTGGGTGTTCCCCTGATACCGCCCCCTCCTTCCCCTACCTGTGCAAACATCTCGGCAGGTGTGATCCTCACCGGAGGCATTCGCACAGGGGGTCTGCACATGCGCAGACCCCCCACCATCGGAATAAGGCCGAATTCCCAAGGAACCTGTTCTGGGTCTTCCACTGGATGGATTTGAAAAAAAAAAAAAGTTGACAGTTACGTTAAAGTAATTGATAACTTTTTAGTTAAGAGCTAGAAAATGTAATCCCAGACACCGCTTACATCCATACCTAATGAAAAAAACGTGCTATAGGCAAGAACAAAAAAGCTAATATACCAACGAGGAATTTAAATATAAGTGCATTTAATAGTGCACACAAAAAACTAAAGATGTGCAGGTCCTGATTTACTCGGATTTACCCGGAATGCAAAACGGGATCTTATTTGCTATCCAGCTGTCACATATTTTGGAGCAAAAACATGTGACAGCAAATAGCCAATAAGATCCTGTTTTGAGTATCGGGTAAAGCCGAGTAAATCTGAGTTAATCCGGACCTGCAAATCTTTACAAAAACCATTATATATATATAAACATTTTAGAAGAACATATTGTAACCACAAACACCAATATATAAGATGTTAACTGGATTGACTGGAACGTGTAGAGGGGTGTCCACAGGGATTAACATATTCTCCAATAGTTGATTATCAGTATCAGACTTTTATCCATGGCTCCCCTAGGCCAAAAGTTTTTTACTGAGAAATTAAATAAATTGTATATTAAATTAAATACATTGGGGGGGGGGGGGTATACAATGTGCCGCTGCTATTTCCGACGTGGGAAATAGCGGCGGCTCCGCATTGATGCGGGATCACGGCGGAGAAGCTGTCGGGCCCGTTGTGCCGATAACGGCAGTGGATTGTCGTTATCCGGGCTGCAGATCGACAATCCATGTGCATTTTCGCGCCACACCCCTTTGCGCCCATTGGCAGGGCGGGACATTGAATCCCAGAAATACAGATTTGGAACGTTCCTTAGGCGCTTGGGAATTATACGTGTGATATCACACTATCAATTTTTTTCCTCTCCTTTTTTGGTATCATCATTCTTGGAGAGGAGGAGATGTTAAAATTCCCAAGCGCCCAAGGAACCTTCCAAATCTGTATTTCTGGTATTGTATGTTCTCTCTATTGAATTGGTTCTTCAATTTTGGTAACGGACCTCAAGCTGCTTGTAGCGCACGGTATATAAGAACACAAACTTGTTTGCTTTGTTTCTGGGACATTGAATTCCGTCTGTCGTTATGCGGTCGAACTGACCGCAAACGGGCCAGGATCGCGGCTGTCGGTGGGGATCAACAGCCGTGATCCCAGATCGCATACCCCCCATTGTGTTTAAAAAACATCTTTAAGTTTATTTATGTAGTGAGGGTCACAATTTGCTCCTGTTTGTCCACATAAGTTATGATTGGCAGCCACAAGCACTGGTTTTGCCTATTACATTGACAATAATTAATTTGAATTAATCCTGGGCAACCAACCCGAGACACCCCTGCAAGAATCACCCAGGGGTCGATGTATGAAGCTGTGATAACGGAGGATAAGTAATAAAGTGCCTGGTACTTTATCACCGGCCAATCAGCTCTTGACTGTTAAGTTACAGGCTAGGTTTAAAAAGGGACAGGTAGAAGCTGATTGGCCAGTGATAAAGTACCAGGCACCTTATCACTTCTCCGTTATCACTGCTTAAAGTGCATACATCTACCCCACAGTTTGGGAACCACTGGCCTCACCCCAATCTTGGAACAGGGATAGCCAGTACATTTGAGACCAAATGATTTTGTGCCTATATGAACCTGGAGCACAACTAACAGGAAGCCCAAATTAACTGGAGCACAAAATGTATGGAGCCAAAATTAACTGGAAAACACAAATAAAACACCTCTAATAGCAGCAAAGGGATGTTTGTACAAGTGCTCTTATGTTATTCTCTTTATATTATTCAACCATTCATATTATTATATGTTTATCTATGCTAGTCAGAAGTAATTATGTAATTCCTGCTTTATGTTTCTAGCACAGGGACTTGATAATGAACTTTAACACCTCCCTGCATCGATCATGGTGGATGGAGAATGGACCAGGCTGCCTAGTGACACCCGTGCGAGCACCACCTCTGTCAATGGCTGATCATCATATGATAACAGTGACTGGGTGTCTCCTTGACTATCCTTATATTGAAGCTTTGAGCAGTGCATTACAGATATTTCTGGCGGTGAGTATGCATGTGAGGGAAATTAAAGAGCTCACTGGATTGCCTGCGTCATTGATTGGTCACAATTAGTATTTTACAGTATGTAGGCTTAAAAGTATTCAATGTTTAAATGGTAGCTCAAGTGAGGGTTGACCTTTACACATTACAAATGCAAGCTGGCTTCCAGCCAATCTGTGGCCTTCACTTTTCTGGCTGGTTTTGTGTATGGTTGTTGGTAGTAGTATGTTACAGCCAGATACAGAGATTTTCTGCAATTCCATACACGCTTCGGGATACATGCACACGTCAGAGGCCAATGCCGACCTCAAGGCCCAATATACAAAGGAATGGCTCATGACCCACACGCTCCTGGCATCCTGTCGACCTGCAACATGGTACAAGAAATTAACCACAATGTCAACAACGGCAAACTAACCACATGCATTCACAAGGGTAAAGTTTTTGAGGACCATGGCACCAGACCTTGAGGCACAAAACACAAAACCCCCCGGAGTAATCTATCAGGTACGCCATGACAAATTATAATTAAGGCCGAATTGTGCCCCCCGGGGGAATGTGAAACACCTGCAACCATGGTCCTGCAAAGTGACAGAAAGAGTTGGCTGAATGTACCTGCGAAAGACTGCAGTGAGCCATCGACCCAGGGACTGAATCTCTGGATCGGAGCGGCCTGCCGCAGCTGCAGAAGCAGCAGCCCCGATCCTAAAGGAATGTGACGCAAACTCCTTCGCATCGAGGCCCAAGGCCCCCAGCGCCCAGCTCAAAACATGACAGAACTGGAATTTAGTAAGCGGAGACCCGTCCTCATGCATCAACCAATGCGTCAGGTCTGTCAGGACGCACTGGTGCAAAAACCAAAGCCAACTCCACCGGGCACACCCCTTCAACCGCACACGGGAGCAAAGACAGCCACCAGCCTGATCAGTCTTGGATCGTCGCATGTGACAAAGAACTGAATCCTCCTGGACCACCACATCGGTCACATTAGCTGCATTTGGCGAGGGGGCACGCTTTGACGGCACCACCAGCTCCCCGATCCTAAAGGCCCCATGATACGCCATTGCATATGCCAACTGAAACAGCTGCACCTCGTAGCGAGGGTAGCTTATGTCCCGGAGGGCGCTCAACACTGGTGGAAGCAATGTGATATCGATAGGACGCCTTCAGTCAGTGACCACCGGTGAGTCCCGCTGCCAGCCCCACAAAGCCCTGGACACCAGAAACAGCTCAACAGAATAGCCCAACAGCGGCAACAGAATAGCCCAACAAATAAAAGTGCCAGACAAAAGCCACCATAGCCGCCCTAGGCATCTTACCTGCCTGCTCGGAGGATAGCCTGAATTGCTCCCACTCATGCCACCCATCCTGGTAGCATCGCAAGGTCCTGGGCGCAATGGCCCACATGGCTAAGCCCTCCATGCCGACCTGATCATTTGCCAAACATAAGGGGGACAGAACTCACTAACTAGAGAAGCAGCAGGGGCCAAGGACCGAAACCTTGCCCAATCGCCCCTAGATAGCGCATCAGCTATAGAATTCTCCACCCCGGCACATGCCTGGCAAGGAACTGGATGTTCGCAAGACCAATCATGACAATAGTCGCAGCACAGGGAGGGAGGATGAACCTTGGTGATTAATCGCTTTAACCACACCAAGGTTATCACACCAAAACACTATACTGGAATCCTTCAGGCTATCCCCCACAGTTCAGGCGCCACCACTATGGGAAATAACTCGAGCAGCAGCATGTTTTTAGTTAGGCCTTCGGAGACCCAATCCACTGGCCATGGCGCAGCGCACCATGACCCGTGCAAATAGGCTCCAAAACCAATCCCCCGGCAGCGTCCGTGAACAACTCCAATTGAGCATTGCTATCCCTCTTCAGTTCTGCCAACAAGCGCACAAAATGGAGAGGGTGCCGGATCCCAGCCATGGCATGCTCGAGCTTTCGACAGAAAACTCGACCCATGAGAATCACCCTACAGGCAAAATGCAGCAAACCTAGCAGCGACTGCAGCTGGTGCAACCTAAGCTTGCCTGTGCATAAAGCCACTGAGACTACCCCTTGCAGCTGTACGAGCTTTTCAAGGGGCATCCTGCAGCAGCCACATACCGTATCGATCTCTATCCCTAAGAAAGACAGGCATGTGCCCGGCCCTTCCGTCTTGTCCGCAGCTATCGGAACCCTGAAAAACCTAAACAGTCTCTGCACCGAATCAAGCAGCGCCCCGCACCACGGTGACCCCATAGGAAATCGTCCAAGTAATGCGAAATGCCGGACTCGACCATTTTCCTTTCTGCGCACCAATGCAAAAAGGTGCCGAATTGCTCAAAATAAGCGCAGGAAATCGAACAGCCCACAGAAAGCCGACTCCACATCAATCTTTGCTAGCAAAGCCCCCACAGCAAAACTAGGCACAAGCCTAAGGCCGGCTCAAAACACTGATAACGGACTCGGCACAATTCCTCAGGAATCGCGTCATTCACCGATGAGCCTGGCGGGTGGGACAAATGCTGGATAAACTTACCTGACTCCTTCTTCGGGACCACCCCAACCAGGGAGAGCACCATTCCCAACCCAACTCCCTTAGCCACTTTTTCGAGCACTATTTGGGGCATGTCCACTGCCGACTTTAGGTTCCTGGGGGACGCAGTGGTGACCACACCTTGAATCTTGAGGTGGAAGCCATACCGAAAGCCGTCCTCCAGGAAAGCTGTGCTGGCCCTGTCCGGGTAATCGCGTAACCAGCTGGCCATGCAATCCACCCGAACCGGGGAAGGGGCCTTACTGAGGAGCAACCCCGTCCGCCGGCCTGGGGGTAGCACCCCCTGCCTGCTGTGGGGGCAATCTTTGATGGGATGGGGACCCCAGCAATGGGAGCAGGCATTTTCTCTCTAATTCCCACAATAAAAATATGGGGTAAACATTGCAGTGTAAAAATAAAGCAGCCAGCGTTTACCCTGCACAGAAACAATATAACTACCCAAAATTCTCAGCACATTACATTTGCCCCACCTGAAGTGCATATGTGTTTGCCCATTAGGAGAATATTTTGCTTTTGAGATCCTTACTGAATAACCTCCAATATACTATACAATGGGGTAAAGCACACTAGTTGGGCATATACGTATATTGGCTGCTCATCTTACAGTGATCACTTAGAAGTGGTTTCATATATAGCATATGATATGCCTGTTATATCATTTACAATATTGGGGGAATTATTTTGTCAACATATTCCTTTTAAATATGGAAATTATAAGATTATAACTGTTTATACAGATGGTATTTCAGGAGTTTATTCTGTACATACAGTATTATAATATATGAAAGTAACGTATTTGAAACCATTAGATACATTAGCTATACCAGTTTTGTAGACCTTTTATACTTGAATATATATTTCCCCTGTGGGGTGTTTTATGACATGTTAACAACCAGAATGGCAATATTCATTATACAAGTTCTGAATGTCAACATTTAGCATACTGACCTGTTCATTCTGAGGATAGTCTTAACCCTAACTCCAATTACAGCTTTAAGGTGGCCATACACACGCAGATTTACCTTCAGATCTGGCTGGTTGGAACAAAAACATGGTTATGGATGAGAGCAAATGACAGTTGACCATTTACTTGGAAAAGCTGGAAAACTGTCACTCATCCATAACCAGGTTTTTGTTCCAACCAGCCAGATCCGAAGATAAATCTTACTAGTGTATGGGCACCTTTACTCTAACACTGATTGAAGCCTAACTTTAACCCCACTTTTAGCCTAACCCTGACAATAACTGCAGTCTAACACTAACCCTAATTGTACCGTAACACTAATCTCAACTGCAGCCTAACCCTAACCTTAATTGCAACATAACCCCAATTGCAGCATAAAGCGCACACACGAGGCTGACCTGGCTATTTTTGCTGAGCGACGTGCTATAGCGCGATCTCTCAGCACACATCGCAGTACATCCATGATGCTGTATGCTGAGCGATCGTGCTGGGTGGAGCTTTGCCTATTGTTTATTGGCAAAGCCTTGCTATCTAGCAGGAATGCCAGTGCAAGCACCGGCTTTCCCTATGGGCGATAGCGACACGCTGGACCGCGCATTGCCGTCGCACCGTGGCTATACACATGGATCGATCAGTGCTACATTTCTAAGCAATCTACACAAATGGGGCTGTGTCTATTCCCCTCAACTCTAACTTTAACTGCCGCTTAACCCTAACCCCAGTTGCAGCCTAACCCTGACAATAATTGCAGCCTACCCCTAATTTAATGTGAAATCAACTTTTTGGAATGTTCATCATTCTGACAGTGTCAAAATGATCAATGACTGCACTGACTGACATTGTGCATATTCTGAACATGCTGACAATATAATGTCCATATTTTAAATGTCAACATTCTGGCTACCTCCCCCTGTGTATTATGCATATAAATCAAATATATATTTTGTCAGATTTATGATTGATCTCTACTTCTTGTACTTTTCCTCACCATCTACTAAAGTATTTATACCCCACTCTTCTTCTTTTCCATTCACTGTCAGCTTTTTGGTTTTGTGTATGCCTGTTACGTCAGCAAAGTTTTCATGGATGAAGAAGACAGCTGTGAGTATTACTTCTCATATTCCTTCATCAGTTATTGCACTATACGTATATAACAAGGGAGTGAGAATGTTCTAGAACTAGCATATAGTATAGACCTACACAAAGAATGACATTCATTATTGAGTCCAGTTATCTCAACTGCATTTGGGCATCATATCAGAAAAAAAACCTGGGGGCAGCATTGACATTGGGGGTTGTGGCTATTTGTGCATCTGCAAACTGAAAGCTGTGCCAAGTTGGCACTGCCAACCATTGATTATACACAAGTCGCCACAAATGTCAGAATTAATACCAGTACTTGCAGTAGCCACATGCTAAGGCCCCATATACTTATGTGATTTGGCCCGATTTCACCTAATTCTGAAGGATCGGGCCGAGAAACCTGCCAATATAACCAGTGTTTCTCATCGCATCTGATCATGCGGATAAGATCCACATGTCGGACCTGCCTGTTGGGGGGGATTTAATGGCAATACACTGTGGCAACTTCACAAAGTAGCGTATGGCCACCTTAAGAAACAGGCTTCCCATCCCCTGTATGCACATCTCAGAATTGCATGGAAGAATAGATACACTCTCATAACACTCTCACAAAACAAAGCAGGTCCATCTGCTTACATTGCTGCCACCCAATTTCATGGAAATGCAGATCCAGCCGTGTTCTCTACGACTCAAAATAGGACAGATTTACGCAAACATGAGTAAATTCTATGATGTGCTATTCAAGTCAAATTACAGCTTACTGCATATGTCATATAGCAATTTTTTCTTTTTTAAATATGACGTATGAGTAAATAGATCGGACGTATGACAAGATTGGCGTGACGTGTGACAAGACGGATATAATGTATGATAAGAGGGATAGGATGTATGACGAGATTGACATGGCGTATAACGAAATGGATATGATGTATGATGAGATGCATGTGATTAATAACGAGAAGTATATGATGTATGGTGGGTCGGATATAAACAAACAATACTACATATTAAGGGGTCCATTTAATAACATTATTTTTACTAAAATGATGTTAAAGAGGGTTTTGTAACATTTTTAGCATTAGTATTTAGTATCTCCGAAAGGGCTTTTGGTGCAGATTTCATGATGTACAGCTCCAAACCCTTTAGTTGACATTCCCATACCTATAATGGGAAATAGAATCTGGGCAAATATACAGGGCTTTGTTGTAAGCCCTGTCCCTGAATTCTATTATTGATATATCAGTGCAATGTAGTAAATTATTGTATTACGAATTGGGCCGATATTATGACCGCACATCGGTATCCTCAGATGTGGATGTTGAAAAATGGTCCCCTTAATATTAAAGCTGTTTTTTCCAATATTTTCAAATATCTTTAGCTCCTGAAACTCTTTTTAAAGCTGTGAGTATATAATTCGATTTTTGACATGTAACATAATAAATAGCATAGCATTTTAGAATGATTCAGTCTTTTTTTCACAAACTAATTTTTTTTTATTCATAGAAGTAAAAATAAGCATAAAAATACACAACAGTGGTTGCAATGCGTCTTCCATAGTCATATAGAAATCAACTCTCTGTATCCAACGGTATATAGGCAGTTGTATGGAAGTCCTCCAAAAGCAAGCGATAGTAGCCCTAGCTGCGTTTACTAAGTGCATATCCATCAAGCTGAGGAGCCAATATTCAGGAGTCTCTGGAACTGGGCATCCAGTGAGCTCACAAAAATTTTTGTGGACATGTTGCCAAAAACAGTCAGTAAATGACATTGCCACCATATGTGGAGGGGACTGCCCCACAGGGCTGCCATCAGGAATTCTGGGGCCCGGGACTCATTTCCAGTCCGGGCCCCCTCCTCACTTGACTTACCTTAACCCGGCTCCTGCTCCCCCATCTCCTCTTCCGCTGAGCTGCAGCCCGGAGATCTCAGAGCGCAGGCTTCTTCAACTCAGGATGCTGGCGGCCAATTAAAATGCAGCACTGGCTGATGAGCCAATCAGAGCTTGTGTACCGGCAGTAGATCTGACTGGCTGCTATTACGCAAGCTCTGATTGGTTCAAAAGCCAGTGCAGCATTTTAATTGCCTGTCGGCATCCTGGGTTGAATAAGCCTGTGCTACGGTACCTGCTTTGTTCAGCGCACTAAGCGCAGCAGAGGCAGTCGGGGGGGGGGGGTGGGTGCCCTTCTAGAGGCCAGGGCCCGGGACAGCTGTACCCACAGCACCCCCCTATTGGTGGCCCTGCTGCCCCATGATTGTTTACATCGCCAGCATAGGGCACATACTGTACAGTTGGAAACATTCGGTGTACTTGCTCAGGGAAGCAATACCATCGACACATTATTTTGGTTACTTGTTTAGTTTCACGGTGGCAGCTCTATGCCACATTTTTAACTTAAGCTACGTTGTCAGCGTAGCCGCTGTGAAACTACACTGGGAGCAGGGGGAGCAGGGGGGTGGGTGACAGAGGGAGCTTTGTTTTATACTTACCGTCCTCTGGATGGCGATTCCCGCGGGCAATGGTCACTCCCCGGCGACAGCTTTCAGTCCCCCTCCTCCGGCAGTCACTCCCCGGCGTCAGCATATTGCCACTGGGGAAGCATCACATGGATTCCCTGCTACCCCGGCGGCACTACGCTAATTGCGTACATTGTCCGCTGCCAGTGCCAGAGGAGGGGGACTGAACGCTGCCGCCGGGGAGTGTCTGCTGGAGGGGGGGACGGGACTGAACGCTGCCCATCAGTGGACTTGATGGACGTGGTGGCCGGGCCGGAGGAGGGGAAGTATAAAGCACAACACACATTTCTCCCACTATCCACGTCATATCCCCACTATTCACGTCATACCCCCAGTATCCACGTTGGCGTGGAGTTGATATTACAAAGTGTGGCAAGCGCAGCGAGGCACCGAGCCCGTATCCGCGTCCACTCGCCACGCTTCGGGTGCGGTGGCTTGCTGCGCTCGCCACACTTTATAAAACCAACTCCACGCGGACGTGGATACTGGGGGTATGACGTGGATAGTGGGGATGGCGAATTGACAAATGTGTACCAAAATATATGGGACCACTGGTCCTCTGAGAATTCATGCTGAAGGTCTCTATGCCAGTCTTTAATGAAAGTAGGAGCTGGGAGGGAAAGGCTGGCCAAACAAATCTGGTATAGATGTGAGATCATGTGTCTGGATGTGGAATCAGCTAAGCATAAGTTTTCAAAGAGGGTGGGCTTCCACCCTATAGAACGCTTTGGTGAAGAAGCCATAAAATGTCTTAATTGCAAGTAAGCCCAAAAGCAACTAGAGGGTAGGTCAAAGGTCTGGGTCAGTTTGGTAAAGGAATGGAGACCAGTGGGACTTATAAGGTGTGACAATCTTGTAATACCAGCCTTGGCCCATAGGGAAAGAGATGACTGAGATAGTGAATTTGAAGGTAAATCTGGGTGAAATAAAGGTTGGTAAATGTTTATACATTTTCCAATAATGCAAAGATTTTCTTATAGGTTCTTCTGCACCCAAATCATGTGGACACAGCCACATTTTGGCTAAAGCCATGTACACTAGGCAATGTGTGCACCCAGTGATATTCTGAGCCATATATTTTACTTTATCTTATAGTGTGGTGCTTAATCTATGGGAAGAACACATGAGCCCATCAAAAATGGCAGCAAGGTCTTTCCCTGGGGCTCTAGCTAGGTAGGAGAGATTAGTAAAATGTAACAGTGAAAGTGCAGCTTTAAAGGGAAAGATAATTAACATATTTAATCATAGTTTTCCTTTATGGTAATTAGTAATAAATGAGTATGCCTTAAGTACTGTTGGAGAAAGTGTGCTATATAAAAGAAATCATACTTAGTTACTATTAATCACCATCTTGTTTCATTCTGCAGTTGATTTCATTGGCTCCTATGATTCCTATGGATATCAGGCACCCATGAAGACCTCACACCTCCAATTGCAGCCACTGTACAAGTGAGTCACAGTATTAATGCCTGCCACATACAGTACCTTGCCACCTGTTGTGTTATTGTGTGCCAGTCACTATGAAATACTGCATTTCTAAATTGTAGTAAACCAACTCCAAGGTGAACTACAGTACCATGGGAACTAATGACTTACCGTTTTTAGATGTTTTCATATTTTCTAACACTGTCCCATTTCTTTGCTTCTACAGGCCTGGCTAGATGTCTCCTGCAATTCTACATTCACTGCACATCCTCTCGAGTCAAAGCCCTTCCCGTATCTCTTCATGTCTCATTTAGATTCTCCAGTTATATTCCGGATCATTGGTCAAGATGCCTTAAAATACCAAAACACAGCAGTAGTGGGTTGCACACATTTAATATTCCAACAATGTTTGATGTCACTGATGGCATAGATTGGCAATAAAATGAGAGGTACTCCTGTGCCAGTAACACCATGACTGTCAAGGTTTCAAACACTGATGATTGGAGAGTAGAGGTAACGAGCATGGCTGCCTCTGAGTTTGGATGAAAAAAGAATCTGTACAATGTAATTCCAGTAATTAGTAAAAGCTATTCATAGACTAGTATGAAGCAGGAATGTGATCTAATTATGTTTCAGCTTTATGACTTCTTATCATTTTAAAAAGAGCAATAGACCCTGATAAAAAAAAACACAGAAAGAAAAAACAGATATTAGGTGATATTCACATGTTGAGAGTGACCAGCTTCCACCTACCAGCTTACTTACTTATGTTCAAATACTAGAATAGTCAATGACTACATTTGTAGCTATGTCATTTGAGTGACAAACAAAAAAGAAGTGACATCTGTGTGGCTTTATGTTCTTGTCTTTGGACCAGGCTTAAAATAATAGCTTGCCTGTCTTTTTCTGGTCAGCAATCTAGTAATATAGCCGATTATCACATATTTTCCTTCCGGTGCTAGTTACCTGAAGGTCTGCTTCATTTTCCTACTTTTCCAACTGCAATACACTGGCCTTAATGAAATTATTAATGTATGGTATGGTACCGATCACATTATGTAGCCCAGGTTATTACAGGTAAAAAGTAGCAGATCATAGTCTCACTTAGTATCACCAACACCTTCACATAGGATATATTAACTAGTGAATGTGAGTTGCTATTACACATTGCTAATCTAATATGTATGATAACCCATAGATTTATTTGACAAGCGAAATGGAAGCTAAGGGTAGTTTACTAGAGAAACCAGGAAGTTATACCTTTCCCAGGGGCGTAACTAAATATTTATAGGCTCCATAGCAAAAGTTTGTAAGGGCCCCCTATTTAGCTACTGATGGTGATAAATGTATGTAAAACATATTACTTATACAGTAAAGATGGGCCCCCATTAGCCTTGGGCCCCATAGCAGCTGCACTCCCTGCACCTATGGTTACGCCCTTGCCCTTTGTCTACAAAGTACCCGCCCTGAATTCAGTACTTACACTGAATATTATGGGTTCCTGTTTCGTAATTTAAAAATGTGCAAACAATTTGTTAACTGGCAAAGTTTTAAACACAGTTCCGATAACTATTTTATTATTACTGCAGAAAGACCATCACAACATTGTGTTAATGATCCATCTTTTCTGCAAGCCAATGTACTTTAAGCTCCTCAGCATATTAGACTGATGCAGAGTGAGTTCTACATCACTTTTATATATTGTAACTTGTGTACATTTTCTGTACGCATGCTCACAAAGTGAACACGTGCATATACGCCTTATGACTGGAGAGGTGGAACTGGGGATGGGAAGGGTTCGTTTGACATAGTGATTTTAGACCAATGCGATCCATGGAGACCTGCAGGAACATGCATACTGTAGATGCCTATTAGGAGGAGCTTTTGCTCCTGCCAGAGGACAGTTGCAAATACACGCCGATGACGATGATGATGATGATGATGAAGATGACTTGGCGTAAATGTGATGCAGAGTCTTCCAATAAGGACACGTTTATATGTGTAGAGCTGTGCACATACTGTATGAAGAAAACACTTTTTATCTTTTCCATTTATACCTATTTTGCAAACAACTTGGCACCAGCTTCTACCTTGTCATTCCTATTAGAAATGCCAGTGACCTCACCTGTGTAGAAATTGGGATATTCGGTATCTGCACTCCTAAGAGAACACAATGAATGCAGTTTATAAATGGTGCTCTAAGCCATGAACTCTGGGATAGGAGGCAGCAAGGCAAAACTGAAATGTGCTCTTGCAATATTGTTTTAAATAGCAGGTACGCAGCAATGATGACTCCAGTCTAAAGATCACATTTCCTATTTTTACTATGCTCCCATGTACATTAACAAAATAATTGGCCAGACAAGTTGTCATTCAATTGTTGCTAGTTATTGGCCAAGAACAATAATCATCTAGGAACTATTGTCTAACCCTGAAATGAAATTGATGATGCACTTAATTCAAAAGTGCATACTAAAACGTAAATAACTGACAAAAGTGACAATCTAAGTTTGTAAACAGAAAAATCACCATTATAAGGAAACAGGCTAACATATTAAACAAGTCAACAGGGGCTTGTTTATTTTAGATGTATTTCTTAGGGGCCACATCATTGC
This sequence comes from Crinia signifera, assembly GCF_055691185.1. Lineage (NCBI taxonomy): Eukaryota > Metazoa > Chordata > Amphibia > Anura > Myobatrachidae > Crinia > Crinia signifera. Next base: position 189,038,602 of record NC_139218.1, read on the forward strand.
TGAAGTAAATTAATGCTGAATGCTACACATAATGTATAACACTACACCAATGAATATGTAACACCACCGCAACTAAAGCACTGTAAATGGCAATGTTCTAAGAAGGTCACTTTGTTCAGAACTCGGAGGGAATTTCGTGGGTTTAGAGATTATTTTATGTGTTTACTGTGTTGGGTATTTTCTCTTTTTTTGAAATGTGCAAACTTACTACTGGATAATATGGATCAAGGGTTTATTATTTAGCCTTAATAGTACCTAAAGTCACTGTTGCAGCAGCTTTGAAGGACATTTCAGGAAAATATTTTAATATTTAATATGAGCAGTTTGTATAGATATCTGCAGGAGAGCAATAGCACATATTCGGTTTACAAATCAGTGTGTTCATTTCTACCCATTTACTGTTATTTTGTTACACATGAAATTTCTACCATTGTATGAAGGGGAAGTTAGCATGGCGTGCACTGTAGCCATGATGTCATAATAATATAATAGTGTGTGCACTGGGGATGGGAGCAGGGGTGGACATAAAGGAACCAGAAACACATATTGATCAGAGAAGTATTATTAAATGGGCCGAATTGGAAGGCACAAAATTGACACTGGTGTGATAAGGTAAATTGTGATGTGTGCACCAGCTTATCTGGCAGTGTCACTATAAGAACACCATAGCATCCATACATAAGCACAAAAGGGAATAAAGCAATGCCAGTGTCTGCTCTGTGCCTCTGTATGCATGTTATATTGTAAATGTGGGAAGGGGTGTTTGTTTTAGTATGTGTACATGTATAGTTGTGAAGTATCACCATGTCTGCACTACATATATCTGTGATGGGTACAGAGAGGGGTACTGTACAACAGTACCACAGTATAATCTCTGGTATACATGTACATACAACAAATTATAGTGCAACTGCAAAGAGATTCCACAGCAATGCTACCTTATAAAGAGAGTAACAGGTCCTTCTGATTTCTGGGATAGGAGGAAAATGCTCCCTGGTCTAATTTAATGTATGTAAGGGATTTCTTTTATAATGTACCTCAGATTATGTCCATTTTTGTATATTTGAATTAAATAGTGTTTTGATTCTTTCCCTGCATTTCTTTATTTTGTTGCTGAAAAGTGACCAGAGTTAGGGATTTGGCACTTGCATGCAAAGCCATTTTATTCTGGACATTTTACTTATTTATTCTGCTCCTATAACTCTATCATGTAAAGGATGGAAAACAAGGTATTGACAGAACTCTCAAAACTGAAGGTGGATAAATCAATAAGGCAAGATGGTATACATCCAAGCATAATAAAGAGATCTTAAAGATGTGCTTATAGCATCATTAGCAGAATTATTCAACCAGTCACTAGCTACAAGTACAATTCCAGAGGACTGGAAAAGAGTAATGATACCACTGCACAAAAGTAGAAGAAAGAAAAAAAGGTAAAATAAAGGAAAAAACAAATAGAAAAAAAATAGACAGCGCTATAGGACTATACTGAAAACATATAAAATATTTATTAATTAATAACAATCACAATATAAAAAAAATTTATACGACAAAATATCACCGGCCGGTGTTCATTGCACATAAAAGATTCTCACTATTCTTTTGACACACAATGATTAATAGCTTATAAGCATAGGCGAATCTAGAATTATGGTAATGAGTGGTCCCAGAACTAGACATAACAGAAGGGGGACCTTTGCGCGGCGCAGCAAAAAGGGTGTGTGGCCTCATGGGAAGGAGGTGTGGCATCACAAAAAGGGGTGTGGTATTACACTTTAGACCATACACAGTAATGCCCATTACACATTTTAGCAAACTCCGTAATACCCATTACACATAAAAGAAGGGAGAAAGAAGGAGATTTTTGTTGGTCGCACAAGACATAATATGGTGGACCCCCTGGAGTGATTTGTGAGAACACAGTATGGTCTTTCACTTTATTGGGGGTGTGCTACCACGGACATATGGGTAATGAGGATTCAAAAAGGAGAGAAAAGAGATGTCCTTTGTAGGTGCACCAAAAAAAGATAATAAAACTTAACCTTTATTAATGATTAATCTAAGAACTGCGAGATAAAAATACAAACATATAGCAACAAACAAAGGTGGGGTTCACACAATTTTAAAACTAGGTGGCGGGCAGATGTGGCAGAGACTTTAAAGCCACACGCCGTAATGCCAATTACACATAAGGCCACACACCATAATGCCCATTACACATTGTGCCACACATGATGATGCACATTACATACTATATAACAAACCGTAATGCCCATTACATATTTACCACATAAGTGCTGCTTACCTACGTGCTCATTGCTAGGGGGTTCTTGCTTGATTGCACCATAGTACCCATTACACATGATGCCGCACACCATAGTACCCATTACACATGATGCCGCACACCATAGTACCCATTACACATGATGCTGCGCACCATAGTACCCATTACACATGATGCTGCACACATAATGCCCCTTACACATGATGCTGCACACATAATGCCCCTTACACATCAGTGACGTGCGGTGAGGTCATTGCCTGGGGAGGCAATAACCTCACTGCACGTCACTGATTCTATATGGCCTCACAGGCATGGGACACCTCCAGCCTCTCTCCCTGCACGCCGGCCCCCAGGATTACCTGCAACAAGTGGCAGTCCGTCAGCTGCTCGTGTATCAGTGCTGCAGATCGGGCTGTTCCGGGCTGATGAGGGAGGTCATGCGGACTATCATGGGATGCCCCCCCAGCGGCCGCCGGTCCCTCCCTCCCACCACCCGGCGGACTCACCTGTCCTCGGCGGTGGCGGCGGCCAGTCCTTTCGGCGGTGAGACGGATGAGTGACATCTGCTTTCTCCCTGCAGGTGCCGAACTCCCCACTACCCGCGCTGCTGCATCCCTCCAGGGCCCTGCATGTATGTGATTGGACAGCGGATCCAGCACTGGATCTGCTGGCCCAATCACATCTGGGGGCGTGCGTTTATACTGGTGCCGCTGTCATTGCGGCATCAGTATAAGTGCCGCTTCCCCATTCATTTTCAATGGGCTTTTACAGCCCATTGCTGCACCCTGCCCCCTGCCCTCCCCTACCCGCCCCCCGCTGTCCGGAGTTTTAATGTTAACAGCGGGAGGCACCTCTCCCGCTGCCTCCCACCCTCACATGCAGCAGTGCAAGAAGGTGAGAGGCAGGGGGAGAGGTAGAAATGATGAAAATAATAAAAGAAGATATATAAATATCTCCTTTTTATTATTTTCATCATTATGACAGGGGAGGCTCTGCCTCCCCTGCCTCCCCTGATGGAACGTGCCTGTTACACATGATGCTGCACACTGTAATGCCCCTTACACATTAAGCCACACATTATGCGTAATGCCCCCCCATACCGCCACTTGTAGCGTCCCTTAAGCAATGCCCCCAAAAAGTGCCACTTACTGTAAACTTTTATATGAGCCTTCGCTGCAGGGAGAGATGGAGAGCAATGCAGCTGCTTCTATGGGGAGAGGAGCAGAGTGCAGTGCAGAGCACGCTCCCACTCCCCTCCTGATGTCTCCTCTAGCCGAGTGGACATTTGAAATATTGTGCGCGCTGTTGTTGTGTGTGTGATGTCGGGGAAGCACGCCGGGCGCCAGCACCACATGATTAAAGGGGGGGGGGGGCGGGCTGAGGTGAAAGCGGGGAGAAGAATTGGAGCAGAAGCTGCAGGGGTGATAGTCATTGACAGCTGGGCAGAGAGCAGGGGGCTGCCCGGCTGTATTCAGAGCACTGCAGGACACGGCTATTTGAAATAATACCGCTTTCACAACAGAAAATGCAGGGATTTACTCGGGAATATGGTCCCAGGATCATGCAGGGACATTCCCAGGCTGACCCCTTATACACCAGCCTAGTCCCTGCATTTTCTGGTGTGAGGGGGAGAAAAAACCACTCCCCTCTCCCTACCCCCCTTTAACCAACCAGCTATATCTTTGGAACCAACTGACCAATTTACACCAGTATCATATTGAAGAACTTTTGAGTTGGCTTTGAATGATTTTGGTCCCGTGAAACTGGGCTGTTTGGTTCCAGAGAAATCTGCCCTCAAAGAACATAAACAGTCTTGAAATTACATTTAAGAAAAAAAAAAAAAAAACGGTTTAACCTCAATATCCCTGGAACCAATTAACCCATATGGATCCAGCCTGGTATCAGATTGAAGGCTCAGCGAATTGGGTTTGACTGAGATCAACCTCAAGGTTCAGTGATGCTGAAGGGGGAACTGGCAGCCGTTGGAACTGGGTGGGGGGCCGAATTAGCGGGTCCCATGTTATCCTATAGGGAAAACGTCCCAGCTTTGCCTGGCAGTATCTCCGGTTCCCAGCTGGCTAGAGACACGGGGCTGGGCTCGTTGGAAAGCCCCAGCCCTCAGCTACCTGTGCACCCCCGGACCACCCCCTAGATTCGCCTATGCTTATAAGGGATCAAGGTAAATTTGCACAAGGATACACACACTAGATTAGAAGCCACATTTCACAGCTCCGTTACGTAATTAAGCTGGGTTAGTGAGTAACTTTGTTAAAGCTCAGCATGAGCAGCAGCTTGCAGCTCCTCAGAGCCTATATAGTTCCTAGTGATAGGATTTTTGTAGTTGTAGGTGCAGCAATTGGGCAGCCGTATTAGGCAAAAGCAGCTGTTAGTAGATTAGTAGTTCCCTTATGCATAGATTAGCAGTTCCCCTATGCGGGGGAGCAGGTGTAGTAGAGCGAAAACAATTTGAAGTATACTTTTTGCTTGATTTGTACAGCCAAATGGCACAGTCCCTTTGCGCTACCTGGAGCGGGTCCCCGGCTGCTGGCGCTTCCCCAATAATACAGCCTTCTCTGGGAGTCCTCTGCTCTGGTCTCTGGGTTTCCGGCCGGAAGTGCTTGTGCGTGATTATGTAGCTGGATGACGCGTTTCCCCGCCTTGCTGAATAATCGGCGGCTTCCTCAGATGATTACATAATGGAAACCCTTACAAGAAAGTTGTGAAATGTCTTTAATCAAAAAAGTTACAGGATCCCAAACAGCATAGAAATACTGGGGCCAAACACATTTTATTGACTTTTCTGACTCAGTGACTAAAATAATAAAGTAGGGGCTGTAGCATATCTAGACTTTAGTAAGGCAGTTGACCTTGTCCTACATTGCAGACTGCTAAATAAACTTGAAAGTGTGGGATTTGATTATGAGTTTGAAGAAACTCAGGAGCCCGAGGTGTGCTCCCTACCACCAGTGCTGTGCCTAAACACGTGCAAAGGGGGCCGTGCGATCGAAGTGGGCCATCTCCCGAAGGAGACGGGCCCCCTTTTTTCCCCTAACCCCTCTCAACCATAAGGCCGAAGAGGGGAAAATAGGGAACGGTGGGTCCTCTTCGCCGAAGCTTAGAGAGACCCTCATTCCTCAACCCCCGGAAGGGTTAGGACGGTGGGTCCTCCGCACCCGAAGGTTTGGAGAGACCCTCAGTAGACTTCCCTCCGCCTTGCGGCTCGGGGTCGTCCTCGGGGGGCACGAAGCTCTCCCCAAAAGGCGAGAGCTTCGGCACATTGGGGAAATGGAAGGCCCGAAAGGGTCGACCACACTACCCAAAAAACGTGACACACTACACAAAAAACAAGGAACGTGAAAAGTGACAAACGTGAGAGGGGAAGAGAAATAAATAATAAAGATACCTCAGCCAGAGGGCCGGGGTGGGGTTGTGAACAAAAATTGTCCTACCTCATCCAAAAGGACGAGGTAAGGACGTGAAGCATCGCCTGAAGGGAAAGTGCGCAGTGCAAGTGCTTACTAGTGCATGGTGATTTTGGGATCACCCGTGCATGTTCGGCACCCCCAAGTTTCCCCGGGGGCACAGTGCAGCCTCGGACTCCAAGCAACCGACCGATCAGCGTCCGACCAAGGTTTCTCTGTTCCCATCGTAGGGCATTTTCCAGCCCCTGGCATGGGAATGGGTACTCCACTGGGCATTTCGACTGACTCCCTTAGGGGCTGCGACCCCCTCGGAAGAGCAATCTACTCAGTCTCAGTGTTTCTCCGATCCCAAGGTTAAGGTACTAAGCTGGGCCTTTCGCGGTCTCCCCATCAGAGGCTACAAATCTCTGGAACAGGAGCCATCTACTCAGTCCCAGCCTTTCTCCGCTCCTTGGGAATGGATACTAGACTGAGCCTTTCGCTGTCTCATCCTTCGTGGGCTACGAACCCCGTCAAGAGAGTCAAACTACTAGGCCCAGTGTTTCTCCCCCCCTCTTACCAGTGGATTTACGGAAACAACACCTCCTACCAAAGGCAGAGGTGAGGTACTCAGCCAGACTTTTCACCACTCCCAGGCAAAAAAGAGGGGTCCCACACCCTCCGCCCATCAGAGCAGCTACTCAGTCCAGCCTTTCTCTATTCTCTGCCAGAGGCCAGTCCATACCCACTGATAAGAACAGATACTACACTTGATCTTAGCCAAAAGGCCGAGAAGCGATTTGGGATTTGATTATAAAACAGTTAAAAGGATAAGAATCTTTTTGCAGGAAAGGATACAGAAGTAAAAAAAATTGAAGCGCATTCTATGGAGGGGAATGCTACTAGTGGAGAGTACCCCAGGGATCTGTTCTTGGACCAGTCCTCTTAAATATCTTTGTTGGTGGCATTGCAAATGTTATTGAAGAAATTGATTCCTTTTCACAGATGACACAAAGATATGCAACAGGGTAGACACACCAGGAGGGGTGATACGAATTATTGAGGATTTGTAGATTTGAGGAATGGTCAAGAACATGGCAATTACCATTTAATGTTAAAAAATGCAAAATCATGCACTTGGGCCTCAAAAAGCCAAAGGCTAAATATAATATCATGATATTATAATAGAAACTACTGAGGAGGAAAGGAATCTAGGTGTCACTATTTTGTGTGACTTAAAGTCAAGGAAATAGGGAGAAGAATCAGTAGCAGGAAAAAAATAAATAATGCCATTGTGTAGGTCATTGGTATGGCCTCATCTGGTATGCTGCGGTAAATTGTCAAGCCTGGGGGTTGAGGGTGACCCTGGCAACCCTCAGTCGTTGAGGCAGGAGTGTGAGACATATTCGCCTGAGAAAGACTGAGCCTAAAGGTGTGAACAGGACAAAAAGGTAAGTATGATAAAATAAGTCTCTATTATTTAGGCACGCACAGACAACGGCGGCAGTTGGTAATGACTTTGTATAATAGATAGCCACATAGAAACACACAATTGTGCAGAGTCTCTAAGTCAATATAATTCTACACACGCAGATATGGAGATGAGGTAACTGATGTATAACATCTATGGTGGCAGTCATGGAAGATGCACAAAAGCTGACTGATCCTGAGATACAGCAACAGATGACTTGGAATGCAGAAAGAGTACTGACTGGAGTGTGCAGAGTGGATGATAATAATTGATGATGATGAGTGGAACAATCGATTTTGAACATGATGGATTAATGTTGAAGAGGAACAATGGATGTTGAAGATTAACAATCAATGGTGAGTTGAGCAATCGATGTTGAAGATGAACAATCGATATTGAAGATTAGAATGCTGAATGATGATAGTACATCACAAGAGAGCTGGAAGAATGATGCTGGGACATCAACAGGAGCCAGGCGACACCTCAGGACAGTAAATGGTGCTGGTGTCTTTAAGGTGGAGCACAGTCACAGGAGCTGGAAACCTGACAAATGTGGAGTGCATTCTTATAACTGCATAGGAGTACAGATTGGCTGGCCAATTACCCAGGAAGCAGGCTGCAGCGGATTGGCTGGGAAAGACCTATGTGATACAGGTTGAGTATCTCTTATCCAAATATCCATTATCCAAATTATTCCGAAACATTCCAGAAAGTGAAAAAAATGTACTTATTTTTGCTAAAAACTTAATGGGGATATTTGTAACCGCACTACCGAGGACATGATATGTAACTGGCACTAAATATGTGCAAGACAATAATTGCTTGGCATTCAAATTCAGTACCTGAGATTGTACACAAATTTTGTTTCATGTTTTGAAACCTTGCTTTATGCACAAATAAAATATATGTGTGTGCATTTCATGTGTTTTATGTGTTTATACAGCATAAATGCAAGATACTTCAAAATACATAATTGAAATATAAAAATATTGTGAAATACGGAATAATCCACTATACAAAATTCTCCTGGTCCCAAGCATTGTGGATAAGGGATACTCAACCTGTACTGGCAAACATGGCTGCACCCATGTTTGGCTGTGGATAGAAAAGTTATACTGCTTTTGCATCGCAAACCCTCTCTGACCCGGTATTGAAAACATTTTTGAAATGGACTTGAGCAAACTAAAAACATTTCACATCCCATGGTGGATCCGGTTTATTACCGGGTTGGTTGCTTTCACACTCAACCCGATTCACCCATAGAAAATAGTGTAATGTCATTTGGAATGCAGCACCACTCCTATTTTTGTTGTGGTGGACCCTAGTAAGGGCCTTGAATTTGTTAAAAAGTTGCTGGGTGGTCCACTGGTAATGTGGCACCCCAGAGCAGTGACTATCCTAGGTTCCACTTTTGAACAGTGTAAACCAGTGCAGACTGAGCTGCTACACTTTTGACCTGGATACTAAGCAACCAGGCTGGGTACAAACTGGAGGACTCTGAGACCCAGGATCACTGCTGCTGCCTGGAATGTGCTGGAAGTCAGAAAGTGCTAGCATTGGCTGACATGCACCATGTGATATCAGATGCTAGAGAGAGCTACAGGAAGTCATGTGAGCTACAGTGTGCTGCAGAGAGCTCAGAGGAGCCTGGGTACTAGAGATGGGCAAAACGGGTCACTAAGACGAGCCAAGATCCAGCGGATCACTCCGTGAAAAGATCCAGAACTTTTAGACGGATGATCGACTCACTTTGAAAGAAGGGCTAATTTGATAATAAAGAAGCATAATTTGTTTTACAATCATTTATTGACTTTTTTTTTTAAACATTTTTTTTTTAAACAGTGAGCTGAACAAATAAGAACATACATGACCGAGTAAAACACTGATCAATGGCTGGGTGCAGAATCGCCATCGATGGCAACCTGCACCGATGGCCATCCCTAGCAGCAGCAGCCTTGTTTTTCTTTCTTTTACTTGCAGTAGCAGCACTGTAACTCAGGGCCTTATTCTAGTTCACTCTTTGTGACAAAATCCTTCTTAGATGGACAAAACCATGTGCACTGCAGGTGGGGGGCAGATGTAACTTGTGCAGAGAGAATTCGATTTGGGTGGGGTTTTACTTCAAAGTGAGATCTACAGTATATTGCAGTGTAGAAATAAAGCAGCCAGTATTTTACCTGCACAGAAACAAAATAACTCACCCAAATCTAATTCTCTCTGCACATGTTACATTTGCCCCCCTACAGTGCACATCTAAGAAGGATTTTGTCAGAAAGAGTGAACTAGAATAAGGCCCTCAGTCTCCACAGTTAGTACATCTCAGCTGCCACAGGTGGCAATGATGAGATCAGGCAAATGCATTGTAATGAAAATTGAAACTGAAAGTAAAAGAATGACGGTTCACCGTTTTTGTGATCGGCGACTCACTCACTCTTTTGTGGGTTCCGTCTAAAAGATCCGATTCGTTCGCGAACGACCCATTTCTACTGAGTACAGAACAGAGGGCCTTATTCTGGTTGAGTCGGATGGCTCCGAATGCATACAGAAGGCCGATGGTTGGTCTGAAAAAGTTGAATGAGACTAGACCTTCTGTGCGCCTAGGCAGCCTAAAGGGAATTACACCTAATTGATATCCCTAAAATATCAAATAGGGATAAAATACAAAAAACAAAGTGCAGGTGTTCTTCCCAAGTGGCGCCCCAGTAAGAAGAGTACGTCCCTGTTAATAAAGGGACGATCCTCTTCTCCGTATGTGTAAGATATTGTATAATACCGCCACGCTCCTTCTGATCGGAAGGGGATCCTCTTCTCCGTATCAGATAGACTAACCAAATGATTGTGTATTCCTGGACCACCCGCAGGTAACCATATTTCCTCCCCGATTATGGATACCGGAAAAAATGGATATAAAGAGGCACATAGAGTAATACCGTTTATTCAACAAAAAGCATAAAATTACAGTGAGTGAGGTAGACAGTGGCTAATTACCAAGTTGGTGGAGAACTAGGGGGAACCAAGTTCTCAAAAGCGCATGGAAAGGTAGGTAGGTACCCGGGATGTACCTCCACGTCCAGGCTAATGGGTAATAGATCCAGTGTCCGATCCTCAGTAAAAACAACAGGCAACAGGAGCTCCAAGCACGCTTTCGATCATCTGCTGTGATCTTCTTCAAAGGGAGTGCTCCTGTTTGCCACTCCTTCCTATTTAACATAGCAGCATCCAATCACATTTACGTAGTGATTAGCCCACCCTGAATTTACACCAATCAAATGTAAGGCAACTTAAAACAAAGTCTGTACGTTTAATCTATAAGTCCCGCCCGGAAGTACCTCACTTCCGGGTTGCGTTCCAGTCACTTTCTGTGTAGACGCGATCCCGGAAGTTCCACACTTCCGGGTTGCGTTCCACACATTCAACATATAGACGCTAGACCGGAAGCGTCCCACTTCCGGGTTGCGTCTCATGAAATCAATCCCCCAGGTCTCGATAAGCATTGCTGTAACGCCACATCACTTCCTCCGGAAGTGTGGCTCCGTATAGTCCTCAGCACCATCTTGGTAGGGGAAAACGGCAAAACGATCATAATATGAGGAACAGAGTGTCTCCATCTATGTGTTCACAAACGCCATTTTGTTGGTTGGACGCATCACTTTATATTTTATTCAATTCGTCCCAACTTTGATGTTTTAATAGGTGTTTGGCTCACTGGTATTCTGGAGACAAGTCAGAATGAATGGAGTTTTGATCATCACCACACAGGGATCCCAATGGGGCAAATGTCCTCAAAATTAAAGCAGAGAAACATATATAAACAAAGGTCAGAAAGTGCACACATTGTGCAAAATAGCAAATAATATAAAACACATCATAAATGGATTCAGTATTGAATCCCGGCGGTCGGGATCCCGGCGTTCAGAATCCCGACGCCGGAATCCCGCTGCGCTCGCCACACAGCGGGCCTGGTGCCTCGCTATGCTCGGCACACTAATTTATTCTCAATCCAGGGGTGTCGTGGACACCCCAGGAGGGAGAATGTGTCGGCATTTCGGCGGTCGGGATTCCGGCGTCGGGATTCTGAACGCCGGGATCCCGACCGCCGGGATCGTAACTGCATCCCATCATAAATATATGAGAGTTTAAAAAGATGGCATAATACATGTTTAAAAATGGATAAAATATCAAAGAAACCATTTGACCTCAAAGTCCATGTTAAGTCCACCAGGAGTGAGGGTATTCAATTCATATATACATTTCATTTCTTCCCTCGCTAAGGTGCTTGCCAGATTTCTATTACGGACATTAGTGTTAATTTGTTTTAATCCTAGAAATTTAACAATATGATTACATGAAGAATCATGTTTGGCTTTAAAATGTTGTGGTAAGGAATGTGATTCCAGACCTTTCTTTATATTATTCAGATGTTCACCTATCCTTATTTTCAAAGGTCTGGAGGTGCGTCCGATGTAAAATAAGTTGCATGAGCATTCCACAGCATATATTACGTTTTTGCTGTTGCATGTAATGAAGTCATCTATTGTAAAAGGGACCCCATTAATGGTCACCGTAGTATATTTTGAGGTGCCATTGCTTTTGATTTCACGGCATCCTTTACATAATCCACACCTGTGGAATCCTTTCGTCAGTGTTCTCCCCTTATTTGGGGCAGTTATCAGTGCACTGCGAACAATTTTATTCCTCATATTAGGGGCTTTCCTATATATACATTTGGGACGATCTGGTAGGATTTCCCCCAGTATAGGGTCTTTTTTTAAAATCCCCCAATTTTTTTAAAAAGATCTTTCTAATGTTTTAAACTGTGCATTAAAACCAGTGATAAAAGCACAGCTAAAATTGTCCGTATTTGTCCTGGTGGGCTTAAAATCTTTTAAAAGTTCATTTCTTTCTACAGTTATGGTGTCTTGTGCATTTTTGTTAATAAAGGTGGGGTCATATCCACTGGTTGGCCGATGGTTGGTATTTGCGCATGTGTGAACACTTCACACGTCCAAACACGGTGTGAGGTCCGTGCAGAAAATGATCATACGGAACCATCCGAGCAGGGGGTGGAGAGGGGCGTGAAGGCCTGTTTGGGCTCATTACCATATGCGTACACCCCGCGTTTCATGGGCGTTCCAATGAAAACGCTGGGCGTACATATGGTAATCCGGCCGTGATGCACGTGTGGGGGGCGGACAGCTGACATAGCCGGATCCCAGCTGCCCGCTCATATCCCTGCATTTCCACGGAGAAATGCCCGAGTGGTCTAGAGCACTCGGTGCTGCCCGAGCACTCGGTCCAGAATTCGATGATCGGCGACCATCGAATGATGGGGGATGTTCTCACAGATCACATAGCCTTTGGCTTAGGTCCGAGGTTTATTAGATGGGTTTTTTTGTTATATCAGTCTCCACAAGCTAGAATATCAGTTAATGGTCAGACTTCAGAACCATTCTCTATATCTAGGGGTACCCGACAGCGATGTCCCCTTTTGCCCTTATTGTTTGCGGTTGCTATTGAACCAATTGCCTGTAAGCTACGAGAACTGTTGGTTGCCAATGATGAGAGGAGAGTGTTGAATAGCAATATTATCTCTTTGTATGCAGATGACTTATTGGTCGGCATTGCCGACTATACTAATCAGCTACCGGTAGTAATCAAGACTATTCAGGAGTTTGGATGCTTCTCGGGCCTGACAATAAATTATGGAAAGTCACAACTTTTAGTAACCAGGAACGTAGACGACTGTACTGTGCATCACAACTTGGGTATCCCGTTGGTCGATAAATTTAGCTATTTGGGGATAGTTGTTTCGAGTACTCCCAATAATTATATCACGCAAAACCTAGATCCTATTATCGCAGAGACCAGAATTAGATGTAAAAATTGGATGAGACTCCCACTTACAGTTATTGCTCGGACCAATTTGGTTAAAATGGTGATTTTGCCCAAGTTTCTTTATATTTTTATGCACTCGCCCATTCTCATCAAGGACGAAGTATTTCGGAGTATTAACCGCATGATTTCCTCTTTTGTTTGGAGAAATAAAACTCCAAGAATTAAAATGTCCTATTTGATGGGCGAGCGTACTAAAGGGGGGATGGCCATGCCCAATTTTAAAATGTACTATTTTGCGGCTCAGCTCGCTCATTTGAGGACCTGGGTTAAAGGGGATGTATACAACCCTGAACTGGTGGGATATATGAACAACTTATCCCCTGGACATTCACCCCTACAGGCCATTTTGACAAAGGCAGCCCAGAGTAATCTTCCCCCAGTAGTCAAACAACTTAGATACATATGGCAATGGGTGAACAGAAAAATGGAATTTGATGATATTGACCCTGATACACACATATGTTCAATGATCCCGTTTATTAATTTATCCCTAAACCAGGGTAGTAGGATATGGGGGCACTATGGGATCCATGCAATTGCGCAGATAACTAATGGTAACGAACTGAAATCCTTTTCTCAGTTGCAATCGGAATTTGCACTTCCTAAGTCCATGTTTTATAGATATTTGCAGATCAGAAGTGCTTTTATGCAACAGAACAGAATAAAGGCGATTACCCTGGCCGAGTCGCCTATTAAAAAGTTTATTAACTCACTGGGCAACTGCAAATGCTTATCCAAATGTTATAAATTTCTTATGGCAAGTACTCAATGTGCTGATATGACTGGTTTGCTCCACAGGTGGAGTGTTAATATTCCTGAGGTCAATGCAGAGAACTGGAATCTAGCTTTGATCGCCCCATGCTTAGCAACAAATTCCCTTAGAATTCAGCAAATACAATTAAATATTTTGTATAGAACATACATAACTCCAGATAAATTATGCAAGTTCACACCGGGTAGTTGCAACCGGTGTCCAAAGTGCTGTATGGTGGGCTGTGGCTTTTGGCATCTCCTTTGGGAGAGTGTCCAAAAGTTTTGGAATGGAATCAGGATAATCTTAAGGGCTTTGGGGCTTTCTGATCAATGCTTTTTACCAGGGGCTGCTATTTTGGGGATTTGGCCGAGTAGTATTCAGTCGGAATTTAAACGGCTGCTGATTAATCTCTGCGCTATTGCAAAGGTGATAATCGCTCGTTCGTGGATGGCTAAAAAGGGTCCAAGGTTACAGGAATGGATTACACAGGTCAACTTAACTATGGAACACGAGAAACATATGCACTTTTCCAGAAATTCAACTAATACGTTTTTTGACATTTGGGGTAAATGGTATAACTCTAAGTATCATCAGGTCATAAATGCCTCTGTCTGACTGGTTACCAGTCAGCCATTCATCTATTCTGTTAATTATGTGCGGTTCTTGTTAACATAACAATAGATGCACTATTTGGTATGATGCACACAATCGACACATTAATAACCAAAGTGGCTCTCTCTGTCAATCTTTGATATAGGACTTTCCTATTATTATATATTGATGTAAATAGTATAGAATAGCTATCAAAATAGTGGACACAATACGTATAATTATATTTTAGCTGACTATTAAATTTAAGGACACTGTATATTGTTAAAAGCGTGCACAAATAGCTGGCATAGCTATGTAATAGTATTTATATTTTGTGGTATTTTGTTGCTTAATTACTGCACTGAACATTCATGTCCTTGGACATATTATAACACTTGCACTATATTGTATTATTTAGTTGGTAAAATAACGTGATTTTTTTTTCTTTATTACTTCTCAATACTAGGCCCATAAATGAATGCACCATTAACACTAAAGGCACTCATATATAATGTTTTGATTATAATAGGTATAGTTTTATTCCAGATATGTAGGCTATTCAATTAAATAGAACCGAAAATATGTAATAATATGAAATTTCAGGATAGATTAATTATATTTCTAGTAGCACGGATAACCCTGGAAATGTAGCTGGTAATTGCCAGGTAAACTTTGTACAGACAAGGACCTATTTTAGTGTATAAAATTGGAAGGATCAATTTGAACTATCGATGTAATTGTTTAATGCTGCTTTGTGTATGCTCTCAAATATGTCATTTGTGTTGTCTGTGTAAATATGTCTTGTGTAAATTTATAAATTTTCAATAAAGATGATTAAAAAAAAAATACTGGGTCTGAGTCTCAAACTGCAAAAAAGATCGCCTTTGAACCATGTAGGATCCTTCTTTTTAATCGGGCTCAAATACCGGGTTTTTGGACTTGGTATTTTGACTATGGAGCTCTCATGCACCTAGAACCGGTTTGACATGCTTAAAAATAGGCAATAGACCATGTTATAGATACGGTGTGAATGGGTAGAAGTTTGTATGCATTATGTCTGTGGCCTGCTGCAATGGTTGTGACAACAGGCAGTGTGGGGAACTGGGACGGACAACCAATAAGAGGGGGCTGAGCAGACACCATGACAGTGGCACCAGAACCAAAGGAGAGAGTCTCAAGTGATGGCATGCAGCAGCACAGATGGAAGCTGGGACTAGAACACAGACACAGTCTGTGAAGACACTTCAAAGGTAAATAAGTATGCTTTATTACCTGGATTATGACAGCACCCTACATCCCTTTAAGGGTGGTCCCAGGACACCTCTTAGGCTTTTGAGAAAATCTGAAATGGAAGGCCTGGACCAAATTGGGCGCATGGACATCTGAAGCATTAGTCCACGATCTTTCTATGGACCCATACCCTTCCCAATAAATTAGGTATTGAAGATGTCCATAGCGAAATAGGGAGTCAATAATCTTGGTGACCTCAAACTCAACACCCTGGTGAGTTTGGACTTTGGAAAGCTTTGAAAGATTCACATGGTAGCAACTGATAATTAGAAGCTTCAGCAAAGACATGGATTTTCAGGTAGTCTCAGTTTGTATGCAACCAGATTGATGATTTGCCCAATCTGAAAGGCACCTATGTAGCGATGAGCAAATTTCATGGGCGGTACATTGAGTCTTAAGTTCTTGTTGGAAAGCCAGATGCAGACTCCTTTCTTGAGAACTGGAATAGCTTTACGGTTCCTATCAGCAAAGTTTTTTTCTTCTGATGGAATCCTTTTGGAGAGTCAAACGAATATTTTTCTAATTTTTGGAGAATTGCTGGAGGGTGAGATCCACAGCAGGTACAGATGAAGCTGGTAATGTCTGAAAATTCTTGGTGAACCGGTCAGCCACCACCCAGAGGGTACTGAATTTATTGGACTCATTAAGATCTGTGACATGTCCCATTGACAAATGAGTCCAAGGCTGATGAGGTACAGAAAGAGGAATTTATATAACAATATAGACATAGGCGTGCGCAAGGGGGGTGCCGGGGGTGCACAGGCACCTCCTAATCATAGCTGAGGGATGGGGCTTTCCAACGAGCCCAGCCCCGTGTCTCTAGCCCCCTGGGAACCGGAGATACTGCCAGGCAAAGCTGGAACGTTTTCCCTATAGAATAACATGGGATCCGCTAATTCCGACCCCCACCCAGTTCAATGGCTGCCAGTTCCCCCTTCGGCATCACTGAAGCTCGAGGTTGATTTCAGTCGAACCCAAATCGCTGGGCCTTCAATCTGATACCAGGCGGATCCATATGGATTATTTGATTCCAGGGATATTGAGGTTAAACCGTTTTTTTTTTTTTTTTGTATGTGTGTGTGTGTGTGTGTGTGTGTATACTATGTGTGCGGGCGGGCATTTGCCCCTGGGCACTTGGGGTACAAGTGTCCCGTGCCCGCCACAGCCTCCTTCCCTTTTGAGCGGCTGACCAGGTAAAGTAGCTTCAGTGTGCGGCGTGCAGCATCCGGCCAGCGGCTCAAAAGGGAAGGAGGCTGCGGCTCCGGTGGGCATCTTATAAGAAGAGTGCACAGCGCTACCCGGAAGTGCGGATTCACGGGAGCGCTGGTGTGCAATGCGCACCCCCAGCAATGAGCATGAAACTCCCCTTGTCAACGAGCATTTAACCACCCCCTTCCCAGGGAGCATGTGACTCCTGGCAAAGAACATTTCACATCCCCCCCCCATGGCATAATCTGTAATGGCCATCACAGTCTGAGGCGTAACGTGTAATGGGCATCATGGTGTGAGGCGTAACATGTAATGGGAATTACACGTACAACGTGTAATGGGCATTATGGAATGTGGTATACTATGTAATGGCTGTGTGATGTGTAATATGCATGTAAGTATGTGTTAATTTTTGGCGCGCGCCTTCGACGTGCACAGTCCCTATTGTCCCTGTTTTAATCATATTTTTTTTAAGCCCTAACATAATTTGTAATGGTCATTACGGTGTGTGGCATGTGTGATGGGCATTATTGTGCGTGACATTATGTCTAGTGTGTTTCATTATGTGTAATAATAGGAGATGATGAACACGCCCAGTAGATAGTGATGGACACGCCCCCTCCAATGGTGCACCCCCTAATAAAACGGGCTGCGCACGCCTATGAATATAGATATTTAGAAGATGACCCCTATCAGCACAGTGCTGCCCCTCTAATGTACTATCCCTGTGTCCTCACCTATAATCTTAAACATACTGTAGATACAGACAGAGTTGTGGGAGTTCCAAACTGTGAGGCGCAAACTTGATGAGGTGCTGGATAGAATCAGTGATACATGTAATTCTTTCACGTTCTATTTTCCCTGTTATTCCTTTATTCTGACTCCTTTCGGCATGTTTGAAAAAATGCAGAAAAGTTTGGAAAGATGGTGATTCACTAATATTCCATACATTTGTTTGTATTATGATAAATAATAGGGTGGTAATTGGGTGTACGCAACTCAAAAGTATTGTGATGTAAATGTCCATAGCGTTTTCTTTATCTCTTATCCTCGTGTCCTCAGATGTGACGATAATCTCGTGTGGATTCATATATGGAAGAAAATGTATAAAGACAATGGCCCTTATGCTAGTTGATTCGGACGGATGCATATTTCGGACAGGAACCGAGTGTTCTTAGCCCTGCCTAAAGTACGGATCACTCACACCGTCCGAATGCGGTAAGACACCGAGCGTATGGACCGCGAGTGTATGTTTAATGTGAACACCTCCTTCATCTGTGGGAACCTCCCCCATCCTCTGATGGTCACCGATCATCGAATGATGGACCAAGTGGTCAGGCAGCACCGAGTGCTCCAGAGCACTCGGACATTTTTCCGTATAAAAGCAGGGATATGGGCGGGCAGCTGACATCCGGCTATGTCAGTTGTCCCCCCCACGTGCGTCACGGCCGCATTACCATGTGTACGCCTAGCATTTTCATGGGTACACCCATGAAACTCAGGGCGTACGCATATGGTAATGAGCCCAAACAGCCCTTCACGCTCCTCTGCTCGGATGGTTCTGTAAGATGGTTTTCTGCGCGGACCTCACTCCGTCTTCGGACGGGCGATGCGTTCACCACACTAAAAGGAGGTGGGTGGACGAACGAAAAACAATAGGATAATTGGGAACGGATGGAGGGGTAGGGTAGGAAGGATAGGAGGAGCGAAAGAGGTTAGGAGGAGGAGGGATAGGCTAGTTGGAAGAAGTGGGTTTTGAGGGAGTTCTTGAAGGGGGTAAGGGAATCAGAAAGCCTGATGGGTGGCGGGAGGTTATTCCAGTGCAGGGGGACAGCACGAGAGAAGTCTTGGACACGGGAGTGGGAGGAGGTGATTAGGTGAGAGGTCAGGCGGCGGTCAACGGCGGAGCGAAGAGGACAGGAGGGAGTGTGGATAGAGATCAGTGAAGAGAGGTAAGGAGCGGTGGAGGAGGAGAGAGCCTTGTAGGTGGTGATGAGGGGTTTAAAGAGAAAGGAATGGGGAGTCAGTGAAGAGATAGACAGAGGGGGGAGGTGGAGGTAGAGCGGCGGGAGAGGAAAATGAGCCTAGCAGCGGAGTTAAGAATGGATTGGAGAGGGGCGAGGTGGGCGAGAGGTAGCCCGGAGAGAAGGATGTTGCAGTAGTCAAGGCGGGAGATGACAAGAGAGTGAATGAGTACCCTGTGTACCCTGTCAGTTTGAAATTCATGCTGGGCTATCAATAGCATAACGTACAGACCTGTTGGTTGACACAGGGTATCTACATTCTGTGAAACAGCAAATAACTTTCTCACAATATGAACTATTGTAACACTGCAAGAGCACTTTAACTGGAGATATAAAGCACTCTCATATCTCATCTGTTAAAAACAGGGGCCAGCAAGGACTCTGTGGAACTTTTTTTTTTTCTTTTTTTTTTTTTCTCTCCCCTTTTTCCTCTTACGCTGAAATGGGTAAAACTACAAACGCTGCCGCTGCAGCGGCAGCTGCCAAATTAGAGAAATATTCACGTACTACCCATACTTCTAAATCAGCAGCACAGAGCGCTCCAAGCTCTCCATCTCCACATCAAGAACTAGAAACATCTATTAACGAGCCCACGCAGCCAACTCAACAAATACTCCAAGCAATAGCTGCATCTGAGCACAGCGTGTCCGAAAAAATCGGTCAAGTACAAATAGATGTCTCCCTTCTAAGAGCGGACATGCAAAAAATCCGTGAACGGGAAGAGACAAAACAGCGAATATCACTAATAAAGGACAACAACGTGCCATTAATCAAGAAGGTGGAAGACCTGTCCTCTCAAGTGGCAAATATACAAACCAAACTTTCAGATATGGAAGGAAGACTTCGCCGAAACAATATCCACATAGTGTGCCTTCCGGAATGGGTGGAAGGAGCAAACCCCTGAAAAATTTGTGGAAGAATGGCTGGCTAAAACTTTCACTCGGGAGGCCTTCTCTCAGCAATTTGCGATAGAAAGGGTGCACCGAATACCATCAAAACCCCGACAACCTGGAGCACCCGCCCGTACAATGATTGCCCGACTATTGCACTTCAAAGACAGAGACACTGCTATGCGTCTAGCACGGGTTAAGGGTCCAATATACCATGACAAACAAATGATATCTATATATCCCGATTTTGCAATAGAAGTGCAAAAGAACAGAGCTAGCTTCATCCAGATTAAACAGCGCTTGAGAGAACACAACATACAGTACGCCACGCTTTTTCCAGCCCGGCTGCGTGTTATATTTGAAAATTCCACACACTTCTTTTCCTGTCCTAAGGAGGCAGAAGGATGGTTGGAACAACACTCGAAAGCATCAAAATAATTTCTGACTGGCTTTTGAGGATAAAAGGGAGGGGAACGTTATGTGTATCTTGTGTCTTTTTTTTTCTCTCTCTCTCTCTTTTTTTTTTTTGCTCTCTCCCTCTCTCTTTCTCTTCTTTTCCCTATCCTTAATTTTCATAACTCCATCAGGAAAACCAAAAATAGAACGCGGGAGTTTCCAATAATGTTGAATATAGCTTGGGGAACTGGGTTTGTGTTCCTTATAAACCCCCAGGTTTGCAAGAGTAATCTAGTGGTTTATGTGATAGTATTGTTTTGGTCTGTCTATGTTTTATTTTTTTGAGTGATAGCTGAGGGGAAGATGGGATTCAGGTATGCCGCTTGTCTTAGAGGTTATACAGGGTGGGGGAGGGGTGAAAAAGAATGTCATGTAGTGTAGTACGTTTGTGTAATTGTACAAGTATGTATGTCAATAATGTATTAGGTACAGTTCATCTATATGCAACCAATAGGAGGTTATACCATAATGTGTGGTTATCCTGGTTATTTTGCCTCAGCCACCTTACTTTCTCCCCTCAAGAATCTAAAAATGGGTTCAAAAAGGGTAAACGGACTACGCTGTATAAGCTGGAATGTCCATGGATTAAATAATAAAATCAAGAGATCCTTAGTAATGACCCAGTTAAAAAAATACTGTGTAGATATTGCCTGTTTGACAGAAACACACTTATATGGGGAAAAGATACATGCACTAAAAAAAACCTGGATAGGTACAACGTTTCATGCTACGTTCACTCAGAGCGCTCGAGGAGTAGCAGTCCTAATAAGAAAGAATGTGCAATTTAAGCTTGAGACAAGCCTGATAGACCCATATGGTAGATTTATTTTTCTAAAGGCTACTATATATCAGCAACCAATATATATTATTGTGGTGTATGTCCCCCCACCATACAATAACGATATTCTTTTAAAGGCAGCTCTGTTTATATCTACAGCACCGGAGATCCCAGTAGTCTGTATGGGAGACTTCAATAATGTAATGAGTATAAGCCTTGACAGGTGGAGAGTGACTAACGCTGTCAGGGTAAACCCAGCAGATACTACGGCATTCTCAAGGTTGATAACGGAGCTGGGCTGGGTAGATATATGGAGGGAGCGTAATCTTAATACTCTACAATTTTCCTGCCACTCAACCTCCTTTAATACTTTATTGAGAATAGGTCTGGTATTGATCTCCCCCATACTGGCCCCAGCAGTAAATTAAATTAAGGGTGACATTCTATGGGATGAGATTTGTGTTTTTTGGCGAATATTAGTAAAAAAAATGGCGACATCGCATTTTTCCTTGAAATCGCATATTTAAGGGTATTTTAGGATGCGCTAAGGGACGGATATCACATCGTGGGTGACATTTATTAGAGATCGATGTTGGGTTTTTGGCGATTTTTATCGCAAAAACGGCCGTTTTTTTATTTTTGCGTCAATCGATTTTTTTTTAACTCCAGAATTCGCATCCAGATGTTTTCCCCATTGAAAAATATACAATTCGCATTTTTAATGAGATGCAAATTTGGAAATCGCCACAAAAAATGGTCTAAAGTTGAAAAAAAAAAATAGACCTGATCCTGACTGGCGATTTTGTCAGAAACATGGCGATTTTGTCAGACCCATGCACAGATCATTGTGATCTGTGTATGGTTCTTTGGTAAAATATGTGTAAAAGTAATAAAAAAAATTGGCGTGAGGTCCCCCTCCTGTACATAACCAGCCCCGGACTCTTGGACCGGTCCTGGTTCCAAAAATACGGGGGACAAAAAATCTGGGGGTCCCCCGTATTTTGAAACCAGCACCGGGCTCCAACAGCCCCCAGTGTCATGCCACAGCCGGGGGACACTTTTTACACAAGGTCCCCCAGCCGTACCATGAGCACCGTGGCTGGTCAGCCTTGGACGGGGTACCTGGAGGAGTGGGGACCCCCCCAATAAAGGGGTCCCCCCCCCAGGCTTCACCCGTCCAGGGCTGAAGCCCGGGGCTGTCACCGGCGTCCCTTGCCATTGGACGCCGGCCTGATATGGTTAAATTCACATTCCTAACATTGCTTAATACAGGAGAACTACAAGTGCCAGCAGACCTCCCCCGCATGCTGGGACTTGGAGAACCACAAGTCCCAGCATGCGGGGCATTAATGGGCCCGCTGGGACTTGTAGTCCACCTGTAAAAAGAATGTTAAAATAAAACACACACACACACAGAAAAGTAAAACTTTATTACATACACACACATCCACACACCTCACTTTTACACCGCTATACATACCGATCCAGGATCCTGCGCTGGTCTCCCTCCTGCACAGCCGGCTCCCCCCGCACTGACAGCGGGCTGAATCGGCTTCCTCTGATGCAGCTAACAGCTTCTGTCGGGACCTTGTGTAAAAAGTGTCCCCCGGCTGTGACATGACACTGGGGGATGTTGGAGCCCGGTGCTGGTTTCAAAATACGGGGGACCCCCAGATTTTTTGTCCCCCGTATTTTTGGAACCAGGACCGGTCCAAGAGTCCGGGGCTGGTTTCAGAAATACAGGGGACCCCTACGCTTTTTGTCCCCCGTATTTTTGGAACCAGGTCCGCTCAATGAGCCTGGGGCTGGTTATCTACAGGAGGGGGGACCTCACGACAATTTTTTTTTTTTTTAAATCACAAAATCGCACATTTTAACAAAATTGCACCTTTTCATGACTAAAAAAATCGCACTTTTCATCCTGAAAATCGCCCTACATCGCACTTTCTCGCACTTTTCATGCCGGAATACACACCTCATTAAATATGCGATTTCGCTGCAAAAATGAGATTTTAAAAAACGGCGATACAGGGCGATTTGAGCAAAAATCGCATTTTCGGAAAAATGGTCAACACAATAAATCTCGCCCATTATTTGCGATAACTCATGCGGACCAAAAGTGTGTGAAAAATTCACATTTTTATCGCATCCAGATGTTTTCGTACAGAAAAGTATACAAATCGCTTATTTAATGGGTTGCGTTTTCGCAAATCGCACTTTTAAGGTGTTTAATAATCACACTTTTTTCAGACCAGGTTCTGTTGGGCGATTTGGCCCAGAACTCACTTTGGTCAAGTGCACAAATGGTTAATTTCAGCACAGGTGCCCTCAATTTCACTCAGAAACACCCCTACATATACCCCAACATCATTAAGGACACCTGTGAGGGTTTGAGACATGGAGAATTTGCAGAGTGGTTTTGAGTTGCTCATTTGTGATGTGGCCCATTTGGAGGAGCTGCGCAGGAGGGAGGAAGCTGCACACCAGATCCAGGTAGCCCCCCGACTACTGCGTACCCCACGTATGTATCGTGCTCGGCTGTACCTGGACTCCCTCGGATCAACAGGTTGTGGGGTGAGCAGGTGAGAGATGATTTGGACCCTTTCGGGGGGGGCAACTATGCAGTGTCTGGGCTGCAGAAATTAATGTGTACCCTCTATTATTTGGCCACAGGCTCCACTCAGTCTGTGACCTCATGGTCCTTGGGGGTATCACAGCCCACTTTCTCTAAGCATTTTACTCAAGTGTTACTTGCTTTAAAGAAGTTGTGACGGACATACATCAGATTCCCACGTTCTGAGTTGGAGTGGCAGGACCACAAGGTGGCTTTCTATAGACTCTCAGCATTCCCTCACGTACTGGGAGCTATAGACTGCACACACATTGGGATTAGGGCACCGCATGTGCGGGGCCACGTCTATGTCAATAGGCGTGGGCGGCACTCCCTGAACGTGCAGGTTGTATGTGATGCTCATCTGAAAATCCTAAGTGTTGTCGCAGGCTTTCCTGGGAACTGCCATGACGCCTATATTCTGAGGCACTCAGCCCTCTGGAACCGATTTACCCAACAACAAATGCCAGAAGGCTGGCTACTTGGTAAGTACATTTTTACATATCACCCTCTCTGTCCTTATTTGTACCTGCTCAAATGTGTGTGTTTCCAGTTTCACAAGCATATTGCTGTTGTCCCAGTGTCTCCTGTTTGCGCAATGCACATACCTTATCATATAAGGCAATAACTTCCTATCTGTGTTTTAGGTGACTCAGGATATGGGTGTGTTTCCTGGCTCATGACACCATTGTGCTCCCCAGAAGGCCCTGCACAGCACCGGTATAATGAAGCCCATATTGCAACCCGCAATGTGGTGGAGCGTACATTTGGCGGATTGAAAAGTAGATTCCGGTGTTTGGACCGGTCATCGGGTACGCTGCTTTACCACCCTGCAAAAGTAGTGATGATCGTCCAGGCTTGCTGCATGTTACACAAAATAGCCCTGTCCCAACCTGCCTATGTGGAGGAGGAACATGCAGCAGTCGTGCAGGAAGCCCAACCTACCACACCTCGGGTAGTGAGGGGTAGGCAGAGGGGGAATCTGGTGCGTACACAAATCATCAGGCGTTACTTTTCTGGTAAGCACATGTGCCCTGTATTCCAACATGTACCTTTGCTGTAAGTGTACTCATAAACAAATTATTTAGCAATACCATCTGTTTCCACCCAAATTTAGCCTAATACACAGAGCCCAATGGATGCAGCTGGTGGTGCTGACCTATCCCTTGCTGTAATCAACCTTGTAAGTACATTTGTAACATGTATGAATTAAGTTTGCTCTAAAACATGGCTCACCTGGTGGTGTGGAACTACACGTGCCAGCATGCCCTGACACACAATAACCATCACAGTCCAAACAATGAGTGCCAGAGCTTGCTGGAATATGTAGTTCCACAACCTTTGACGGTCTAGAAGTTACCCAACACTACTTTTCAGCAATCCCATTGTCATATACCATTACACTATGTCATATTTCACAGAACAATTGCATTAAAAATAATACACAGACCTAAATTGGCTAATGCACCCATCCCTAGATTCATCCTCTTCCCACTCTAACAGGGCAGACAAATGGCACCGCAAAGTTTGCTGAGCCTTACATGAACACCAATTAGTTGACACTTGGAGGTTACGTCACCCAACTGATCCTGACTACACTTTCTACTCACACCCTCACGACACCTACACTAGGATAGACTACCTCTTATTAGAACACCAGCACCTACATATGTTGGTTGACGTGCAAATCGGACATATTACGTGGTCAGACCATGCCCCCGTTTTTCTTACCCTTATGTTAGTCCAAAACCAACTCACTCTGCGCACATGGCGACTGAATGAACTCCTTCTTCAAGACTCCTATTGCACTGACCAACTAAAACAATGTATTGTTGAATATATCAAACTTAGGGCCTTATTCTGATCGGTGCGGATATTCCCGCATGCGGACGGACCACCGATGTTGATCGTCTGCGCATGTGCAGAGGTCACTCTGCGCATGTGCAGGCGATTTCGCCGCACGGATTCTTTATACGCCGCACAGGGGGCGTAGAGGGGCGTGAGGGGCTACTTAGCCTCATTACCCTATGCATACGCCCCGCGTTTCATGGGCGTTCCCATGCAAACGCGGGGCGTATGCATGGTAATGAGGCCGTGACGCGTGGGTACGGGGCGGGCATCTGACATCGCCGGATATCAGCTGCCCGCCCCCATACATGATTTCACACGGACAAGTGTCCGTGTGGTCTTGTGTTGCGGGACCTGGTGGAGCGTGCGGCCCTGCATTCGATGTTCGGCGACCATCGAATGCAGGGGCTGCTCCCAAGACGGAGGAGGCGTATCCCCGTCCAATTTCATGCGGATCGCCACATATCCGCGTACGGACGGCAGGTGGCGATCCGTATGGAAGGCGGGGATTCGCCTGCACGGTTGCGGCCGCATATTCTGATCGGGCCGCACCGATCAGAATAAGGCCCTTAATGACACTCCTGACACTTCAGCGGTTACATTATGGGAAGCGCATAAATGTGTCATTAGAGGGAAACTAATCCAGCTTGGCACGTATGTTAAGAAACAGAAAGAGGAACAAAAAAAGAGGTTGTTGCAAACGATCCATGACTTGGAAACCAAACATAAGAACTCCCTAACTCGTGAGGTACTTCAAGAGCTTACTGAAGCCAGACACGCTCTAAACAAACTTATGTCAGACAAGATCAAAATGGACTATACTAAATGTAGAAGTCGCTTCTTTCAGTGGGGTAACAAACCCAGTAAAATGTTGGCAAGAGCACTGAGGGCACAGAGGGCCTCCATGCATATTCAAGAGGTTGTAGACGACTGTGGACAGAAATGCCACTTGACATCTGACATTGCGAAAGCTTTCCAGACCTATTACTCCAAACTATATAACTTGATGGACGGCTCTACAGACGCCTCCAGTCAAATAACCGACGACACGCTCTTGACCTATCTTAGAAATTCGACTTTTCCAAAGATCTCAGAGGATGAGGCGAACCATCTAGACAGGCCTTTCACTCAGGAGGAACTGATTGAGATGATTAAGTGCACGCCATCAGGGAAAAGTCCAGGGCCGGACGACCTTCCGATCACATATTACAAAACTTTTAGTGAGTCTTTGCTGCCCATTATGCTTCGAGCCTTCAATGCAATTACAGACACAATGTCATTCTCTGCTCAGTCATTAGAAGCCTATATCACTGTAATCCCTAAAGAAGATAAAGACCCTTCCCTCTGCCCAAGCTACAGGCCCATTTCTCTCTTAAACGTAGACTTAAAATTATACGCTAAATTAATTTCCAACAGACTGAAACTACTATTACCGGATGTAATCCACACTGACCAGGTAGGGTTTGTGATGGGTCGGGAAGCCCGTGACAACACCACCAAGATGTTAAATTTAATCTATCAGTCAACCCGGGCCTCTGCCCATACAATGCTATTATCTACCGACGCTGAAAAGGCTTTCGACCGGGTAGACTGGAGATTTATGAAAAGCCTACTAGAACACATAGGTCTAAAACCCACTACTCTACATAGGATACTGGCTCTCTACAGTAACCCCACAGCCAGAATTAAGGTCCATGGGAGCCTGTCAGACCCAGTCTATCTCAAACGGGACACGTCAAGGCTGCCCATTGTCCCCCCTGTTATTCGTCTTATGCATGGAGGCCCTCGCAAGATCCATACGTGCAAATCCATGTATTGAAGGTCTGCAGATAGCTGATACGGAATACAAGTTGGCATTGTTTGCTGACGACCTTTTAGCGATTATTACCAACCCAAAGATCTCCCTGCCAAATCTAATGAAGGAATTCAAAGTCTTTGGAGACTTATCCCACTTTAAAATCAATTATAGTAAATCGACTGCTCTTAACCTCACCATCCCCACAGACACGCAAACTCACTTAAAGCAGACGTTCCCTTTTAAGTGGCATCCCACATACATTAAGTACCTAGGGGTTCTCCTCCCAAAACGCCTCACATCGGTCTGCTCTCTAAACTTCAACCCGACATTTACCAAAATCCGACATGAACTTTCCTCATGGTCCTCTAAAGGCATATCTTGGTTAGGGAGGATCAATGTAATTAAAATGAATATTTTACCCCGCATCCTATATCTTCTACAGGCATTGCCGATCCTAATCCCTAGGAGCTGGTTTGTAGAACTTCACCGGATGGTTCGAAATTTTGCATGGAGTGGCAGATCCCCCAGATTCAGACATGACTACTTATTCAGAAGGAAACATTTGGGAGGCTTCCAACTCCCCCACTTTGAAACTTATTATGTAGCCATTTCGTTAGGTAGAATTTACGAATGGGCCAATCCAAAGTCAACAAAACAATGGGTGACCATAGAAAACTCATTTTCAAAAGCTCTTGATATATGGAAACGAAACAGAAGTAAGAAACACATTTCGTCAATTTATTCCCCTATGACCCCCCTGTTTGATAACCCAAAGTTTTTACCAGGAGACTCTAAAATGGCTTTCAAGTCATGGACTGAGGCAGGCATCTCGAGAATAGGTCAACTTTACAACTTTTCGGGGGTGTTGCCATTCCCGGAGGTCCAATCCAAATGGCTCCTCTCCAACAAGGAAATTTGGAGATATCTCCCAGTTAAACATTTCCTTCAATGTGGGGATATGATGGGGGCTGGCTCTAGAGACCTGACACCCTTCGAACAACTAGTTAGCTTACAGAACATGTCAACACACCTTACATCCCACATATATAAATACTTAATTGAAAAGCAATTCCCCACTTTGCCAAAATTCACCACAAACTGGGTTAACGACCTGAACCTGACAATCAGTGAGTCTCAGTGGACTTCCATTTTTGAGAAATCGTGGAGCAGCTCCACCAACATACTTACTCTAGAAACACACTTCAAAGTCATCTCACGTTGGTACCGCTGCCCATCCATGTTTCCAAAATGTTTCCTAGGGTCCCAGCAACCTGCTGGAGATGTGGCTCTGATATTGGTTCCCCGCTACATATTTGGTGGTCATGTCCATCGCTACGACCCTTCTGGAATGATGTGATTGAAACCACAAAAGAAATACTGGGTCCAGAGATCCCAGACAGTCCAGAATTCTGGCTTCTAAACTTACATCCCTCCCCACTATCTAAATACAAAAAATCCGTACTGAAATACCTCAACAGCGCAGCGAAAGCAGTAATACCAGTCCATTGGAAATCAGCCTACCCACCATCCCTTTTAAACTGGTTCCAAAGAATAGAGTTCTACAGAGCAATGGATGATATTATAATGTCTTCCCCTGACAAATTTCAAACATACTCCATGATCTGGCTCCCTTGGCTAGAGTTCTGTGAAACAGACAAATATAAAAGTATCGTTAATATGCCTCAACCTCCGTCCTGAGCCCAAACACACCAATAGGACACAGCGCAACACCCACTAGATGCTCCTGATGGTTCCCTCAACAATCTTATTCCCCTTCCCCCCTATCTTCTCTCTTTTTCTCCCCCCCCCCTCTTCTTTAACATGCAAAAAAAAAAAAATAATAATAATAATAATACACAGACAAAATGGTATGCGTTTAGACATTTTTACTGCAGTATAGTATGTCATAAACAACCTGCATTTTTGTCACTCAAACATTCAAACTGTCGGGGATGTAACAAGATGTATTGCATATTCGATGCAAATTAAAAATGAATAAAAAATATGACCTATTTTCTCCCACCATCAGGCCACCCTAAACCACTTCTTGAAGCTGCACCCAGGCCACCCCGGGTCCTAATACTCCGACGGGGTGGGGAAGTGGGGGAGCCACTTACTGGGGGGCTAGATACACTACTCAGTGTAGATGCTGCTGCACCTATGACATTGCCTTCCATCTGCTGAAGTTGGGCCTGCATACCTATTAAGGCATTGGTCTGCGCTGTGCATGATTGGCTAAGTGCAGCTATACTTTGCGCAAGGCTGC
This sequence comes from Crinia signifera, assembly GCF_055691185.1. Taxonomy (NCBI): domain Eukaryota; kingdom Metazoa; phylum Chordata; class Amphibia; order Anura; family Myobatrachidae; genus Crinia; species Crinia signifera. The sequence continues at coordinate 189,068,168 of NC_139218.1, forward strand.
CAATATGGCTATTCTGTTCCCTTACAGCAGAAGTAAGATCTGCAAAACGGGTGTCAATGCTATTAGCCATGCGCACATGAGTACCTACACCAACCCGTACACTCCTTGAAATTTTTCTTAATTAAAGAAAAGTGTGACGCATGTACCCCTGGATGTTCCCTATTTGCAGGCTTTGGGAGGCCATAAATTCAATTTGTTTCTCCTTGAAATTTACCAAGGAGTTAGCTACTTGTGCAGCAGAAGCTGCTGTATGGGGTGTGTTTGTGGGTGGGGGTGGGTTGGGAGTCACCCCACTTGGGGGAAGATCACTCTGTGATGACGTCTGTATTTCCTCCTCAGCCGCAAAGGTCTCCACGGGTTCGAGAATGATGTCCATTTCGTCCAACATCATCCTAGAGGATTCTGTTGGTTGTGTTCCTAGTTGTACAGTACCTGTGGATACAGATGAAGAGGTAAGTACTGATGCATATATAGGCCAGACTCTCTTCAGTACTGTTTTTGAAAGGGCTTGAGATGCTGAACGCACATACCTAGGGGTATTATGTACTTACACATGTACCCCGATACTGCATGTAACATTGACATTAATAATAAGTGAGATGGCTAGGTCAGATTACATTCATTTCCATTGCAATGTAGCAGCAGGAGATGAATGTAGTGTGAGATATTGTTGATGTGATATGGGTGTGTGTACTGTATGTATAATGACCTGTTTTTTGTTCATTCACCTGCTTCCACAGATTCTGCTCCAACGGGCCTTCTTTTCTTTGATGCGTGAGCACTTCGGGACCGACAAAACGTGAAAGGAAAGATGGCCAGCCATTATGTACCTTGCAATGGATAAGCATTTATGGCAAAAATGCATTGAAATGACATTACTGGACAATACTTCCTTTGGTTAAGGACTATATTATTTAGTCCCCACATTATTTGACATATGTTTTTCACCTGAATTTTTAGTTAGATTATTATTAAACTATTGGACACATTACAACTGGTGGATAATCTGTGGTATGTAGGTATGGCAGCTAAACCACCAGTACACCAATGTTTTTTGGCCCACATACATGTTAAGCTGCTAGAAAGAATGTTAAAGTGTTGATCAATATCAGCAGTTGTGGAACTACAAGGCCCAGCATTATGACCAATTTGAAAGTAGGAGCAGGCAATTTTTTGTGCTTGACCTTGCTGGCCCATGTAGTTCCACAGCAGCACTTTACTTAGCATAACAATACAAGGGAACATTACAGTTTGAAAACATTGGCATGTATGTTTAAGATTGCATGTGGTCACACTTACCAGCTCTGGATGGCGTTGGCGGCCTATCGGTATCCGCGACGTGCATGCCAGGCAGGACCTCAGGGGGTATGATTCTTTTGAGCTTGACCTCACAGGACCTGTAGCAAACAGTGGTGGGGCTTCCTCCGCCAGTCTTGGTGGCCTCCTCCAACTCCATGGCCATTTTACTTTTGAGCTGTCTCTTGATGTCACTGAACCTCTTCTTGACATTTCTGACCAGGCGCTTGTGCTGGCTTACAGCGTTCACCGCCTGGGTGATGTCCTTCCACATAGCCCTTTTCCGCTGTGCAGTGCTCTTGTGGTGACTTTTCCCCAGTAACCGGTCAAACACGGGTATGATAGCCCAGACAAGCGCAGCATTTTCCTCGTAGGAGAATCTGACCTTTCGGCCACTTTTTGTGCGGCCAGCTTCTACCTCCTCCTCCTCCTCCTCCTCATTTTCTACTCCAGCCATGTACCCCTCCTCCTCCATGCCAGTGTCTTCCTCCTCCTCACCTCCATCTTCCTCCACCTCTGACATGTGGCCCTCCTGCAGCTGCTCTGGGGTATGGAATAGGTCCTGGGTATAGGATGGGGATGTCAGCGGATCCTCCACCTCCTCCTGCTGGGGCTGGTCCGCCAGGGCCTGGTCTGGGGCTGGCCTTGCTGTGGCCATGCTGCCTGTCACACTGCTGCCACTCCCTGTAATGGAGGACGACCTCAGCAGTCCTCTGCTGCCTCTCCCACTTGGCTGGCTGCTGCCACTGCTCCCTCTGCCACTGCTCCCTCTGCCACTGCTCACTCTGCCACTCCTCACTCTGCCACTCCTCACTCTGCCACTCCTCACTCTGCCACCAACACCTCTTCCTCTGCTCACACTGCCACTGCTCCTCTCCATGCTCCTTACTTCCTATCAAAGAGTGAAATGGCACCAGTGCCCCTTTATATAGGGGGTGTGATGCATAATGGAGGGGACAGAGGTGGGCCAATAGGTTAGGGGGTTCTTAGTCATGCGGAGACAGTTTTGTAAATCGCACTCCGGTTGTTCCAAAACTCGCACATGACCGGCGGAAGAAATCACACTTTTTTGTGTCATAAATTCGCACCACTTCGCCGCAAATCGCACTACATCGCACTTTTCAGCCTCCAAATCGCATTCCATTAAATATGCGATTTATTACCAAAAAATGCGAATTAAAAAAGTGCGAATAGCGGCGATGTGGTGCGAGATAAAAAAATGCGCATTTATCTCATCCCATAGAATGTCACCCTAAGTATTTACCAAGAGGTATATCAGATCACTCTCCAGTGTTACTGGAGCTTGATCTGAATCAAGAACGGGGACCAGGGACATGGAAACTTAATCCATATTGGTTAAAAGTAATAGGAGTGAACCAGGAGATGATCGACACCTGGGAGGGATATAAAACTGACAATAAAGCCCACCATGATGTGGGCATTTATCATGATGCCATTAAAGCAGTTATAAGGGGAACATTCATAAAAAAAATCACTGAAATTAAACGAAATAGCAAAAAAAGAGACTGTTTTAGAAACTAAGGGGGAAATTTACTAAGATGATTTTGTAGAAAAAAATCGTATTTTCCTACGAAAATACGATTTTTTTCGGTGTATTTGTATTTTTGGCATTTACTATGCCAAAAATACAAATATTCGTATTCATATTGATGGGACATTCGTATTTACAAATACGAATGTCTACACCATCGATAGAATACGACAGGAATCACCATTCAAAAGAATGGTGGTTCCTGATTTACTAAGCAGCCGTATTGAAAATACGGCTGCTAATTAGTGTAAAACTGCCATGAATATATGGCAGGAAAATACACTTTATTTTCCTGTCGTATTTGGCAGAAGCCTGCACGGATCAGTCAGATCCGTGCAGGCTTTGGTGTAAAAAAAAATAGTTAAATAAATACACACTGACACATATGAAAAATAAAAGTTTAATACATACATTACACACATACTGATACTTACCTATCTTGATCCCGTAGGTAGGTCCCAGGGTCCGGTCCGGTGGCTTGGTTCCGGGGCCTTGGTTTGGGGGCTGGTCCTGGTCCGGGGCTCCAGGGCTGAAGAGTCCGGGGTCCAGGATCCGTTGTAATCCAAAGGGGTACCTGGGGAAGGAAATCCTACTCACCTGCTCCTTTTATTTTTCATATGTGTCAGTGTGTATTTATTTAACCATTTTTTTTACAGTGGAAATACAAGACCCAGCGGGCCCTTTAATGCCCCGCAGGCTGGGACTTGTAGTTCTCCAAGTCCCAGCTTGCGGGGGAGGCTTGCTGGGACTCATAGTTCCACAGTTTAAAACAATAGTTTTTTCATCTATTTTTTTACACCAGTATCAGCTCGATGCCCACCGCCCAGGGGCATCAAGGACAGCACCAGGCTTCAGCCTGGTCAGGTAAGTCCTGGAGGGGGGGACCCCTTTATTGGGGGTCCCCACTCCCCCAGGGCCCCTGGCCAGGCTGACCGGTCAGGGGGTTAATGCTTTGGCCGCGGGACCTTATATAAGGCTGTGGCATTACCCTGCTGGCTGGTTGTGCCTGGGGCTGGTTCTTAAAATACGGGGGACCCCTACTCATTTTGTCCCCCGTATTTTGGGAACCAGCACCGGACCTGGAGCCTGGGGCTGGTTGTTAAAAATCGGGGAACACCTATTTGTCGGGTTCCCTGATTTTTAATTACCGGCCCGGCTCCTTCAGCCTGATGCTGGTTATGGCTGTGGGGGGAACCCCACGCCATTTTTTTTATTTATTTATTTTTATTTCTAATTTTTTTTTACACTCTGCTTCCTGCACGGATCTGACTGATCCATGCAGGCTGCCTGTAGGAATTCGTATTAGCAGCTGTATATACGGCCAGCTAATACGAATTAATACGACATCGGACAGTTACAAAGCAGTCGTATATGACTGCTTTGTAAATCTCCTCCGGAACACGACTTTGCATACGAGGTATGCAGTCGTATTCATTTGTAGCAAGAATACGAATACAATTATTTGTATTCGTATTCTTAGTAAATTTCCCCCTAAATGTCAACAACTTGAGTCTATGGGGGAAATTTACTAAAGGAAATTTGTAAAAAAATAGGTGTATATGTATCCAGAAATACACTTATTTTTGACATTTACTATCCCGAAAATACGGCAATTCGTATTCGTTTTGATGTGCTATCAATACGAATACGAATTGCCGTATTTTCGGGATAGTAAATGACAAAAATAAGTGTTTTTCTGGATACGAATACACCTATTTTTTACAAATTTCCTTTAGTAAATTTCCCCCTATATATGTACACTCTCAGTCCATAAGTGACAGGGGCAGATTGCTGGACGCACAGGAGGAATGGACAGAATATCTGTACAGTAAATCCAGAGGGAAATTATTATTCTCCAGGCACCAGCATTATTTTCAATCAGAAAAAGGGGGAAAACAACTTGCATTCATGGCCAAGGAAGTTAATAACAATAAGATAATTACATGTATTTTAAATTCTACATGGGAAGCATGTCATACTGGTAAGGACATAACAGAGGTGTTTACTAACTATTATTCTAACTTATATAAGTCCCGAGAGACCCAGCCTAGCGATTGTACACAGTTCTACCTAGATCAAATTGAGTTAAACCCATTGCCTGAGGCAAAAACCCCAAACCTAGAAGCAATATTTACAATGCAGGAAGTGAAGGAAGCGATCCTCTCTCTTCCCTCGTCAAAGACGCCAGGGAGAGACGGGATCCCTATAGAAGTATATAAAACAAATGGAGATTTTTTTATACCATATTTAACAGAGTTGTTTAATACAATATTGGAATGGGGCAACCTTCCTTCTACTATGTCCGAGACAATAATTATCGTAATACTTAAGAAGGATAAGGACCCCCTCTCCCCGGAGTCATATAGGCCAATCTCATTGTTGAATACGGATGTCAAAATAATTGCTAAGATATTGGCAACTAGGCTAAATACAGTTATATCATCAATTATACATCCGGACCAAACCGGATTTATGCCCGGCAGATCTACCACACAAAATATACGTCAACTGTTTTGTCATCTCCAAAGAGAGGGGGGAGGGAATCGGGGGCCTTTGTCGTATCCTTGGATGCGGCAAAGGCTTTCGATACAGTGGAATGGAACTACTTGTGGGCCGTACTGAACAAATATGCTTTCGGACCAAAATTTATTAGCTGGATAAAGCTCTTATATTCTGCTCCGGGAGCAAGAGTTGCAGTCAACGGATTTGTGTCAGACACGTTTAAACTGAGCAGGGAAACTAGGCAGGGGTGCCCCTTATCCCCTGCATTATTTGCTATTGAAATTGAGCCATTGGCTTCCATTATACGTTCAAACTCAGAGATAAGCGGGATTAAAATAGGGGACTCAGAGGACGTAATTGCATTATATGCAGATGATATGTTGTTATTTTTAGCGGACGCAGATAAATCACTGCGCGCCCTATTAGATACAGTGACTAACTTTGGTACTCACTCAGGCCTAAAAATAAATTGGGACAAATCAAATATATTTCCAGTTTCTGTCAATATACCAGATACATTTTATGAAAAAAGTCGGTTAAACTGGACATTAAAATTTAAATACCTAGGGATATGGGTGACTCCTCAGGCAAAAGAGTATATAGCATTGAATGTCGACCCAATAACGGAGGCCTTTAAAGCAAGAATGCGCACCTGGAAAAAGCTACCAATAATTGTTATGGGCCGAATAAACATGTTTAAAATGATAACCCAACCGAAATACCTATATGTATGGCAAAACTCCCCTACATATTTACATAAGAAACTGTTCACAGATATAGTATAGTATCCTCTTTTATATGGAAAGATAAACCCGCCCGAGTAGCACTAAAAACTTTATGTAAATCAAAAGAAATGGGGGGCTTGTCTCTCCCGAATCTTAGAAATTACTATATGGCTTCCCAATTGGCAAATTTAACCGGTTGGGCCTCTAATAATATCGATAAGACACTACAAGTCCTCTTAAAAGAACAATTTGGACAGATAGACTACCCCTTGCACATACTATTATCAGGGACAAAAACAAACAGATTACTCCCCTTGGTGCGCCAAGCTATATTAGTATGGAGAAGTGTACATATAATGGGGGAAATTTACTAAAGAAAATTTGTAAAAAATAGGTGTATTTGTATTTAGAAATACACTTATTTTTGACATTTACTATCCCGGAAATAAGGCAATTCGTAGTCGTATTGATAGCACATCAATACGACTATGAATTGCCAAATTTTCAGGATAGTAAATGTCAAAAATAAGTGTATTTCTAAATACAAATACCCCTATTTTTTTACAAATTTCCTTTTGTAAATGTCCCCCAATATATAAAAGCAGTGGTATAGAAAATGAATCTCCCCTTTGGAATAACAATAATTATCCAGAATTGGTCAAAATTACATCAGATAATATATGGCAATATAATGGGATAAATAACGTTGGACAGCTCTATACTAGCGGATATTTTAAATCATTCGCCCAGATCCAGAGAGAATTTAACATTTCACATAAAAAAAATTCAGATATTTACAACTACGTCACGCTATTTACAAACAATTCAAGGGTCTTACATTAGAAGTATATTCATCCCCTATTAAAACGCTGATAAAGAGAACAAACGGTAAAGGGCAAATATCCTGACTCTATACTAACATCAATAATAATCAATATCTAGATGTGTCGGATCACCTTAAAGGAAAATGGGAAAAAGATATAGGCCCAATCATGGGGGAACAATGGAAAAAAACAAATATCAACAAATACACTACTATACACTACTACAGTGGTTCCCAACCTAGGGTACAAGTACCCCTGGGGGTACTCTGCAGACCAGTTGGGGGTACTTGAAAATAACATTGGTAATGGCGGAAGAAGGAAAAGTCTTTTGATGGCGGCAGAAGACTCCCATTACCATGGAGACGAACCACGTTGTGTCACTTTTGGTTTTGTCTGCAGCGTCATTAGTGTCTCCTTTTGCTTTTACCTGACCAGCAATCCACTAGGAGCTACTGTACCTACGCTGGCCTCAAACATCAGCAATCATCTGCCCCATGTCAGGTGTCGAGAAAGCAGTGGCATTAATCCTACAGGCATTAGTGGGAACCCCGATGACAGTGCACAGCCAGCGGCCAGACACAGAGGATTATTGACTGCATACTACTCCTCCACTACTCCTTAATATAAGGACACGCATTAGTACACGCATACTGCTCTCTTCCACTACACTCGTAAGTACTGTGGATACTGTATTTCAAATTGAGATGAGACGGTACTCATAAATTAAAATTCTAATCAAGGGGTACGGGAGATAAAAAAGGTTGGGAACCACTGCACTACTATATCCTGCATAGGGTATATCGAACACCAGAAACACTCTTTAGATGTGGCTTGAGAATGAATGCTTGTTGCCCAAAGTGTGGGGAGGATGAGGCAGGATTCTGGCACCTGATATGGGAATGTCCCGCTTTGTCTGTATTTTAGAAGAGAGTTTGGAATGTTGTTATGTCCACAGTCTTGATCAATATACAATATGGTCCCAGAGATTGTATCTTCGGTTAGGAATTGAAAGAACTTTGTTCCAAAGAGATGTATCAATATGTCATGTGCATGTTCACACTGGTTAAGGTCATAATTGCCCGTGTATGGTTCTCACCAAAACAACCAGAAATAGCAAAATGGGTCGAACTAGTAAACGAAGTACACAGGCATGAGAAATATATGCTTCACAAACTAAATGCAATCTCTGTATATCATGCTAAATGGGATGGCTGGCGCCGATCAAAAATGGATAAACCCTAGGAAGTAGATGGTGTTATGTGAAGCTTTATAGTAAATATTAAATTATGTATAGTAGAGTATTTAAGTAATCTAGAAACAGAGGAACTAAGCTTGTCAGTGTATGATGCCGCAATATACGCTAGATTAGGCATATTGATAAATAATATTTCACTCTCCCTCCTAAATGTGGTAACAATTAAAGACCTTCTTTCCCCCTTTAAAGGTGGTAATAGATATAATTTACACTAAATACTCACATGCTTATAGCAATAAAAATAAGACACCTAGGGTGACATTCTATGGGATGAGATTTATAGACTTTTGCGAGTTTTTTCGCAAAAACGGCCGAAATCGCATTTTTTTGCATTTTCGCATATTTAATGAGCTGCGAAAATGTGAAAAAAGTGCGATTTTTGCCAACAAGTTGGACACACTGGAAATGCGATGGCTGCTTTTCGCAGCACATCGCATCCAGATGTTTTCACATGGAAAAGTATACAAATCGCATATTTAATGGTATGCGATTTGTATAAAGTGTGTCTATAATTCGCCCAAAAATCAGACCAGGTTCTGATGGGCGAATTAGTCAGAACCCTGCACAGATCGCAATGATCTGTGCAGGGTTCTGGTGTAAAAAAAAACAAAAAAAACAGTTAAAATAAAAAAAAAACAAGCGCGGGGTCCCCCGCCAGAGCATAACCAGCCCCGGGCTCATTGAGCCGGTGCTGGTGACATAAAATCAGGGTCCCCGACAAGTAACACCTGCCCCACCTGCAGTGCACATGGTTTTGCCCATCTAAGAAGGATTTTGTCAGAAAGAATGAACCAAAATAAGGCCCCAAGATAGAAAACTGTATCTATGTTGCATATATGTAATGTTAACTGTATGTGGAATGTATGTTAAATGTTGTAACCTTTTTTTTTTTTATGTATGGAAAATTGAATAAAGAGTATTGAATATAAAAAGTAAAGTAGCTTCCCAAGAACAGAGGATGCGTCCTCCAGAGCCAGGGGTTCAAGAACCCAAGAAGAACCTGCCAGACCGGTTTTCAGGGGATCGTAAGGCCTTCTTTAATTTCCGTGAAAGCTATAAATTGTACTTTCAGCTTCGGCCTAGGTCCACCGGGTCCCAATGTGTAGGTCTGGTCATATCTTTACTCCAGGGGGACCCTCAGACTTGGGCCTTTGGACTACCCTCCGATAGTCCAGCCTTGTCCTCAGTCGACAGCTTTTTTAGTTCTCTTGGTTTGCTGTAAGATGATCCCGACAGGGAGGCCTTCTGCAGAGACTCATCTCCAGGCCCTTAAGCAAGGGAAGGACCCGGTAGAGATCTATTGCACAGAATTCCGCCGCTGGTCTAACGACTGCGGATGGAACGACCCTGCATTGCGAAGTCAATTTCGCTGTGGCTTGTCTGATGACATCAAGGACTGCCTTATTCAGTACCCTGCACCTAACTGTCTGGATAAGTTAATGGAGTTATCCATCAGAATTGACCGTTGCCTCTGTGAGCGGAGGTCAAGCGGGGTTCACTAACCCGGTTCCCTATGTCCCCGCGGTCCAAGAGGAAAGCAAGGAGCCGATGCAACTTGGGGCGGCCCGCATTACCCCGGAGGAAAGGGCCCGCCGACTCGGTTCTGACCTATGTTTGTATTGTGGGTGCAAGGGGCATATCCTCCAAAACTGTCCCAATAGGCCAGTAAAAGCCCGGGCCAAGTGAACGAGGAGAGGGTTCACTTAGGCCTCCAGCTTTTTTCCTCTCTCGACTCCTAACTAGTACTGGGGTGTATTTCTTTTCAGGGTAGCAAGTTTTCCGGATCCGTGTTTATTGACAGCGGTGCGGCTGGAAATTTTCTGGATATCACCATCGCCCAGAGTTTGGGCATCCCACAGCTCAAGCTCCCCATGCCTGTTACCTTACGGGGTTTCGACGGTAGTGTCCTCTCCAATGGGGCCGTATCTTTTCAGACTCCTCCCTTGCTGCTGACCATCGGCTTATTTCATCAAGAGGAGATTTCCTTCTTGTTAACATCGTGTCCTTCAGTCCCCATAGGGTTGGGGTTCCCTTGGTTGAAAAGACACAACCCCATCATTGATTGGAGTCTAGGGGAGATTGCTCTTTGGAGTTCTAACTGTAGCAAGCACTGTTTCCACACTTCACTCCCTTTAGCTTCTATCTCACTCTCCTAGATTCCCTCTCCTTATCAATATTTTTCGGATGTATTCGCAAAGGGTAAAGCGGACAGTTTGCCACCACATCGTGCATACGACTGTGCTATTCAGTTATTTCCTAACGCTCCCTTGCCCAAGGGCAGACTGTACGCCTTGTCCATCCCGGAGACTAAAGCCATGGACGATTACATCCAGGAGAGTATTTCGAAGGGGTTCATTCGGCCGTCCAAGTCTCCTCTCAGAGCCGGATTCTTTTTTGTGGCTAACAAGGATGGTTCGTTAAGACCCTGTATTGATTTCCATGCCCTCAATAAAATCATAGTGAAGAACACCTATCCTCTCCCCTTGATTGCAGTACTTTTTGACCAGCTATGGTCCGCAACCATTTTTACCAAAATCGACCTTAGGGGTGCTTATAAGCTCATAAGAATCAAGGAAGGGGATGAGTGGAAGACGGCCTTCAGTACTGAAACAGGGCACTATGAGTATCTGGTAATGCCTTTCGGCCTCTCCAATGCCCCAGCCGTCTTTCAGGACCTTATTAACGATGTCCTTCGTGATTTCTTGGGGAAGTTCGTGGTCGTCTATTTAGACGATATTTAAATTTTTTCTCAAGATCTGGAATCGCATAGAACGCAAGTGCGTCAGGTTCTGCAGAAACTGCGGGAAAATCAGTTATTCGCTAAACTTGAAATATGCGAGTTTGAGGTAACCCAGGTATCCTTTTTAGGGTACATAATTTCCTCTCGAGGGTTTCAAATGGACCCTAAGAAACTGCAAGCCATTGTGGATAGGGTCCGTCCCACTAATTTGAAGGCAGTCCAGCGGTTTCTTGGGTTTGCCAACTATTATAGGCGCTTCATCTATTCGTTCTCATCCATTGTGGCGCCATTGGTGGCCTGGACCAAGAAAGGGGCGGATCTCTCTGTGTGGAACCCCCAGGTGGAGCAGGCTTTCAAGACCTTGAAGCAGGCCTTCATTTCGGCCCCGGTCCTTAAGCATCCTAATCCCGATCTGCCTTTCATTGTTTAAGTGGATGCCTCCGAAGTAGGGGCTGGGGCAGTCCTGTCCCAAAGGGATCCTGAGTCCTGTCCCAAGGGATCTGAGTCACCCTTGTGCCTACATGTCCAGGAAATTTTCCCAGGCGGAGTCCAACTATGATGTGGGTAACAGGAAGTTACTCGCCATCAAGTGGGCCTTTGACGAGTGGCGACATTGGCTGGAAGGGGCTGCCCATCAGATTCTCGTCTTGACAGATCATAAGAATCTGCAGTATATTGAAACGGCTAAGAGGCTGAACGCCTGGCAAGCCCGATGGGCCCTCTTCTTCATGCGTTTCAATTTCATTATTTCCTATAGACCTGGTTCGATGAACATCAGAGCGGACGCTCTTTCCCGATATTTTCTTCCCCAACATGAGAGTAGGTTCAGCAAAGGACCCATCATATAGGCATCTTGTATTCATGCTGGAGTAAGTCAAACCCTGGACAGTCTTCTTCGCCAGGCTCAGGGACAAGCTCCTGCCCAAACTCCTGAGAACCAGTTATTTGTTCCTCCATCTTTAAGATGCAGAGTTCTTGCCGAGTGTCACGATTCTAAGATTGCTGGTCATCCAGGAGTGTTTAAAACTCTCGCTCTTCTTTCTCGTGTTGTCTGGTGGCCAGGTATGTCTCAAGACACCAAAGAATTTGTGTTGTCCTGTCCGGACTGTGCCCGGCATAAAGTCCCACGGTCACGACCAGTAGGGGAATTGGGCCTTGGTCGCACTTGGCCATGGACTTTATTGTGGGGCTACCGGTCTCGTCCCACTGTCAGGTCATCTGGGTCGTCATTGATAGGTTCTCTAAGATGGCACACTTTGTGGCCTTAAGGCGGTTACCCTAAGTAGGGAGCTGGTCACTTTGTTTTTGCAGCATATTTTTAGATTGCATGGTTTACCCAGTGATATTGTTTCCGACTGTGGTCCGCAATTTGTGGCACAATTTTGGAGACTGTTCTGTTCTGCCTTAAAAGTGAAGACCAGTCTTACTTCTGCGTTTCATCCGCAGGCCAATGGGCAAACTGAGCGTCTGAATCAGTCCCTCAAACAATACTTGAGGTGTTTTGCATCCAAATTGCAAAATGATTGGGCAAATTTTTTACCGCTAGCCGAATTTGCGTATAACAACGCACACCATTCGGCCTCTAAGACCTCACCCTTTTTTGCAGTTTATGGATTGCATCCGCGGGCCAACTCTTTGGGACCTGATGCCCCCAGGTCTACTTCCTCGTCTGCCTCTCGACATTTGGAGGGGTATCCACATGGCCCTTAAGGAAGCTTATTTTAGAGAGAAGGTAGAGAGAAGGTATTTGCGGACAAATCCAGACATCCTTGCCGTTTTAAGGTGGGTAACTGGGTGTGGCTATCTACCCGTAATATCAAGCTTCACCAACCTTCGGCGAGATTGGGGCCTCGATTCATTGGTCCTTTTCGGATTGCCAAGAGGGTTAATCCGGTAGCGTTTCGTCCCTGAGAACAAATAATAATGCACGCATATGACAGTAACATAGCATAAGTAACCATCTAGAAAAGATAATACCAGGCTCAGAAATTGGAGCCTTAGTTATGTAAGGCCATGAAGGTTTGCCTCAGGAAGAGCTCTGGCAAGGGGGGGAGGCCAATAGGGAGGCCACCAGTGTCCAACCAGGCCGAAGGGGGGACTTTTTATCTCCAAGTTTTGATCACAGATGGGGGTACATAAATGTCCTCACAGTAAAAATATAGTTCTGACGCAACCAGGCATGTTAAAGTGAAGAAAAAAGAGAGAACAACCCTCATGGGTATATAATGGCGTCCATTAACTTGGCGGTCTATAAAGGGGAGAGGTAGTGATTAAGAAGAATCTGGACCCGCTGTTGAGAACGACTCCTGGGCCAATTCCATCAGAAATCCCTCCGTGTCTTTAGGGGTGCTGAATTCTTTAAATGAGGTGCCCGAAAAGATTTGCAGCTTAACTGGGTAGAGGATGGCATACTTAGTGTGTTCTTTCACCTGGCCTGTACATAAGGGTGAGAATTCACATCTGGCCCTTGTGACTTCCCCGGAGAAGTCCTGGAATATGAACAATTTGTTACCGTCCCATTGTAAAGACCTGTTTTGTCTGAACGCAGCCCATATAGCTTCTTTATGTTGGTAATTCAAGCATTTAAAAATTACCGCCCTTGGTCTGGCATTAGATTCATCAAGTGCCAGGCCCAGTCTATGTGCACTTTCAAATATAATGCCTGCGCAGGCTTCCTCAATATGTAGTAGGGCCAGGAGGGTGGTTATCAGGAAGGTGTATAAGGCCGGTCCCTTAAGGGTTTCAGGGAGTCCTATGACTCGTAGGCTATTGCGTCTCGAGCGATTTTCCAAATCGTAAATTTTAGCTTGCATTATATATGCATTTTTTTTTGCAAAGTGTCAGTCAGTAGCGCATGCAGGGGGGTTTCTGAATACCCAGAAACCCCCCCAGGAGTCTAAGGACCTTAGTCTGAAAGCTGAGGGTCCCCTCTTTCCGTGGGTACAAGAATTTTAAAAATCGGCCCTTTGGGAACCGGAGATATCTGACTTCAAAATAGTGGTCCCCATCCAAGCCTGTTAATTGCTCTTCCCAGTCAGATATTTCAGGTTCTTTCTGAGTTTTTCTGAGGGTATATTCCAAAAGCTGTGAGATATCAGCCTTCCAGCAGCTGGTTACTGCTCCAGCTCCACACACCTGGTATGTAGATTTATATGCTCGTTGGTAGATTGCTCTGCCTCCTGAAGTCTGATCCCCTAGTGCCCAATAGCATTTGGTAGGTGGGATTCTCTAGTTTTTAATTCCATTAAAATCTAAGAAATCTATTTCCGGGAACTGGAGATATCTGTAGTCAAGCAAGCTGTCCTCCCACCATAAAATTATGAATAATAAGCCCACTCCACTATACACCCCTCCTCTGCATATTAAACATCCTGTACAACCCTGGAAGTTATGTATCAGGGCCCCTTCATTCAGCCCAATGCCCCCTTCTCCCACCCCATCTCCCACCATCTGTACAGTAAAGGGGTAATTAGTGGAAATTACTGATCCAGGCCCTACATGCTGAGTGGTTGATATAATACCCCCTGCCACCCACGGGACATCAAAGCTTCCCCCACCCCTACCGCTGGAGGATCGGTAGGGGCCCCAATACATTGCTATGCCCAGGGGTCTACACTGCTGTTATATATGTGTGTGTGTGTGTGTGTATGTGTATATATATATATATCTATTGGGAAGTGGAGGAAAAACAGCGCTTCATAGTGCATTAAACAGAGTTTTTTAATTAGGACAATAAAATATCCACGGTACAATTCAGAATAGCCCCGTACCAAGATTATGCACTCTGTGGGCTGGGTACCACACGGTTTGTAATAAGCACAACACAGGCATATACTGCTCACATAACCATCGATGGACTCGAATGGACCTCTATCGATGCGCCGCCACGCTGGATTGCAGGACGGGGAACGAGAAGCCACAGCCGGAGAACACGTCTGGGAGGCAGGTAACAGGAGCGACATAAGCCACGCCCTGACGCGTTTCGTCACAAAGACTTCGTCAGAATATATATATATATATTTTAAATAAATTTGGTCTATCTATAATACTTTAACTGACCCGGTATATACTGGGTCACCTAAGTGTCCATCTCCGTGCTTTGCTCCACCCTTCTGGAATCCCCCTTCTGAAAATCCTGCATTTGCTCCTGTCAGTATTTGCTTTCAGTGTGTGAATATCTTGGAAGACTTCCCCAATGTGTGCTTCATTAGCGTTCACCCGTTTAGTGGCCTGCTTCAGCTGGGATTTGATATCTTGGACTGCCTGTTGCAGCTTAGCAGCATG
This sequence comes from Crinia signifera, assembly GCF_055691185.1. Classification (NCBI taxonomy): domain Eukaryota; kingdom Metazoa; phylum Chordata; class Amphibia; order Anura; family Myobatrachidae; genus Crinia; species Crinia signifera. The sequence goes on from NC_139218.1 coordinate 189,083,346, forward strand.
GGCGTCCAGTATAGGGTTAATGGTTTCTTGAATAGCCCTCACCATGTCTTCATAGATACGTGGGACTGATTGGGGCTGCTGCGATTGAGAAGGGAAAAGTGCAGGCTGTGTAAGAGGTGTGTAGGGGGTTTCAGCGACACTCACTTGATTCAGGCGCGTGTCCTTCACTGTGCCCTGGGAGCCGGCGGCAATGTTGGATTGGCTTCTCTGCTGGAGAGGCAGCTGGCGCAGCGCTCTGTCCGGCTGCTGAGTGTGGAGATACTTCTCCATTATAGTGAGGAGGCTTCCCCGGTGTCTGCCCGACAGCTTTAGCTGTGAGTGCGTGTGAGATGCGGCGTGCAGAAGCTAAGAAGGCTGGGGCGGTAGCGGAGCTCAGCTCTCTGCTGCCTTCCCCATCAGCGCCGGAAGCGGAAGTCCCCTTTGTGTTGCATTTTACCGACGTCAAGTCCAGTCAAGTCAGTTTATTATTATCAGCAAAAGGACACACTCTTTACAGATGAAATGACAGTGTAAATAGAGTATCAGTGCAGTAAGAACAGTATCCATATATGAACACAGATAAAACATATACAATATATACATAAAATAATCAACAAAACAGCATTTATACATTTAACATGTGTACAGCGGATGGAAGGAAGCTATCATGTAGACGTGCCCTCAAACTTCTAAACCTTTTTTGTGAAGGTCATTTCTCAAATACCCTAGAAAAAGGATGGCTCGTATCTGATAAAATATTTCTCGATCTTTTTAAAACTCTTGATCTATAAAGCTTCAGAACCAGGACATTTGGGGTGACATTCTATGGGATGCGTTTGTTTTTTTTTGCGATTTTTTCTCGCAAAAACGTCCGAAATCGCATGTTCCCATTTTTGCATATTTAATGAGCTGTGAAAATGTGAAAAAAGTGCAATTTTGGCCAACAAATTTGACATTCTGGAAATGCGATGGCTGTTTTTCGCAGCACCAGATGTTTTCACATTGAAAATAATACAAATCGCATATTTAATGGTATGCGATTTGTATAAATGTGTCTAAAAATCGCCCAAAAATCAGACCAGGTTCTGATGGGCGAATTAGCCAGAACCCTGCACAGATCATTGAGATCTGTGAAGGGTTCTGGTGGAAAAAAAGGGTTAAACAGTTTAAAAAAAAAAAAACTGCGCGAGGTCCCCCACCAGAGCATAACCAGCCCCGGGCTCATTGAGCCGGTGCTGGTGACATAAAATCACGGTCCCCGACAAATAGGGGTCCCCTTGATTTAATGAAACCAGCACCAGGCTCAATGTCCGGCGCTGGTTCCCAAAATACGGGGGACAAAATGACTAGGGGTCCCCCGCATTTCAAGAACCAGCACCAGACCCAACCAGCCAGCAGGGTAATGCCACAGCCGGGGGACACTTATTATATAAGGTCCCGCGGCCAAAGCATTATCCCCCTGGCTGGTCAGCATGGGCAGGGGTCCTGGGGAAGTGGGGACCCCCCCAAAGAAGGGGTCCCCCCCTCCAGGACTTACCAGCCCATGCTTAAAGTCCAGGGCTGTCCCCGATGCCCCTGGGCGGTGGGCATCGGGCTGATGAAAAGTGTAAAAAAAGAATAAAAACGATTGTCTTATACTGTAGAACTATGAGTCCCAGCAAGCCTACCCCGCATGCTGGGACTTGGAGAACCACAAGTCACAGCATGCGGCACTTGTAGTTCCACAGTACAAAAAATAGTTAAATAAAACACACACTGACACCCAGAAAAATAAACGTTTAATACATCCACAGCCCACACATACTGATACTTACCTACCTTGAGACTGTGGGTCGGTCCCTGGTTCCGGGGCTCCTGGGCTGAAGATTCCGGGGTCCTGGATCCGTAGTAATCCTAAGGGGTACCTGAGGAAGGAAATCCTACTCACCTGGTCCCCGGCATCTTCAGCTCCAGACGTGCTGCTCCCGGCTGGTACCCGCTCACAGACTGGAGAGGCGCAGAGATGTTCATCTTCTGCTCCTCTCCTCAGACTGATTCTATTGGCCGCCTAGCGGCCAATCAGGAGCCGACTCTCTCGGCTCCTGATGGGCCGCTAGGCATCTCTGCGCCTCTCAGTCCGTGAGCGGGTACCAGCCGGGAGCAGCGCGTCTGGAGCTGAAGATGCCGGGGTCGTCGCCGGGGACCAGGTGAGTAGGATTTCCTTCCTCAGTTACCCCTTAGGATTACTACGGATCCAGGACCCCGGAATCTTCAGCCCAGGACCCCCGGACCAGCCCCGGAACCAGGACCAAGGCCCCGGATCTGGACTCTTCAGCCCTGGAGCCCCGGAACCAGGGCCAAGACCCCGGAACCGGACTCTTCAGCCCTGGAGCCCCGGACCAGCCCCGGAACCAGGGACCGACCCACGGTCTCAAGGTAGGTAAGTATCAGTATGTGTGGGCTGTGGATGTATTAAACGTTTATTTTTCTGGGTGTCAGTGTGTGTTTTATTTAACTATTTCTAGTACTGTGGAACTACAAGTGCCAGCGGGCCCTTTAATGCCCCGCATGCTGGGACTTGTGGTTCTCCAAGTCCCAGCATGTGGGGTAGGCTTGCTGGGACTCATAGTTCTACAGTATAAGACAATAGTTTTTATTCTTTTTTTACACTTTTCACCAGCCCGATGCCCACTGCCCAGGGGCATCGGGGACAGCCCCGGACTTTCAGCATGGGCTGGTAAGTCCTGGAGGGGGGGACCCCTTCTTTGGGGGGATCCCCACTTCCCCAGGACCCCTGCCCATGCTGACCAGCCAGGGGGATAATGCTTTGGCCGCGGGACCTTATATAATAAGTGTCCCCCGGCTGTGGCATTACCCTGCTGGCTGGTTGGGTCTGGTGCTGGTTCTTGAAATGCGGGGGACCCCTAGTCATTTTGTCCCCCATATTTTGGGAACCAGCGCCGGACCTTGAGCCATTAAATCAAGGGGACCCCTATTTGTCGGGGACCGTGATTTTATGTCACCAGCACCGGCTCAATGAGCCCGGGGCTGGTTACGCTTGGGGGGGACCCGCGCAGTTTTTTTTTTTTTTTTTAATTGCGATTTCCTGCAAATGTGCGATTTTCAGACCTCAAAATCGCACATTTTCAGGACTAAAGAAATCGCATCAAATCGCACCTATTTGCACTATTTGGGCCGTTTTTCGCATCTCATTAAATATGCGAAAAACGGCCCAATCTTGCGATTTTCAAAAGTGCGATACGATGCGATTAAACATTGTATAAGCACCCTAATGGGCCCGAAGCGTGGCGAGCGCAGCGAGCCCCGCGAGGGGACGCGGATACCTGTGAAGCCCGCGAAGGGACGCGTTTACCTGTGAAGGTATCCGCGTGCGCTCGCCACGCTTCGGGCTCGGTGGCTCGCTGCGCTCGCCACACTATTCTATTCTCAACTCCACGCCGACGTGGATAGTGGGGGTATGAAAAGGTCGTAGGACGCGTACCGCCGCCCCGCGCGGGCTCGCTGCGCTCGCCACGCTTCGGGTTCACGTTTATAGTGGGGGGGTGGCGTGGGGATGCATTTAACATTGTAAGCACCCATTTGGGTGCTCAAAAGCACCCTTTAGGGTACTTATACGATTTTTGGTCGTATAGGGGGTCAAAATCGCGTCGCATCGCATGCCATCGGGTGCATGGCATGCGATGCGATCTGTTCGTCGTACGACGGACATCGGGGGCGCCGCCAAAATACACAAGTATCCCTTTTTTTATTTTTCTTATTTTCGTGTAAAGTAATTTAATTTAACTGTGTTGTTTAGTAAAAATTTTAAATTTTATTCACTTAAAAAAAGCGCAGCAAAACCTTTCTTTCTGTTTTTTGCTTTCCAAGATTCCAGTAAATATAATGGGTGAGATTTAATGGGATGAGAGATTCAGAAAGTGAGAGATTTGGTGAAAAATCTCCAGTTTTTTTAAAGCGGCAATCATTTACACTTTTGTAAATCAAACTGCTTTTGCAGTGTAAATGATTGCCGCTTTAAAAAAACTGGAGATTCCTCACCAAGGGTGACATTCTATGGATTGAGATTTCTGTTTTTTGGCGTTAATTAGTAAACAAAATGGCGATATCGCATTTTTCCGTCAAATCGCCTATTTAATAGGATGCGCTAAGGGGCTGAAATCGCATATTATGTGCGTTAACGCATGCGGACCAAAAGTGCGAGATTAATTCGCATTTATATCGCATCCAGATGTTTTCGTACAGAAAAGTATACAAATCGCTTATTTAATGCAATGCGTTTTCGAAAATCGCACTTTTTAGGTGTCTTATTTCAGACCAGGTTCTGTTTGGCGATTTGGCCCAGAACTCACTTTGGTCAAGTGCACACATGGTTAATTTCAGCACAGGTGCCCTCATTTTCACTCAGAAACACCCCTACATAAACCCCAACATCATTAAGGACACCTGTGAGGGTTTGAGACATGGAGATTTTGCAGAGTGGTTTGGAGTTGCTTATCTATGATGTGGCCCATTTGGAGGCGCTGCGCAGGAGGGAGGAAGCTGCACGCCAGATCCAGGTAGCCCCCCGACTACTGCGTACCCCACGTATGTATCGTGCTCGGCTGTACCTGGACTTCCTCTCGGATCAACAGGTTGTGGGGATGTTTAGGCTGAACCGCATTAACCTGTTGGACTTATATGAGCAGGTGAGAGATGATTTGGACCCTTTTGGGGGAGGCAACTATGCAGTGTCTGGGCTGCACAAATTAATGTGTGCCCTCTACTATTTGGCCACAGGCTCCACTCAGTCTGTGACCTCATGGTCCTTGGGGGTATCACAGGCCACTTTCTCTAAGCATTTTACTCAAGTGTTACTTGCTTTAAAGAAGTTGTGGCGGACATACATCAGATTCCCCAGTTCTGAGTTAGAGTGGCAGGACCACAAGGTGGCTTTCTATAGACTCTCAGCATTCCCTCACGTGCTGGGAGCTATAGACTGCACACACATTGGGATTATTGCACCGCACGTGCGGGGCCACGTCTACGTCAATAGGCGTGGGCGGCACTCCCTGAACGTGCAGGTTGTTTCCAATGCTCACCTCAAAATCCTGAGTGTTGTTGCAGGCTTTCCTGGGAACTGCCATGACGCCTATATTCTGAGGCACTCAGCCCTCTGGAACCGATTTACCGACCACCAAATGCCAGAGGGCTGGCTACTAGGTAAGTACCTTTTTACATATTACCCTGTCTGTCCTTATTTGCAACTGCTGTAATGTGTGTGTTTCCTGTTTCACAAGCATATTGTTCTTCTACCAGTGTGTCCTGTTTGCAAAAAACACATACCTTACCATATAAGGCAATCACTTCCTATCTGTGTTTTAGGTGACTCAGGATATGGGTGTGTTTCCTGGCTCATGACACCTTTGCGCTCCCCAGAGGGCCCTGCACAGCACCGGTATAATGAAGCCCATATTGCAATCCTGCAATGTGGTGGAGTGCACATTTGGCGTTTTGAAGAGTAGATTCCGGTGTTTGGACCGGTCATTGGGTACGCTGCTTTACCACCCTGCCAAAGTAGTGATGATCGTCCAGGCTTGCTGCATGTTGCACAACATATCCCTGACCCAACCTGCCTATGTGGAGGAGGAACATGCAGCAGTCGTGCAGGAAGCCCAACCTACCACACCTCGGGTAGTGAGGGGTACGCAGAGGGGGAATCTGGTGCGAACACACATCATCAGCCGTTACTTTTCTGGTAAGCACATGTGCCCTGTATTCCAAAATGTACCTTTGCTGTAAGTGTACTCATAAACAAATTATTTACCAATACCATCTGTTTCCACCCACATTTAGCCTAATACACAGAGGCCAACGGATGCAGCTGGTGGTGCTGACCTATCCCTTGCTGGTATAAAGCTTGTAAGTACATTTGATACATGTATGAATTACGTTTGCTGAAAAACATGGCTCACCGGTGTTGTGGAACTACACGTGCCAGCATGCCATGACACACTATAACCATTACAGTCCAAACCATGAGTGTCAGAGCTTGCTGGAATATGTAGTTCCACAACCTTTGACGGGCCAGGAGTTACCCCACACTACTTTACAGCAATCCCATTGTCATATACCATTACACTATGTCATAATTGACACAACAATTGGTTGATAAATAATACACTGACACAATGGTATGCAGTTAGACATTTTTACTGCAGTAACTATGTCAGAAGCAATCTGCATTTTTGCCAGTAAAACATTAAAACTGTCGGGGGATGTAACAAGATGTATTGCATATTACAAAATTATCAAAAAAATGACCTATCTTCTCCCAGCATCAGGCAACCCTACACCACTTCTAGAACCTGCACCCAGCCCACCACGGGTCCTAATACTCCGACGGGGTGGGGAAGCCACTTATTGGTGTGCTAGATACACTACTGAGAGTTGATGCTGCGCCACCTCCGACATTGGCTTCCAGCTGCTGTAGTTGGGCCTGCATACCTATTAAGGCATTGGTCTGTGCTGTGCATGATTGGCTTAGTGCAGCTATACTTTGCGCAAGGCTGCCAATATGGCTATTCTGTTCCCTTACAGCAGAAGTTAGATTTGCAAAACGGGTGTCAATGCTATTAGCAATGCGCACATGAGTGCCTACACCTACCCGTACACTATGTGCAATTTTTCGTAATTGAAGAAACGTGTCACGCATGTACCCCTGGATGTTACCCATTTGCAGGCTTTGGGAGGCCATAAATTCGATTTGTTTGTCCTTGAAATTGACCAAGGAGTTAGCTACTTGGGAAGCAGAAGTTGCTGTATGGGGTGTGTTTGTGGGTGGGGGTGGGTTGGGAGACACCCCACTTGGGGGAAGATCACTCTGTGATGAGGTCTGTATTTCCTCCTCTGCCGCAAAGGTCTCCAAGGGTTCAAGAATGATGTCCATTTCGTCCAACACCATCATTGAAGAATCAGTTTGATCTGTTCCTAGTTGTCTAGTACCTGTGGATACAGATGAGGAGGTAAGTACTGATGCATATATAGGCCAGACTCTCTTCAGTACTGTTTTAGAAAGGGCTTCAGATGCTGGACGCACATACCTAGGGGTTTTATGTACTTACACATGTACCCCGATACAGCATGTAACATTGACAATAATAATAAGTCACATGCCTAGCTCAGATTACATTCATTTCCGTTGCAATGTAGCAGCAGGAGATGAATGTAGTGTGAGATATTGTTGATGTGACATGGGTGTGTGTACTGTATGTGTAATGGCGTGTTTTTTGATCATTTACCTGCTTCCACAGATTCAGCAGCAACGGGCCTTCTTGTCTTGGATGCGTTTGCACTTCGGGATGGACAATCTGTGAAAGGAAAGATGGGCAGGCATTATGGACCTTGCAATGGATAAGCATTTACGGCAAACATGCATTGAAATGACATTAATGGACAATACTTCATTTGGATAAGGACTACATTATTTATTCCCAACATTATTATTATTTATTTTTTTCCCAGATTATTTTGTTAGAGTATTATTAAACTATTGTACACATTACAACTATTGGATAATCTGTGGTATGTAGGCATGGCAGCTAAACCACCAGCACACCTATGTGTTTTTGGCCACATACATGTTAGGCTGCTAGAAAGAATGTTACAGTGTTGATCAATATCAGCAGTTGTGGAACTACAAGGCCCAGCATTATGAGCAATTTGAAAGTAGGAGCAGGCAATTTCTTGTGCATGACCTTGCTGGGCTATGTAGTTCCACAGCTGCACTTTACTTAGCATAACAATTCAAGTGAAGATTACAGTTAGAAAACATTGGCATGTTTTTTAAGATTGCATGTGGTCACACTTACCAGCTCTGGATGGCGTTTGCGGCCTATTGGTATCCGCCACGTGCATGCCAGGCAGGACCTCAGGGGGTATGATGCGCTTCAACTTCACCTCATAGGATGTGTGGTGGGCTTCCTCCGCCAGTCTTGGTGGCCTCCTCCAACTCCATGGCCATTTTACTTTTCAGCTGCCTTTTGATGTCATTGAATCTCTTCTTGACATTTCTGACCAGGCGCTTGTGCTGACTTACAGCGTTCACCGCCTGGGTGATGTCCTTCCACATAGCTCTTTTGCGCTGTGCAGTGGTCTTGTGGTGAGTTTTCCCAAGTAACCGGTCAAAAACAAGCATGATAGCCCGGACAAGCGCAGCATTTTCCTCGTAGGAGAATCTGACCTTTCGGCCACTTTTTGTGCGGCCAGCTTCTACCTCCTCCTCCTCCTCAGTTTCTACTCCAGCCATGTACCCCTCCTCCTCCATGCCAATGTCTTCCTCCTCCACACCTCCATCTTCCTCCACCTCTGACATGTGGCCCTCCTGCAGCTGCTGTGGGGTATGGGCAAGGTCTTGGCTATAGGATGGGGATGCCAGCGGATCCTCCACCTCCTCCTGCTGGGGCTGGACGGCCAGGGCCTGGTCTGGGGCTGGCCTTGCTGTGGCCATGCTGCCTGCCACACTGCTGGCTCTCCCACTTGGCTGGCTGCTGACACTTCTCCCTCTGCCACTGCTCCCTCTGCCACTGCTCCCTCTGCCACTCCTCACTCTGCCACTGCTCCCTCTGCCACTGCTCCCTCTGCCACTCCTCACTCTGCCACCAACACCTCTTCCTCTACTCACACTGCCACTGCTCCTCTCCATGCTCCTTACTTCCTATCAAAGAGTGAAATGGCACCAGTGCCCCTTTATATAGGGGGTGTGATGCATAATGGAGGGGACAGAGGTGGGCCAATAGGTTGGGGGGTTCTTAGTCATGCGGAGACAGATTTGTAAATCGCACTCCGGTTGGTCCAAAACTCGCACATGACCGGCGGAAGAAATCGCACTTTTTTGTTACTTAAATTTGCACCGCCGCAAATCACACCACTTCGCACTTTTCAGCCTCCAAAGCGCATCACATTAAATATGTGATTTATTACAAAAAAATGCGATTTTAAAAAGGGCGAATAGCGGCGATGTGGTGCGGTAAAAAAACATGCGCATTTATCTCAATCCATAGAATGTCACCCCAAATCTCTCACTTTCTGAATCTCTCATCCTATTAAATCTCACCCAATATATTTACCTAACGGATCACCAGCCGGAGATTTTAAAATGAAGTCAGAATGACGGTTAATAAGAATTGCAACAAAAGTAGGGGATCTGCCCTAGGTCCAACATTTTTAAGCTTTCGTCTAGAGAGCAGAGCACAACCACAGAGTTATCTCGGGCTGTGCAACTTTGGAAGGAAATGTACATTTTTATGCATCACTTGTCACGATAATACATCTCAGTCTTGGGGTGCATTGCATATGCATGTATCTCCAAGGAAAAAATCCATAAGCAGGATCACAAATCGGTAAATGTATCATGCTTGGGTAAGCCAAGAAAGTCAAATATACAGTCTAAAAAGAGGAAGCTTATAAAGTCAAGAGATATATATGTTCCAAGCAGCACCACTTAAAATAAACCTGGAAATAATTGCACGGAAAGTATCTCACATTGGCTATGCCAACAGCTGGAGATGTGCCTGAAACAGAGACTACCTATGTAAACATCCAACTACAGAAATACATTTCTGTAAGATCAAACAGTGGAAACCTATCTAAAAGATATTAAGGAGAGTTTGCAAATATCACACCACAAAATACTAGGCAGCAAAGCCAAGAAATTACAGTGAATGGAAATCAGCAACAGACAAGCAGATAACATCACACAATAACAACAATACCATGAACTGCAGTCAACAGGTACAGTCACCACAAACCAGACAAGATCAAATGGATCGTAGGCAGAAAAATGAAAGCAGATGGGACCATACGAGGCTCATGTTGTGGCAAAAGGGTATAAAGTATGCAAAGGTCTGGAGTTGACTACAGAGAAACCTACTCTCATATGGCAAACTACGGAAAAACGGATTTTTGTAAGAAGTTACCGTTCAAATCCCTTTCTCTGATATGGTCCTGGTGACACAGCTCACATTGGAATGTAGGAGGGTCCGCAGGAGCCAGGCACCTATGCTAAATCTTTTTAGAGAGGTAGGCTCCTCCCATCGCATCCCAAAATCCTCAGTTCAACTTTCAAAGCCAATGGAATACATTAACTCAGTACAACGCCTGAACATATTATATGCACAAAAAACTTTAACTTAACCATTATAACATGACACATCATGAAAACGGCAATACTTACTGAGCGTAAGGGAGGGATCACTGTGTCACCAGGACCATATCAGAGAAAGGGATTCAAACAGTTTTTATCTTTTAATGGTCCTGGTGACACAGCTCACATTGGGACGTTCAAGAGCCGGTCCTTTGGGAGGGTACGCTCAGGTTTGCTGTCCTCATCACTGCTCGCCCGAATGATGCGTCCTCCGACACAAACTCATGGAACCTATAGAATTTGGCAAAAGTGTGAACAGATGACCAAGTGGCAGCCCTGCATACTTGCTCAGCCGTAGCCACATGGAGCACCGCCCAAGAGGTAGCAACCAACCTGGTGGTATGTGCGTTTATTCTGGCCGGTACCAGCCTACCAACCTTAGTATATGCAAAAGCAATAACTGATCTTAGCCACCTAGCAATGGTCTGTTTTGAAGCGGGCCAGCCTATTTTCTGTACATCGTACAAAACCAGTAAAGTATCCGTCTTCCGGAAAACTTTAACTCTGTCCACATAAATGTGCAAAGCGCGAACCACATCCAAATTCCTCAATTTGTCCCTTTTCTTGGAACCCTCGGGGGGGTTGAAACACAGGAAGAACAATATCCTGATTTAAATGGAAAGTAGAAACCACTTTTGGTAAAAATGTAGGCACTGTTCTCAGCACAGCCCTGTCATCATGGAAAATTAAGAAAGGAGACTTACAAGACAATGCTCCCAACTCTGAAACTCTCTTAGCAGAGGAAATAGCTAACAAAAATATCATCTTCCAGGTTTGAAATTTTAGGTCAGCCGACCTTAACGGTTCAAAAGGAAGCTTTTGAAGAATTTCCAACACCAGAGATAAATCCCATGGTGCTACTGGTTGTTTGTATGGAGGTTTTAACCTGGTAACCCCTTGAAGAAAGGTTTGTACCTCCGGAATCATGGCCACTCGTTTCTGAAAGAAAATAGATAAGGCCGAAATCTGAACTTTAAGAGACTGGAGACTCAGTCCCAAAGAAAAACCATCCTGAAGAAATTCAAACAACTTAGTTAACTTGAACCTAGCCATGTGAGTCTTCTGATGCTCACACCACCGAATATACGTCTTCCAGACCCTGTAATAATTAGCTGAAGACACTGACTTCCTAGCCTTGATCATAGTATTTATCACCGCCTCAGAAAATCCTTTATTCTTTAAAATGGTGGAGGCACACCCGATGCAAATGTGTGTCTAGAAGGACTCCCAAGAACTGAATCCTTTGGGATGGAACCAGTTGTGTGTTTGAAAATTCAACAGCCAGCCGTGAAGCTGCAGAAACTGAATAGCCTCTGTCAAGTGCTGTTGTAATTTCACTGCCGATTCCGCCTTGAACAACAGATCATCCAAATAAGGTATCACTATAATACCCTTCAAACGGAGAACGGCTGCCATAACAGACATGATCTTTGTGAATACCCTCGGAGCCGTTGCCAGCCCAAAGGGTAGAGTCTGAAACTGGTAGTGCAGATCTCCTATTGCAAAGCGTAGAAGAGACTGATGTTCCCGGTAAATGGGCACGTATAAATACGCGTCCTGGATGTCCATGGACACCAAAAATTCTCCTTGGTCTAGGCTCACTAGTACTGACCTCAGAGACTCCATTTTGAAATGGTCCACCCACAGGTGGAGATTTAACGACTTTAAATTCAGAATGGGTCTGAATGATCCATCTGGCTTGGGTACTAAGAAAAGAATAGAATAAAATACTTTCTTTCTCTCTTCCCGTGGCACCGGAACCACCACTCCTTTTCTAGAAGAGACTGAGCTGCCACTAAAAGAGCAGTCCTGAGCCTTGACTCCTTTGGAAGTGGCATGGGTAAGAACCTTCTTGGAGGAACACCCCTGAAAGGTATTTTGTATCCCTGAGAGACAATGTCCAGAACCCAATGATCCTGATCGAACAAGGCCCAGGTGTCCCGAAACTGTAAGAGGCGACCCCCCACTCTGAGGACAGAAGGAGGAGTCCCCAGGTAGTCATGCCGAGGGCTTGTCTTCCCCGTTGGTGCTCTGTTCCTTATTAAATTCACCAAAGCGAGATTTTGGGGCCTTTCCTTTCCCCGACTGAAATTTTCCTCTGTAAGAGTGTCCTCGAAAGGACGCACCTCTTCTAGGGAAGGGACGAAAGAGCAGCCGAAAAGCCAAAATATTTGAGTTTTGCTTAGCCGAGGGAGCAGGGAGAAAGGTAGCCTGCCTAATAATTTCCTCCAGCTCGGAGCCAAAAAGCAGTTTTCCTTTAAATGCTAAGGCCTCTAAGGCATTTTTAGACTCATTATCCGCTTCCCATGCTTTAAACCACAGAACTCTCCTGGCATTTACAGAGATAGCGGGCACCTTAGAAGCCATCGTAAGAGCTTCTTCCTCAGCTTCCAAGACATATTCAGCTGCCACCTTCAACTTTTCTGCCAGAAGCAAGACTCCTGGATCTGCGTGCACCATTGTACACAAACTGCCCGCCCATACAATCATGGCTTTTGAAACCCATGCAGAAGCGATAAGAGGCCTGAGAGTGAATCCCACCCCCTCAAACATAGCTTTAAGGTTTCCTTCAAGCTTCTTTTCCACGGGGTCCTTAAAAGCCGCACCGCCTTGAACAGGAAGCACTATAGCTTTTGAAAGTCTGGCAACGAGGCATCCAGCAAAGGAACCTTTTCCCAGAGATTAACATGCTCCTCAGGCATAGGATAAAGACTTAAAAACCGTTTAGGCATCTGGAGTCTTTTATCGGGCGTTTTCCAAGCCCCCTCCAAAAGATCCTGTAAACCTTCATCTGATGGGAAGGTAACAGCCTCTCTGCGCTGCCTTTTAAACACCCCTTTAAAAGGAGTCTTGTCCTCCTCTGACAAGTTTAAGGCCTGCTTCACTGCAGAAATCAAGTCCTCCACTCCGGGGGCCGAAGCATCATCAATATCATCACCCTGTTCACAGGGAATATCAGAAGTACACTCCCCCTCTTCACCCGAATCTATCGGTATAAGGGGAACTGAATAAGACTGTCTGGAAGTCCCTTAAGAATCATTGTCAAATTTATCCAGCAGTGCTGATACATTTTGCAGTATCCTGCATTACTTGCAGCAAACCAGGCTCTGCTTGAGTTAAAGTCAAGGAGCCCGAGGAATGTTGAGAGGTCTAGGAGAAGAAACCAAAACATCTCTCTGCTTATCCAACAACTGCACTAAGGCAGTAACCGACCTGCCTAAGGCACTGGCCCACGCAGGTTCTGTCTGCTCTACCCTCTGAGATACATTTCCCATGGGTCTCACAGCTGCGTAAGCAGGGCACAATCCCCCTTGAGTCACCTGTTCAGGGGTAATTTGAAGTGCACAATTACTGCACGTGCTCAATGTGTAAAGGGCTCCCTCCCCCAAAGCTACAGACTGTTGCTCGGTCATGAAAATAAACTCACACAGTGCAAAATGACAGGCGCGTAGTACTGAGAGAATATATTGCAGCACTTATCTGTCTGTAGCTCCTGAAGCTTCCTCCAGAATGCAGGGGGTAGCAATGCCCAGGAGAATCGATCACTCAGCTAGAAACAGCGCTTCAGCTCCGCAGTCAGTGTCTCCCAAAACGGCGCCAAGCAGAGTGAGGGAAGAGACCATCTGTCCCTGCTACAACGGGGTCTGTGGATTTTGGCGCCAAAACTAGCCCCCTGTAGCCGCTCCCATCTGCGGATCCTCCTATTCCCATTGTCTCCCCTCCGAATGGGGACCACATGGAATCGCCCGCAGGCCCTGTAACAAGCTGCTGTCTTTTTTGTATAAAGAGCTCAGCTTGCAAACCCCTGTAAAATGGCCCCTGCCATAACGGAGCGCCTGTCCTCCATGATCCTCACCTGCGTGAAGCCCGTTCAGGGACACCCCAGGGCCCAGGCAGCCTCTTAAGAGAGACTGAGAGCGCTGCACAGAGAAGCAGACAGTGTCTCCTCCGTGCGCAGGGAGCTGACAGGATGCGCTTCTGTCAGCCCCTGCTGTGCTGGCAGTGTGAGGATTCTAATAGAATCCTCACACTGTGTCCTACCTAAAGTGTAAAATTAATTAAATAAAAAACACCTAACTACCTCTAATCTTCGGCTGCACAGCAGCCCTTCAGCATAGCACCCACTCCGGTAGGCACCTAAAATGAACTGAGGATTCTGGGATGCGATGGGAGGAGCCTACCCCTCTAAAAAGATTTAGCATAGGTGCCTGGCTCCTGCGTACCCGCCTACATCCCAATGTGAGCTGTGTCACCAGGACCATTGAAAGAGAAAAGTACACTTAAGTCATTGTCATATCTTCCTTATGCTGTTATAACAAACAGAATTTGACTCAGCTAACTTGAATGGAGAATGTCAGAGAATAAAACCATGTAACCTTCACACAGTGGCATAAGTTCATCCCAGTTGCCCAGAGGCAAGATACATGTTGGTGCCCCCCTCACCATGCCTTTTTTAAAGGTTGCGTTCAGTGGGCGGTGTTTACCTGTTCGCTAGGCAGCGAACATACACAGCCTAGCAAACAGGACTGAACCAGGACCTTAGTGTTAAGTGCATATCCTTAAGACACACACCCTTTTCTTTTTTTTTTTATTTTCTTTCTTACCCCACTTATGCAGCTGCATGGTAAACTCCCACCCATCTTGGGGCCGTTTCTGCCTTACAAATGTACCTTAAAAGGACAAAAAAGAAGGAAAAAAATAAAAATAAAAAAATAAACGTAAAAAATAAAATAAAAAGAGAAAAAAAGAAAATAAATGAATAAGTAAATAAAGAAGGATACATACATTGACTGCCCGAATACACCACCTTTTAACCTAGTTTTATAGTTCTCACCCGCCGCCCATACCCTACCAAGCCTACAAGTACCATATCTGTTCTTATTTGGATTTATTGTCCTAACTTGTTAATACTTTTTTCCTTGTGGAGCCGATAAACGACCAAGTATAGATATACTCAACCCCACTCAGTATACATGAAGAAAGAAAGAAAAGAGAAAGAGAAAAAAAAAAAAAAAAAAAAAAAAGAGAAGAGGGAAGAAGGAAACTATTCATCCAGCCAGCGGCCCCAATCTTTATAAAATTTACTCATTGTCCCCCTACACATATGAATATACTTCTCATGTTTTACAGTAAAGTCCATTAGTGCTCTCCATTCCTCATATAATGGACCAACCTCTGCCAACCAGGTCCTAGCGATTATGACTTTGGCCAATGCACACGCATTATTAATAAAGGCCTTATCCTCATTGGGGGTATGCCCATTACTTTGCACATTTAACAAACAAGCTCTATTTGTCAAATGCCCCTTATTCACCCCCACTCCTACTAGTGTTTGTATCACCTTCTCCCAAAAACTTTGTACCTTTGGACACTCCCACACCAAATGATAAAATGAGCCTGGGAGGGATTTACATTTCGGGCATAATTCCGATGTTCTGCCCCGAATTTCATTAATCTAGTCGTTGTCATATAGGCCCGATGCAGTATAAACAGCTGGACCTGTTGCACTCTCACTGCATTTGTTGCTTTGGACACTGACGCCATTGCCTTAATCCAATCATCTGTTTCTATCAAGCCTATATCCCCCTCCCATTTCACTCGGAGACCATCTAAATCATCTCCCTCCCCCTGCAGTAACCGGTTATAAATTGTGGAAATTCGCTTATTTTTCTTATCTGATCTAAGTATTTTCTTGAGTGGGGACGTCCCAAACCTTGGTGAATTATTAGCAAAATGGGCCCCCAAGGCATCCCTTAGCTGTAGATATCTAAAGAAGTAGTTTGTGGGAATTGCATATTCCTCCTGTAGTTGCTTAAAGGTTTTAAATATATTATTATAATACAGCTGGCTTACAGCATTGATCCCTTTGGAACCCCAAACTGCAGCCACCTGAAGAGATTTCACTTCTTTTATACCCTGCGAATCATTAAGGGGATACTCTTCATCTATTTCATTAAACCCCACCATCTTATTCACTGCTCTCCAGATCTTTACTGTCTGGATTACTATGGGAGAATCGTTTTTATGGGTCTGTCCCTTCACTAGTTTCTGCAGGGGTGTTATCCCCTTCTCGTACTGCGTAACCGCCATTACCACCGCCTCGTTCTTGTATATAGGCCCTACCCAATCCTCTAGTAATGTACATTGACTAGCCATATAATACCATTTCAGATTGGGCAGGGCAAGACCCCCTTTATCTCTTTTTCTAGTTAAGATTTGCAGTCTAATTTTTGAACGAGCATTATTCCAAATAAACGAGACTAATATGCTATTAATTTTCCTAAAATAGGAATCCGGAACATATTCTGGCGACTGCTGTAAAGTGTAAAGAAATTTCGGGAGCACCACCATTTTTATCAAGTTTACTCTGCCTGACGTTGTCAAGGGGAGTTTACTCCAGACTTTTATTTTCTTCGAGAGGTGCCCCACTAAAGGATCTAGGTTTAATTTCTTATATTCACCTGGGGCACGGGATATCCATACCCCCAGATATCTAAAGGATTCCACCCACCTAAGAGGGGTATCAATTGTAGGAGAGTGTGAATCACTTGCTCTAATTGCAAAAATACTGGACTTATTCCAATTCACACTAAAACCTGAATATCCACCAAATTCCGCGATGACACTCATAACCGGCGATGCTGCCCTGACACCATCGGCCAGAAATAATAAAATATCGTCGGCATAGAGTGCCACCACGTCCTCCGTATCCCCAGTCTTAAATCCCTCTATTTCGGGGTGTTGTCTCATAATACACGCCAGTGGTTCTATAGCCAAGGCAAATAGAACCGGCGAAAGCGGGTATCCTTGCCTTGTACCTCTATACAAGGGAAATGGTTCTGATATATGTCCATTTATCGCCATCCTGGCCCTTGGGTCTGTATAGAGTAGTTTTACCCACTTTATGAATCTTGGCCCAATTCCCATTGCCCCCATCACCTCCCAGAGGTAAGGCCACTCGACCGCGTCAAAAGCTTTGACCGCGTCGAGCGACATCACCACCGGGAGGGGACGGTCCGCATGTGGGGCCTGCAAATGTAGATACAACTTACGCAAATTGATCGACGTCGCCTTCCCCGGCATAAAGCCGGTTTGGTCTGAGTGGACCAGCCTATCCGTGCGTCTGTATAGTCTAGTTGCCAATACTTTCGCCAGAATTTTTGCCTCAGTGGCTATTAAGGAGATCGGTCTATATGACTCTAACGATAGTGAATTTTTTTCTGCTTTCAATAAAACCACTATTTTAGCATCGAGCATAGATTTAGGGAGACAATTATTTTCATATCCTGCATTAAAGGTCTCTAATAGCCAGGGGGCCAGCATTTCTGAATATTTTTTATATATTTCAGCCGGGATGCCGTCAAGCCCCGGAGATTTACCCCCTGGCAGGGTCCCAATAGCCTCCCTCACTTCTGTTATATTAATGGGGGCCTCCAGCTGCATCATGTCTTCATATGCTAGTTTTGGCAGCCGTATATTTCTCAAATACTCCCTTATTTCTAACTGGGTGCAGTCTATTCTGGATTCATAGATTGTCCTAAAGTACTCACAAAAGGTGTTACTAATTTCATTACTCTCACATAATTCTCTCCCGCTTGGGTCTATTATTCTTACGATTATATTAGACGGATTATCAATTTGTGCGAGTTGAGCCAAGAACCTCCCCGATCTATCTGATGTTGCGTATCTAATCTGAGAACTATGTAGCATCATTTTAGCATTTTCCTCCTTCACACAATTGACCCATCGCTCCTTTGCTTCTAGCCACTCTTTTTTCGACTCCGCATCCTTACTCATTAAGTACCCCTTCTCTCGGACATCACACTCCACTTCTAACTTATGTATTTTAGCCCGGCTTTCTCTTTTTAATTCACTAATGCTTTTTTTTAAACTCCCCCTCATACATGCTTTGAAACAATCCCATACATTATCTGCTGAGGTAGTACCTCTATTTAACTCCCAATACTCCTTCCATTCCTCCTGATAATTCATCCTCCCCTCTAGTTTATCCATCCACCTTGCATCGAATCTCCAGAAGGAATTCCTTCTACCATCACCATCCATCAGTTCCAGGGATATCGGGGAGTGATCCGAGATACCCCTGGTTTTATATTCCACATTTAACACTTTAGGCATTAATTTTAAGGATATAAGCATCAGATCGATCCTGGAGAAGGAATGGAAGGTGGATGAAAAACACGAATATTGAACTGTCTCTGGGTTCCTTTCCCTCCACGGATCGACCCACCCCAGACTTTTAACAAATATATCGAACCCTTTATTATTCCTAATGCCCACCGTGGGCGCCGCACTCCACCTGTCCCGCTGTATATCCAAGATATTATTAAAGTCCCCAGTACAAATTACTGGGAGATCTGGTGCGTCAGCTATAAACTCAGTTGCCTTTTTTAATACTTCGAATGAAAATGGAGGAGGAATGTACATCACCAACAATAGCACCTGACTAGAGTGTATGGTGCAATCGAGGAAGATGTATCGCCCATTAGGATCAATCCTTTTGCGATTACATATAAATGGAAGAGATTTTTGAATCAGAATAGATACCCCCCTAGAGGATGTAGTAAAGGGGGCATGAAACGTCACCCCCACCCAGGTTTTTTTTAAGCATAGTAAATTACTCCCTGTTAAATGAGTTTCAACTTATGTCTGCATTATACTGCTTAACCTGTTTCAACACAAGGGATCTCTTAATTTTATTATTCATACCCCTCACATTCCAAGAGGTAATCACCACCATCTTATCTCACACAGCTTCATTTTTAGCCACCATCTTAAACATCGCCCACTCAATTGGTTGTTATGTACTCTCTTCCAAATGACCTTTTCACACTCCTTTAATCGCCACCATTTACAGAGTACACAACAAAACACAGAAAAAAATGATCTTAGTGTTTTATACCCTAACAATATTATCCTACTATTACCACGGGTTATAACCTCCTCACACATTTGATCACCTCCACTCTGAATAGTACCAAAACAGATTAAAGCAAAAAGTAATCTTGGCCACTCATGCCATAGTAAATCAACTGAAACCATAGCGCTCGTACAGAATGCCATGTGTGGTTTTTGCCACCACCTCATTAGGTTATGGGAGCTCGGTGAGCTATCTAGTCGGGCAGACCATTCATACACTTTATACACACACCCCCCCCTCCTCCCCCCGCCCTGCATACCATACCCCCCTTGGCATACTTGTACCCTATAACACAACACACAACTGAAAGAGAAAAAATACAAGAAAATTAACCCTGCAAGGGAAGAACACCCATCGCAGAGCAAAAAAAGAAAAAAGAAAAAAAAAGACAAAAAAAAACTGTCGCACCACATCTAAGGGGCTATGCTCTTTTAAGGCTCACCAAAAGGCGGTGAGCCCCCTGGACTACATTTGACATATTATGACCAAGTTGCTTTATACATCCTTATTAATTTGTTGCTAATTGTTGGGGCCCAGGGGCCCATTTATCAATCCAGGCTGCAGCCTCATTTACTGTCTGGAAAAAGATTGTTTCGTTCCCTGCGACGACTCTCAGCTTTGCTGGGAATATCATGGAATATTTGAGCCCCTTTTCACGGAGCCTACGCTTAATCTCAAAAAACTTAGCCCGATCTTTCTGTACTTCAATTGCGAAGTCTGGGAATAACGAGAGTTTAGCTCCATTGTACTCCAGAGGGCCCTTTTGTCTGGCTAATCGAAGCACAGTGTCCCGGTCCTGAAAGTTCATGAGTTTCATGATAATAGTCCGTGGTGGAGCTCCGGGAGGAGGGGGTCTAAAGGGAACCCGATGGGCTCTTTCAATAACAAAAATTTTTGAAAAAGAATCTGTTCCAAGGTTGGCTTTTATCCATTTTTCCAAAAAAGGGATAATCTCTCCCCCTTCCGCCCGTTCCGGCAGACCCACTAGCCGTACACACACCCTTTTCATCTCTGACTCCATTCCCTATCCCACCACATGCCTTTACTTGCCCCTCCTGGCTTGTTCCCACTACATCACCCAGCAGGAACTTACTTTCAATCGACATCTGCAAAAATTGTGTCCTGCACTGCTGCTGATACCTGCTGGCTGTGGCACTCGGGTTAACAGCACACATTGAGCACAGAAGTGGGGGCCACTGCATGCAATAAGAGAGCCGCTGGGCAGCACCTCTTCTAAATGCAGGAATGAGCAAGGAAACAGAACTTCAGGAGGCAATGAAGCCAGTCCCCCCTTTAAGGCTGGCGCCCGGCGGCAGATGACTCCATTGCCTCTGGAGTTCCGCCACTGCCTTCACAGCATTACTGCAACAATATGTTCGAAGAAGAAGATATATACCTCTTAAACAAAGCTCTGTATAGTCTACAACAGAGTGGTTGTTGTTGGTTTATTAAGTTAAATGCTGAACTACAGGAAATGACTTTGTAGTCAATGACTGATCACCACAAACACATCGAATAAAAGCTCTTCATTATACCTTGTATGTGGATGATCTGTTACCAGCAGGCCAGAAACAGCACATCACAGATGTCAAGTGACTGTCAGGATAAAATATGTAGGTCCTGGACACTACTTGCTATACTTGAAAATATTACAAGATCAAGACAAAGGTGTCATATTCATTGATATGCAAATATAGGGGCAGATGTATTAAGGCCCCCATACACTATGCGATATGGGAACGATTTCACCCGATTCGGATGAATCGGGCAGTGAAATCGGCCCAAATCGCACTTGTAGACATCCCCTCCGATCCGATGCGCGGTCCCCTGCGCATCGGATCGGGGTCGGGAGGTCGAACGGGCTGCACATAAGATTTGCCAAATCTTATGTGCAGCCCAGCCCCGGAGCCGTGCGGGGGACAGCAGCGGGCGGGGGATGCCGGCTATAGAGAGCCAAGTAGCGATTGGCTGAGAGAGATCTCAGCCAATCAATGGCTTGCTAGTCATCTCTATGGGCGTTTTTTTTTCCTCCAAGTTATCTGTTCCTCCCGGCTCCCACCGCTGCCCTGCAGCCAGCGTCATGTCATCAAGTTCTCCTTGCTCGCCTCCCGCTGTCACCCCACCACAACACAGCTTCCTCCTGCCCGGGTCCCTATGTAGCCTCTCCCTGCTCGGCTCTCAATTAGCCGGCATCCCGCTGCCGTCCCCCACACGGCTCCCTCCTCCTGCAGCTCCCCGGGGACTGCATATGATAAATCCATGCGATTTATCATATGCAAACCTTGGCACATCAAGTGCCTAATCGTGCTTCCCCCTCCCGGGGAGCTGCAGGGGAAATCAGGTCCGCCTTGTCCCTAGGACAAGTCGGACTAATGTATGGGGGCCTTTAAGCTTTAACAAGGGATAAATCCAAGGGTGATAAGGAGAGGTAAACGCCCAGCCAATCACCTACTAACTGCCATGTTACAGCCTGTGTTTGAAAAAAGTCAGTAAGGAGCTTATTGGCTGGATGTTTATCTCTCCTTATCACCCTTGCATTTATCTCATTAAGGCTTAATACATCTGCCCCTAATACATTGGTCAGGGAACTCAGTCCTCATTACCCCACACAGTGCATGTTTTGCTGGTAACCCAGCAGGTGCACAGGTGTACTAATTACTCACAGACACATATTATAAGGTCCGCAGGTGGAGTTAATTATTTCACTTGTGATTCAGGGTCTCTGTAGCATGCATGAGGAAGACTCAAACTGCAGTGATGACGCATTGGGAGGGTACAGTCTGGACAATGCAGACGTGTGCGAACCATTTTCGGAGCAGTTTGCAGAAGCTGTGTGATGTCACACACAGCCGCTGCAAGTCAGAAAATGTCAGCACTGCATCTGACTTCGCAGCTAGAAATATGATCATACTTCTGCGATGCTTATGCTGCCCATACACTTGTGAGATATTGCATGCAGTCATTCGATTTTGACCACATCTGGCGGATAAATTGAATGATTGTATGCATTAAGGGACGCTTCGACGCGAAGTGCGGGCAGGCCGTTGAATGTCGCGTCTATAGATCTTATGTCCTTCACATAATATCCATCAAATTGCAGGAGCAATCGCAAGTGGTTTTTAACCACATGCGATGCTCGAATGCAATCCGCGGGTGGGGGGGTGGGGGGCAAAGGGAACGCTTTCAGCAGCGTGGGGTTTGGAGAGAGGGGGCTGGAGGGACTGCTGGTGGCGTGGGAGATGGCGGCATTGTAGTGTAGCGTTAGCGGGCGTTGGAGGCAGAATTGTTTAAAACACTGGGCAGCCCTTTGATTGGCTGAGCTATCAGAGGGCTGTCCAGTGTTTAAACACTTCTGCCGCCACCACTGACCCCCTTCTAGCGCTATGCTACAATGCCACCCTCTGCCCGTCCTCTTCCAGCACCCAATGTGCCATCTCAAGATAGCATGCGACATTGGGTGCTGTAAGGGGGCACTTTTTGCACCACAAGATGCGATCGGGTTTGGTGGACATCGCACTTCGATGTCGCTTCGAATCCGATCGCATAAGGCAGCATTATGCATTTTTGCGATCACATTGCGGAGGAAGACTAGACCTGCTGGGCATACCTAGAATTAAATAGGAGTATGTTATACCATGTATAAAGAAAACTTTAGCAAAGAGGTCAAACTTAAAAACCATACGCAAAATATGTTTATGCAGCTACAAATAAATACAAATATGCAAAAGCTAGAGATCTGACAATAGGAGCAAGAAACAACCCAAACCTTTGTGAACAATAAAATATTTTAACTTGCACGTTATTGTTCTTTAAATATAAAAAGTTTGTTTTAAATAATTCTGCTGTTTTTATTTATTAAATATGTGATTATTAATATCTGACCACTGCCATTTATAACGCTTTAATTGAATTTATATGAAAAATAAAATTTGGTAAAAGATATTTACTTACACAGGACAATGTACTTTGAAATTATATTAATATCATACGGTGAACATATCACAGACTCACTACAACATACATGTAGCTAATGGAGAGATACATATTCCTCCTAGCCGGGTCTGGTTTCCCAGCAGGCCCCGGGGTTACCAAGGTAACACAGTTCCCAGTCCTCCCTCCTCTTCCCATGATGCACTGAGGCGGCTCTAAGTCCCCCCAGTGCGCCGCCATGTTGTCGGAGTGATAGGCAGCGGTAGGGACAAGGCTCCGGGGGCTGAGAGAGATACTGACACAATCCGGCTTCATCCTCCCGCTCCGCCCGTGAGTATACCGTCCACACCGGCCCCGGATGGCGCTGGGCGCTCCCGGCTCTCCCATTGCGGTGATATTTCGTGCGTTTCCAGCTCCGGAAGGGGGAGACGGGTGTTAGAAAAGGGGCCGGTCTTTGAGGCTGGATCCTCCCCCTGCCCATGTTTTGAGGCCTCTATTGTTACGGGAGCAGGCGGGGGGCAGCGAATTAACGCCAGTACGTAAAATTAAACTTGTACAATGTGGCATTAATGCAGCCATTAGGCGATGGCCGCGGCGGGGCCGGTGCTTGTGCTGTATTAGCTGCTAAAGTTTCTCGGTCAGGGACTGCTTTGTAGGGTGATCGCCTCAGCATGGGATCTGCTGATCTGGAGGCCCCAGCACTAGCCTGGTGCGTTCTGTGTAGGGTGGGATATGTGGCTGAGGTGGAACATGGCCTATTGTGCCCACTGATCTCTTGGTGCTAGAGCTGACATTGTTTTGTATGCATGTGACCGGCTAAGGCTACTATGTCTTCAGGTATTTATTTCTATTTACTACATCCTTTCTGTGTGTGTCGAAGTTTGTTCATAAAATTCGCAACCTATTTGATGGTTTGTATGTATAGAGCTGTATATCGGAGAGCACTGTGGTAGCCTGCTATCTTATAAAGTGTTCTCCAGTGTGAGGCTCTCATTTGTTTATAGGCTGCTGTGACTGGCCATACAAAGGGTGGGAGTTGGAGGATGTATTTTTTTTTCTTCTTCCTTTTAACAAAGAGTGGGGGTTAGGAATATGTTATTTGATATGACATTCGTTCACTATAGCAGTATGTTCTATCTGGTGGAATGTTTGGTCTTATACTGAATTCTCTTTCCTTTTTTGTTTTATTGAAGTTTTCTGATCATTCAGCCTCTGTTAGGTCATGGCATCACTGCCATGCCTAAATCATTTGTTTATATATGAATGTTTTTGTTTCTCTTCTGATTGGAATGATAGCACTTAGACTAATAACATGCCTTTTTTTTGTTTTGTTTTTTTTACACATGTTTTATCTGCCTTCAGTGGTCCAAAGTGATGCTAAGCTCCCTTGACAGGTTTCCGCTTATAGTCACTTTTCCTTGTACATTCCTTTCAAAAAGTTCTGCTCGTGGCTTGTTCACCTCTATTCTCCACACGATGCCTACAAACTATGCTTCTATTAACATTCTGTTCCATTTTCTTGTAAGGGGGTGCCCATACATATTTGTTGTCTAAAAAAAAGTCACGTGTGGTCATGTTGCCCGTGCCCACTTGAACCAAGATATAAAACATGGCACCATGTTTTCTTTTTCGTGAATAAAACGGTCACATCCTGAAAGCTCACTATTTTAAGCCACATTGTGCCAGTGTGAAAGCACATTCTAAACACTAGACTAATTTGTCACCGTGTGTGATCTAAGCCTCACTGAGAGTCCCTGGTTTTGTCCTATGTTTCTGTGATAATGCCCGTTAGCCACTATCCTTGCTGTCATCACATTGTGATCCCTTAATAGTTCTAATGTGACACACCCATGCCCTGTGGTCATCGCACGCCTCAACCCATGTCTCCCACTTAAGAGTATTTCTTGCTAGTGAAGACTGTTGCATATGTGTCGCTGTATCTGACGGACTTATTTTTCTTTTACAAAAGTATGCTTCAGCATAATGGTTGTCTTGCTGTGTCATTTTAAAGTACTTTCATAATATGCCAGCCTGTTGCCAACCCATTTAACTACACAGAGCTTGTCATGATCAAACTATATTACCATCAGCTTTAGGTACCACACTTTCATACTACTTTTGGCACAGCCACACTTACAGTAAATAGTCAGTGGCAATCCTAATGATCGGAGAAGAAGGCTTTGTCAACACACCGGAATCAAAGCCTGTCTCATATAATTCACTTCCTGTGCAGGTTTAGGGAAGGAGGAGGGTGAGAATAAATGCACTGCTAATGTTGAGGAGGGGTTTCATTACTTTTTAATTTTTCCTCACCATGGCAACTGATTTTGGTGTGACCCTGTACAGGAAACCTTTATATTAATAACCCTGTGGATTTCTTTTTTTTTTGTTTTTTTGCTTATAATGCAAGGAAAGCCATGGGTACTTTTGCGTTCAGTGAACAAATACCCGGCAGTGCTCCCCCTCCATTTTTTATTTGACTGAAATTTAGAATTAAGCTAGGGAACATTCCTTCCAAACTCTAAATATATCTCTGCAATTTCAAAATCTGTCCTTCTGCAGTGCAGTATGGTATTGCCATGATTCACTTTGTGCCTGTTTTTAGTTATTTGATTCTACATCCAAATTGGGCCCTAAATGTGCTTTAAGATCTAAAAGAGTTTGGTGATTACAAGGATTTGATGGACAAGGAAGGACTTTTTCACTACTGTGGATCCCATGCTTGTACAGTATTTGTAAAGAACTTTCTTCTTTTAAACTCACACCTGCACATCATACATGGCTTGTAATCTATATGAATGACTAGCCATCGATAGAGATGATGAAGGAGATATATAGTTAATCATTGAATGATGTAGAATTGCTGTCAGGAGGAAGAAAAAAGTGTGTATTTGTCTGAAGTGATGGGATACATTCAATTGTTTGTGCCAATGGGCACATGCGTGCACCTTATTTCTGCTCGCACCCTCCTGAAGGGGTGAGTAGAAATTTGAATAAGCTTTTAACCGCTCAAACTGCAATTTAGTAAGCAAATACTTTATATGTGTTTCGCTGGCCATCTGCAGAACAATTAAATACTGCTCATTACATAGGTATGCTTATAAATAAGTTAACTTCCCCTTATAGTGAATGAGTCTACAGTTATTTTTAGTTCTTTTTAATTCTTAACTGTTATTTAGAAAACATGGATATGCAGTTGTCCTTGGTATGCCACATATGGTCTTCTAGATACCGCAACTAAAATGGATCAAAATTCAAGAAGACCTTTGTTTATAGTGACCACAAAAAACCATTAATTGAATTGTTTAGAAATGTTTCTAGTGTAACCTTTTTTTTACTCAGGTACAGTACCTCTAGCAAGTACATCCACATACTGTAGGTGTGGTTCATGCATTAAACAGATAACATCCCAATGGTCTCATACATACAATGCTGGACTGCACTGTTTGTGTAGAACAATGGGCTGCTACAGGACATCTGACTGAGAACTGGTTGGTTATTTTGTACTTTGACCAAGGCAGCTCAATTTGCTAATTTTTCAACTGCAATGGTTTCTCATTTTCATTATGGAACTCCAGTGAAAAACACAATCTACCAAGGGCATTGAGAGAGGTAATACTCCAGGGTTGTAATAGCCATACATTCATTTGGAGTGCAATAGAAAACCGACAGAAGTGCCTTCAAACTGTTTGAACAAAAAAGGGGTCCGGGTTTAGTGTGAAAGGTTTGTGAACGCAATCCCAGGTCCGACCCATGTTACATAGTTACATAGTAGGTGAGGCTGAATAAAGACTTGTGTCCATCTAGTTCAACCTATGTTTATAATGGCTTATCCCTTGTATAGTATGTTCCAAAATTTTAAAGACAGATTATGTTACTTGTTCGTACTCATGGATGTTTTTAACCAATAAATGTTTATCCGACCTTATTTTAAACATATTTATAGTGTCTGCCGACACCACTTCTCCAGGAAGAGAGTTCCAAAGTTGGACTGTTCTGACTGTAAAGAATTTTTTTCTTCTAGATGAACAAAATCTTTTTTCTTCTAATCTAAACTCGTGCCCTCACGTCCTAGATTCCTGTCTAGCAGATAAAAGGCTGTTTAACAGTTCCTTAAATTGGCCCCTAATGTATTTATACATATTGAGCAGGTCCCCCCTTAAACGTCTCTTCTGTAGTGTTTGCGATGTGAAAGCGGTATAAATCGCTGATCCACGTTGTAACACTTAAATAATCGGCACTTTTATTGAATATGTCTAATGTAATTTTGATCCGAAAAGTGCATGTTTTTCGATTTTAAAATACCCCCCTATCTCCAATTTGATAAGTGGTGTGTTACAAGATGGCAGTGCCCTGTCTCACAGACCATCTTTAGGTAGAGAATGTTTTCATGACCATGACACTGGTGTTATTCATATATTACCTTCTCATTTACCAGATCTGAACCCTGTCAAGCCTTTGTAATACTGGAATGATGTCTGAGATAGTGATTTACCTCAATAGCAAACAGGAGTTTGACTTACTAATGGAAGAATATTACAGCATCCGTTGTGCACAATTCTAGTCGTTATTAGACTCTATGCCAGAGTGCAAACAAGCTGCATATGCGGTCCCAGGGTCTTAAAAATTACTTTATATTAGTACTTATTTTTGTCTACTACATGAAGCTAGCCTCTCATTGCCAACCTCATTTCACTCTTTATGTAAAGTTTGGCATAGATCCAGGATAATGGCCAGAGCTATGCACCGGGGTGTATTCAATGGTTTTTGCGAACTGTGACAGCGAGCAGTGCTGACTGTCACAGCTGCCCCCTGCACACTGCGTTTCCCCCTCGCTAGGCTTTTGTAGCAAGGGGGAAACAGTGTGTGAGGCAGTGTGCTCACTGCATTAGCCGTAATCCTCGCTATTTGGGGGAATCCTCACAGTCCTGTGACAGCGAGGATTCCCCTGGAACATATAATAGGGTGAGCGACCGGCTCAGAATTAAACAGCTTGGATCATTGTTTTCGGCAATCCCCATTTAACCCCCTCGCTGGCCGTGTTGAATATGGCCCAATGACTATCCCAGGTGGCACTCTTAACATGGATTTCTGCTCACACCCTTATTGCACAGTCTTGTCTGTATTTCAGCACCTCAGCAGAGAGCAACACCCCAGGCAGGGAAGACGAACTGCATCTCTTGAAAGATGCAGGGTGCTAGGGTGAGCACTGTCTATCAAAAGGGGTCCAAGAAAGGACAACTGTTGCACTGGCAAGAGTCCTACAAGAATATAGCACTAAAGCTGTGTACACACGGGGGGAGATATATTGCTCAGTGTCTCCTTTTCATCAGCGACCAGAGATGGTCGCTGATGAAAGGGAATCTCTGCTGGGGGAGCCACAGAGGGAATCAGCTGGTCGCAGGAGCAAGCTCCAGCGATTTATAAGGGGGCTAAAAAGGGAGCGCGCACCCGTCTATCACCTGTGCGCACTCCAATCGCTGGCAATATGGTTGCTCAGTGACCATATTGCCAGCTATTATATGCTGAAATCGCCCCTGTGTGTACACAGCTTACCAGATAAAAAAAAAAGTTAATGCTGGCACAGAATGGACAATGTTCATACTGACCCCTGTCCGACACTGAAATCACCTACCTTGGGCACGTGAGCATCAGAACTTGACCATGGAGCAAAGGGCATGAGTATACTGATCACCTGGGGAACAGATGGTATCAGGATGCACGGAGACATATTCCAGCGGAGGCATTGTGATGGCCTCAGCAATGTTATGCTGGGAAACCTTGAGTCCTGGCATTCATGCAGAAGTTACTTTGACACGAACCACTTGCCTCAACATTGTTGCCAACCATTTGCACACCTTCATGGAAATGGTTATTTCCTGTTGGCAGCGTCCTCTTAGCAGGATAATACACCCTGTCACACTGCAATAATTGATTAGAAATGGTTTAAGGACCATGCAAGGTGTTTATTTGCCTCTAGATTTCCCAGATCTGAGGGGCAGATTTATTAAGCTCAGTGAAGTGATAATGTGGCTGTTTTTTTATCACCGGCCAATCAATTACTAACTGTGAAGTTACAGGCAGGGTTTGAAAAATGACAAGTACGAGCTGATTGGCCGGTGATAAAAACCAGACACTATCACTTCACCAAGCTTAACAAATCTGCCTCTCAGTCTGTTATCCCACCAATTGGCAGTTCCCATTGTAATGTGATACTCACATTCAGCAACTGACAAATTCTAGGTGCCAGGTTGCCATAACTAATAAGATTTTAGTCTTGGTGGATATGTTTTAAAACCAGGTACCAATAAAACAAATTTTTAAAGCGTGGGGAAAGCACTTTTCTGGAGGTGATTACAGCCTAGATTGTGGGAGGATTTTATATTAGGAGTGCGTTCAATCAGTGTGGCTCCACCTCCTGAAACAATGTAGGCGATCTCTGGGTGAGCTGGACACTACTAATGCAGGAGCAACTTTTTTGATCCTGCAAATAAGAGTGAGACCATGTTACAAAGTAATGACGTTTGTTTGCCTCCCTCCGCGGCCACTGATTGGCTGGCTGAGAGTGCTCTATCTCAGCCAATCAAAAGCCGGAGAGTCATTTGACACATTATTTTAAAGATGTAATAGCCGCCGCTGCCCGCCCGCTACAGCGCTGGACAGTGGAGACTGATGGTCACCGACGCCCACCCTGACTGATCTGGTAATGCTGCTGCCCCACTGCTTCCTCCATAGCCACCCGCCCCCACTGCTCCTCACCGCCCTGCAGCTCCCTGTTATTTTTTTTACATGTGATAAATCGCATTCGATTTATCACATGTAAAAAATGGCACATCAAAGTCCTAATCGTATTTGTGAGCCTCCCGGGGAGCTGCCAGGCGGCTCTGAGGAGAATTGGGTCTGACTTGTCCTTAGGACAAGTCGGCTCTATGTATGGGGACCTTTACAATACGTATTACAAGTAAACCGTGTAAACTGTTTAATGTATCATTTTAAATATCACTAAACATTAGATGTATTTGTTTATTACATCATAATACACTTCAACGTATTTAACTGTTAATATATTGGCTTATCTTTGGCATAACTATATGCCATAATGCAGCCCTTTCATGTTCCCAGCATAGGGGATGCAAACTGTTTTTCAGAATGTTTTTCAAACAAATAAACTGCCACAAGTGAAGACAATAAACAGAAGTGTTTTAAATCCTGCACCTAAGAACAGAGTGTAATGCATTGTTACTGAACTTACTGGAGCATTCAGTAAAGAGTTTGTTGGACATTAGAAGACACATAGGTGCACTATTCTATTAAAGGCAAACAAAAAGGATTTACCCTGTTTTTTTTGTTTTTGTTTTTTTCCCCAAGTTTCTTTTCCTGATCACATCAAGTACAGAGCATTCTCTCCCCCCCCAAAAAAAAATAAAAATAAAAAACACGACCCGGAGAAAACACCATATTCACAATTGAATCCATGAAAATCGGTCATTTTATCAGGTATTTTTTTCTCTCGCCAAACTCAGTCACTTTGCACTAGTACAAGCTCGTACTCTCTTTTACTAAGCTGAAGTATATTAATGAACCACTCTAAGACATCATGACATAATTTTTAACTAGATCGGAGCATCTTCAGTTTTCTTCATTTTCACCAAAAAAGTGAAATTTCAGGCCTCTTGCCAGAACAGAAGATGTTGACTTTTGCACGTTTCTTATTCAGGTCAAGCCACAACTTTCTCATACTAGCCCATTTTGAATTTCTTAAGTTCATTACCCCCCCCCCCCCCCCCCCCTTAATACTTCATTTTATAAACTGACAACCTCCACTAGTGTTAGTTGGGGTATTGGTCTCTTCTCCAGTTTCTTTCTGAAATTGTAAGCTGTACTGCATGGAATAATGTGAATTTAGACTCTTTGGCATTATGTGAACTTGGGCCCGTTGGATCTGGTCTATAAAAATTTTAATATACTTTATTGATTTGGCTCCTAGAATGTACATGCATGTGTCAATCCCTTATATTATAAATGTGTGCTGTGTTGTAAAATATATATATATATATATATATATATATATATATATATATCGAAAAGGAATGGAGAAGGGAGCGCAGTATGAGCATAGTAATAAAACATTTTACTAAAAAGAGAATCAAGCTCACATACATATAAGTTAACAATTATCAGCTTGCCAGAATGAAACCCCCGCAACACGCCGACAGCTTCGGACCGGGACCAGCCGTATCACCGCCTGTGGAGCTTCAGTGGGTCAGGAACAAAACAGCACAGCGTTGTAGATTAGGCCACGCCCAACGTGTTTCGTCATTGATAGACTTCGTCATAGGATGTGTCCATTCAATGTGCTAGTGTGGTTTATATATCCATCATCACAGTCAATTAGCTATCTAGCTCTCACTTAAACATATCAAGCCGTCTGAACATATACATAATATAACAAAAGAAGGATTTTATACATAGATCACATAATACATTTTATACATGGAATACAAATAATCGTAACAATTTAATAAAAATATATATTCAAAATATCATTAAAACATCCGATTTAAGTATATCTAAAACTACTCATGATTTTACAATAAAAAACACTGCAATATCGCAGCCATGAAGGACATATGTCTACTAATAAAGAGGGAAACCAGAAAACAGAATATTAGTGATATAAATGTTTTGCATTTCATATCCAAGCTACTTAACAAATACAGTTTCTTATATAGCGCAGCATATTTGGTTGCATTAAATAATGGGACTAATGCTATAATTTAAGTTTAACTATGTCAAGTACATCCACACACTACTGCATTCTTCTTTTCCTTTGTCAAAGCTGTGCTTATAGGTCAATGTCGGCTATCTCAACAACTGTTTTCTTCTTTACCTTTTATAATTGATAATCAAAATCAGTTCCCTTGAGTACAGATTTAATATTGGTGAAAATAGGTTGTTCTAGCACTGCAATCTATTTTTTGGCCCAAAACTGCTTCACAAGAGAGCTGTCTGGGCTTGTGCGATGTTATGAAAGCGGATGTAACCATTTTTGCTGCAGCGCTGGTCTCTTGATTCTTTGCAAAGTTTCTACACGTTTTTGTTGTAATGTTAAATTCACAGTTGCACCTTCTGGTACCCAGTTTGCCAAAATAACACTCCCTTAATAACAAAAAAAAACCATGGCTTTGGATTTGCTTTGACACTCTTTTTTTCATTCTTGATTATGGTGTTTTCCAGTCCATTGACTGACATTTTCTCTTGGAATCTTACTGTAATAACTTTGCAAATCTGCATCGATTTGTTCCAAAATATCTACATATGTGATTTAGATTTCTTTCTGTTAGGCAGTGAGAGATTTTGGACCTATCTTAGCACAAACTTTTGTCATGTTTAGATCTTGTTGCAAAACTTGCCTAACCGTTTCATTTTCAATGTTTTATCATTTGGATGCTGATGGCTAATTCATACCGTTTTCTAACTTACCCCACATTTTCACTTGCTTTTGATGTGCGAGTTAGGGGACGTTCTTCTTTGACATCCTCACGACTGTCACATGAGCACATGACATACAATCTAGCCTGCAAGCCTCTGTTAGCATACAGAAAGATTTGGTGATCATTCTGTTCAATTTAAATAAAATCTCAAGTGAACATATTGCTTTACTTTTGAACTAAGGATTTTTATGATGCACGGGGAAACTTTTTTTTAATGCAGTGTGTCAGAAAATTAATTGTACAAGAGTGATGAAACATACAAGAACATTTTCCTAGGTTAATGTTACCTTACTCCTTTCAACAAGCACAATTTCATAAACTGTATGTGTATATAAAAGTCAGTCCCTGGGACCCTTACTTAAAATAATTGGGGTCCTACCTTGACCTTTCTGTGTTCTAATGAATTGATGGTTCTTATTAATCCCCCCCCCCCCCCCCCCATGGCTTTGCACATACCCAGCCTCCTCCTCCTCTATCCCCCACCTCGGCACATTATGCCAGCCTCCTAATTATAATAATCATCCAGATGGTCACTGGCAAACTTTGGACGTGACTGGATATGTGCTGGCTTAAGCAGGGAGACCTTTCGGGCACTGCTGGATTTGAATCCATGACGACGTAGTGTGTTACTAATGTTAAGCTTTGTGACTGGTTCCAGCTCTCTTGAGGTCAATGACCAGGTCCCCCCATGTAGTTCTGGGCTGATTCCTCAATGTTATCAAGATCATTGATACCCCACGAGGTGAGATCTTACATAGAGCCCCAGGTGGAGGGTGATTGTCAGTAATCTTGTATTTCTTCTTCAATTTTGTAATAATTGAGCCAACATTTGATTTCTTCTCACCAAACTGCTTGCATATTGTTGAGTAGCTCATCCCAGCCTTGTGCAGCTCTACAATTTTGTCCCTGGTATCCTTAGACCGCTCTCTGGTATTGGCCATGGTGGAGAGGTTGCAGTCTGTTTGAGGGTGTGGACAGGTGTCTTTTATACAGTTAACAAGAATAATAGAAGAGCTTCTTAATGTAGAAGTAACAGGTCTTTGAGAGCCAGAAATCTTTCTAGTTGGTAGGTGTCCAAATAATAATTTTCCTGTCTCTCACAGAAGTGTACCTATGATGGAAATTGCAGACCTCTCATCTTTTTAAGTGGCTCAACTTACACAATTGGTGGCTGTCCTAATATGTTTTTGCCCCACTGTGTGTGTGTATGTATGTATGTGTGTATGTATGTATGTATGTGTATATGTATGTGTATATATGTGTATGTATATGTATGTATATATATGTATATGTATGTGTATGTATGTATATATATATATATATATATATATATATATATATATATATATATATATATATATATATATATATATATATATATAATCTCTATCCGAAAGCTAGTGTGCCACCTTCTGTGTTTGTGCATGTGTGAGGAAGAGCTGTAGTTTCACTTTCTGCCAGCAGATGGCAGTGTTTTAGAGACTCATGGACACTATATATAGATATATAGGCGGAAAATAAGTGTGCCAATCGGACCTATGTTGGCCTTTTGACACTGTTGATGATTTCATGCATAGGTTGTGGAACTCGCCATCATGTCTAGTGGAAGCGCTAGTAACATTGTTTTATTATTTTGCATTTTCATGCAGATCAATTAAGAGATACAGGCTATCCTGTTTGCCTTAACTCAAACTTATCATGGACATCTCCATGTCTTTTTCTAACTCTTCCAGATCTCCCCATATTCACCCCCCCCCCCCCCCCCTCCTCCTTGCTTTGGGTGGGTTGGCTCATAGCATAAATGCTGTGATTATATTTATATTCTACTTTATATTATTATTTTTTAGGCTTGCGCTTTTTCTGGTTGCCACAGTTTTCCCGATCTGTTTAGTCTGTGTCCTAGGAGCACAAGCAGCTTTGCAGACGTTTGAGGGGGTGAGCGGTTTGTGAGGCTGTAAGTCTCCTGTCCTGGGGCATTTTGTTTAAAATATTGGTACTTATGTATTATCTGGGCTCCCATGTTAAATGCACCCCTTTTTTTCATACCCCTACTATCCAACTGCGCATGGAGTTGATTTTATATAGTGTGGCGAGCGCAGCGAGCCACCGTGCCCGAAGCGTGGCGAGCGCAGCGAGCCCCGCAAGGGGACGCGGTCTCATAAGAAAAACGGGAGCCCAGATATTACATAAGTACCAAAATATTTATTTATTTATTTTTGCGTGCCTCAGAAATACATTCATATGGATGATTATGGTTACTATTCTAAAATATTACTTGGTCCATCTAGTCCAGGGGTAGGCAACTCCAGTCCTCTGGAGCTACCAACAGTTCATTCAGGTGCACTCATTACTAACTAAAACATTGTAAAAGATCCACAGGTGGAGCTAATTACTTCACTTGTGATTCTGTGAGGAGACCTGAAAAACGTTAACTGTTGGTAGCTCTCAAGGAGTGGAGTTGGCTACCCCTGATCTAGTCTATTGCTCCTTTTTACTTGTAAGGCTTGGCTTAACAGTTGTGGTGCATACACATACATTTGTTTTTACAGGAGAGGGAAAAAAGGTACCAATTTTCCCCTAACATAGCTGTAGCATAAGATGATAGAAAAGGTTAAATAAGGATATGAAAGTAGTAAAGAAGTACCACATACATTTTTAATGATTTGTTTGGAGAAATGCAGTCGGGATCATGATTGTCTGAACCCTATAGCACACCCGAATAAAATTGTATGCAAAATATTGCAGTTTTAAACAATTGTCGTGTGCTAACATGAATACTGAAAAACCCCGAACTGCCAGTAAAATTCCCTTGATTAATGGCCTTAGTGTATAAGCTGCTAGAGAACTATGTGGCCAGACTCCATGTTTAATGTTCATCCCTTTGGGATTGAAGGGACAACGGGGCAGATGTATTAAGCCTTAACAAGAGATACATGTAAGGGTGATAATGAGAGATAAACATCCAGCCAATCACCTGCTAACTGCCATGTTACAGCCTGTGTTTGAAAAAAGTCAGTAAGGAGCTGATTGGCTGGATGTTTATCTCTCCTTATCACCCTTGCAGTTATCTCATGTTAAGGCTTAATACATCTACCCCAGTGATACCCCTTTTACACCAGAGGTTGGACCCGGGATATTGGCGCTCCAGTCCGGGGTGGGGCGTGGTGTAAATGGGCTGAAAAAAAATAACACTGTTCCTGTTTCCCGGGAATCCTACCCGGCAAATGTTCAGGGTCGGACACAGGGCTTTTCCGGGGCTCAGGGTGGTGTAAATGGTCATTACCCTGGTTATTTGGTGGGGAGAAGGCTGCGAAGAGCTGATTGGTGCTTCTGCGGCTCTGGCAGATGATGTCATCTGCCGGAGACCCGCACAGGTCACATGGAGCAGCACCGCAGCAGCAGAAGCAGCATTACCACGCTGTTTGCAGCCTGTACCCTACACTACAGCAACAGTCTGTGCTGGAGGCAATCTCCCCAGTGTGTCTACAGCCTCATCTGCAGCAACACAGGCTGGCTGTCACACAGTGTGTCCCACAGCATCACCCTCAGCCTGACTATTTGCCATCTTTGCTGCAATGCTGGGAGCAGACCCCATCCCCTCCCTTTTCCCTTTCTTGTGACCTCATCTCAAACAGCCCAAAAGGTCAATTTTTAATGACACCAGCAAGGAAAGACAGGGCTGATCCCTTTTCAGTGTAAAAGGGCATTACACAGGAATAACCTGGATTGAAGTGCAGTGTAAATGGGGTCTGAGGCAGGGCATGCCCTGGCAATTTCCCAGGTCCTACCCGGCATTTTGGTGTAAAAGTGGTATCACACATCAGGTGTCGTAAAGCAGCAAAGCTAAAAATCATGTTGGGTTTAGGATCTTGTCAATGAGAATCTAATAAATTGGTGTGGTCCCCCCCACCTTCTATCCAAAGCCACATTAGCCAGTGTACGTCAGCTGGAGATTTGTTGAAGCTTTGGATTACAGAAAACAGACGTACATACAGTGGGTTCTAACTGTGTTAACCCTACTTAAAGTTAATTGTTAAGAGACACTACCTGGTACTGTAGGGCAGCATTTTTTTAAGCATAAAATAAATGTGCATAATATTTGGAGTTACTTGTGTAATATAAATATATCACGAATCATTGCATTCCTTGTGTGCTTTTGTAACTGGTCACATTTTAGCTTTTCTCCCATAGATGACCTATTGAGCTAGAGGGTCATGTAACACAATATAGAAAAGTTTATCTGAGTTAATAGTTTTGAATCCACTTGAGTCATGTCTATCAATATCTGGGGGGAGGGGGGGTTTGTAATTAAAAAAAAAAAAAATACTGTTTTGTGATCTTTCAGCATTGATATTTGCTTGTGCTTAGTGTTAGTAAATTTACTGACCATTGATGGCGAGGTCCTTTTAATGGTCAGAACCACTTAGGCAGAGCGTGATTTTGTTAGCTGACCTTTTATTTAGATTTTGTTTTCTTTTTCTTTTTTCTCCCCTGGGGGGTGGGGGGTCCCTTGCATATTCATATTGGATCACATTTTGTCGCTGTTTTCACTTTTTTTTTTATTGTACTTTTTTTTTATTATTGTGCTTTGTTGTTGTTAGTGACCGAATCATGTTTTTTCTCCTTTTATCTCCCACTAGGTGTTGGTGGAATGAGCGTTGCATGTGTCTTGAAGAGGAAAACAGTTCTCTGGCAGGACTCCTTCAGCCCCCACCTGAAACAGTACACAGACGGTGCCCTTAACCACAACATGCCCGTGGTCCTGACGTCTGGACCTGTGGGCCAGCAGCAGCCTCCGCAGCACCCAACCCATTCTGCATTGGCTGCTGGTCCCCACGCAAGCCCTGTGGGTAGCTCAATGGGTGTAGCTGGGCGCTCACAGGATGATGCCATGGTGGATTACTTCTTCCAAAGGCAACATGGCGAGCAACTAGGGGGTGGAGGAAGTGGTGGAGGAGGTTACAATAATAGCAAGCACCGTTGGCCGACTGGAGATAATATACATGCAGAACATCAGGTAAGTAAGCTTTTTTGTAATAGAGAATTAAATGTTTGTCCTTCATCTGACTCGCACTGGTTTGCTGACTCCAAATTAGTTATTGGTTCAGGTTATGCGGTTCCTTTCCTTCTTTTTAATTCATGCTTAAAGAAATAAATAAGCAAAATAAAAAATATATCAAACTAGCCCTCACCTTCTCCCCACGCAAGGCTGACAGATTTCTTGCTAACACTGACCTTTTTATTTTTTGTAATTAATTCATCCATCCTGAAACGAGTCGTGAATTTAAAAAGGGGCAAGTAACTGCGCCTGGGTAATACCATTGTGCACTGTAGGCAGGGGCATAAGTTCATCTGGAAAAAATTGTGGCTCTTAGGACCCCATCAGGCTTTCAGATGAGCTCTATATTCCAGCTGCTGTAAAAATGGGAGAGTCAATCCCAATGAGCAATGGACACAACAAAAGGTAAACAGTGCTGTTTTTCGAAGAAAAGGTCAATCACACGCAGAGCTAGTTAAAATATTACATACAATAAACACTTTTAAAAACATTCAATTATTATTATTTATGTTGTATTGACTGATAACTTTGGTAGTGCTATCAACAATTATTAAAGGGATGATAGCCTGATATAGCAATTGATGGAATAGCAGACTATCTTTTTGGAAAAGCACTCAGCTGGTATATGGGATTCAGTATGAAATCCCGGTGGTCAGGATCCCGACGCCGGAATCCCGACCGCCGAAATCACGACAAGGGGGGGACGTGGATCGCCTCCCCTTGTGGGCTCGCTGCGCTCGCCACGCAGCGGGCCCGGTGCCTCGCTACGCTCGCCACGCTAATTTATTCTCCCTCCAGGGGTGTCGTAGACACCCACGGATGGAGAAAGTGTCGGGATTCCAGCGTCGGCATTCTGAACGCCGGGATCCCGACCGCCGGGATTTAAACTGCATCCCGGTATATGATGTAAGATATAATCAGTCCTGTTCCTTTTTAAAGCCTTAACTTGAGGGGTATATAGGCTTGTAGGTGGATATTCCAAAAGCACAGTTTCAACACTCACAATGGCAGGATTCCATAGAGGAAACTCATGTGCCATGAAATTGATGTCCCTGGAGTGGAGAATGGAGGATGTGTTGTTTTTTTTTTACTTTGGTCCCAATGAAAGTGGTGGGTAACTTGATCCAATGAGGGTCTGCTTCTGAGGTACTTTTAACACATTTCGTTGTGGAACACCACTTTTTCAAAGCTTTTTATTTGTGAATATCCACCTACAAGCCTGCCTATATATCCCTCAATTTAAGTCTGTAATCGTAATGGGACTGATTGTTCTATCACATCATTTATCAGCTGAGTGCTTTTCCAATAAGATAGTCTGCTATTCCTCCAATCGTTATTTCGGGCTGTCATTTTAATAATTGTTGATACCACTGCCAAAGTTTTCAATCAATACAACATTAAAAACGTATTTTTGTTTTTAAAACTGTGTGTTTATTAAATGTGATATTTGAACTATCTTTTGAGTGGGATTGAGCTTTTCCTCGATAAACAGTGCTGTGTTACCCCTTTTGTTGTGTCCAGGTCCTAAGTTCATTTAGTATCCCGCACACACATAACCACACACAACTTGCGTAACTTTATACATAGCGTTCCCAGTTAGTAACTGGGGGCCACAGGGAATTGGCTCTGGGCAAAGCAATGCATTTGGGCCCCCTCCACACCCATTTATGGGGAAAAAATGTAGCCATCTCTCCACTTGCTTTCATACAGTGAACGGCTGACAGCATTCTGATTGCTGGATAGATTCAACCATTCAGCATGCTGGCAGCTATTCACAGTCTGGCTGCAGTCTGGGAAGCAGGAATAGAATTCTGCTTTGTCCGTTGTGTGTAATTCACAATCAGTGTCCAGGCAGCATTCTCCACTGCCTCCCAAGAAGCTCAGGAAGCAGATGCCCTTAACACAATCTGCCCCAGCTCAAGAATTAGAATTAGGAGGCCTTTGGGTAGCTGCCCGTATGTTAAGATGGCTCCAGCTATGATCTGATTCAGCTGCCTACAGAATCAGCATTTATCAGTGGCCCCCAACTCTGTCTAGCAGCAGCAAGTGGTGCACAGTCACTTGCTGCAGTGCAGGCTGAGCGGTACCAGACAGGGGCCATCCTTGCCAATATTGCCTTTAGCAGAGCTCATGGCAATGAGCTGATTGACTCTGCAACAGCAGTGGGTGTGCTGCTGAGCTCCGTTGGAAGGGTAGATGACACATGTAGATCCCACTGTGAACCACTGAAGTGGTGCTGTGCATGCAGGCGCCCCTTCAGGGCTTGGAGCTCAGAGGCAGGCCCTGGGAGGTACAACCCTGACTGTAGGTTTGGCACATGTCACTTTTGCTGATGTAATTTGTGTGCAGCTTGCCCAAAGTCAAACCTAAATTGCATTGTATAAATGAAACTGCGCAGCATGCATGGCTACATGCTACACTGTATAAAAACAATACATGTATTTGCACTCCTTGCAGTGCTGCATGGCTTTACCAAGGTACACATTAACTTGCTCTAACTTTGTTCCCAACTGTGAATTAGGCCCTCAGATCATTTTGAGACTGCAATCCTCCTCTTTGAATGCCTCCATTTAATTCCTCTCTAAATACTTCTATGCATTAGACAATAACTTCATAAGACTGAGTAACATTAGACCTTTGTGATTTACTTATACTTGAGGGAACAAACTATTTTACATTCTGAGTAAAATTATGGGATATACTGTACATTAATTATATAAAAAGACATAGGCATGTTCATGTTCTGGATGTCTTTTTTTTTTGGTACTCTTTACCTAGATGGGCGCCCGTCGCGGGCATCGCGGGTACATTTATGTCTGGCCGCGACCGATGCGATGCCCGCGATTTCCCATTGAAACCAATGTTAAACATGGAAATCGTGTCGGTCGCGTCGCGGCCGGCTATAAATGTACCCGCGATGCCCGCGACGCGATGCTCACGATTTACCATAGGAATCAATGTTAAAACGCACGATGGACCCGATTTTACTGTTAAATGGCTCAATCCACCCGATTTGGCCATAGGAATCAATGTTAAATGGGCCACAGAGCCCATTAACCCTTAAATGTCCCCCCAAATTTTTAACGCCACCCCACGATCCACGCCAACCCGAAGCGTGGCGAGCCCGCGAGGGGCGGCGGTACGTGTCCTCCGACCTTTTCATGCCCTACTATCCACTAGGGCGTGGTGTGAGAATAGAATAGTGTGGCGAGCGCAGCGAGCCACCGAGCCCGAAGCGTGGCGAGCGGACGCGGATACCTTCACAGTTATGCGCGTCCCCTCGTGGGCTTCACAGGTGTCCGTGGCGAGGCGGACACCTGTGAAGCCCGCGAGGGGACGCGTCTACCTGTGAAGGTATCCGCGTCCCCTCGCGGGGCTCTCTGCGCTCGCCACGCTTCGGGCTCGGTGGCTCGCTGCGCTCACCACACTATTATATTCTCACACCACGCCCTAGTGGATAGTAGGGCATGAAAAGGTCGGAGGACGCGTACCGCCGCCCCTCACGGGCTCGCTGCGCTCGCCACGCTTCAGGTTGGCGTGGATCGTGGGGTGGCGTTAAAAATTTGGGGGGACATTTAAGGGTTAATTTGGCCTATTTGGCCCCAAATCGGGTCCATTGAGGCATTTAACAGTAAAATCGCGGTCAATCAGCCGTTTTAACATTGTTCCCTATGGGAAAATCGCGGTCATCGCGGCCATCCCGATTTACCCGCGATGCCCGCGATGACCGCGATTTTTACCCCCGACGACCGCGATTTCAATCGCTGGCGCCCAACTAAGTAAAGAGTACCTTTTTTTTTTTTCTTACATTGCATATCCATCCTTTTCATTATTTATTTATGTTTGTTTGTATTTGGGTTTAATAGGTGCGTTCCATGGATGAGTTAAATCATGATTTTCAAGCCCTTGCACTTGAAGGCAGAGCAATGGGAGAAGTAAGTATGCATCCCCTTAATAACAGAAAATGATATGTAATATCTTCCAAATGCCTGGTAGTAGTAAACTATAACTAATTTTACAGTTCTAGTTTTTGTAGACTGTTTGTACCGATCGTGAGGTTGCTTTATGTGGTATTATTGCATTACAAGTGAACTTGGCCACTGGTGGTTCTAGCTTTCCATGTCCCCCACAGTCACCTTAATTTTCTATCTTGTGTGTATGGACTCGTTGAGCCATTTTATCTAGTAGGCTCCTTGTCATAGCTCCCTCTCTTAGGGCTTAATTCAGACTTGATTGCAGGGCAAAAGTTTTCTCAAAATATGCAGAACCATGTGCACTGTAGGTAGGCAAATGTAACACATGCAGTGAGAGTTAGATTTGGGAGAGTTATTTTTTTTTTCTGTGCAGGGTAAATACTGGCTGATTTATTTTTACACTGCATTTTATATTTCAGTTTCAACATGCCACACCCAAATGTATCTCTCTCTGCCCATGATATGTTTTCCCTACCTGCAGTCCAGCATGGTTTTACCTATTTTGTAAAGATGGGATTGACGGGTTAGGCTGAGAGGTGGCTCGTTTTAATGAAGATGGGAGTCTTCAGAGCAGTTTTGTATAAAGAAGAGTATATACATATAATGGGGAGACTCGCATATGATTTGGCACTTGATGTGCAATTTATCACTTGTAAAACTGGGGAGCTGCAGTGGGCGGTGAGGAGCAGCATGGGCGGGTGCTGAGCAATAGCGGGTGTTCAGAAGGACGGGCAGCGGCGGGTATTCGAATATTAAAATAACATGACAAATGACTGACCGGCTTCTCAGCCAATCAAAGGCTGGCTAGTCATTTGGGGATTCGGTCATTGGGTCACCAGCATGATAGTAGACATGCATTTAGGTCAACAGGGTCATTATCTCGACATGGAGTTTTTTACTGTTTGAGCCAAAATGTGCCCACAGGCACTGTGCCTGAAGCATGGCAAGCATAGCGAGCCATGCGGGGGGACGTTGTGATTCTTTTGGTCTCCATGTAGACACAACATGTGCCGACAGGCGGTATTTCATGCCCAACCATCCACTAGGGCATTGTGGGAGAATGAAATAATGTGCCCGAAACATGGCAAGCTCAGGGGCACTACATTTTAGTATTTATGTGGACTGTGTTGGCATTCCGGTAAAAAAAAAAAAAAATCAATCTTCCTGCATGACGATCATAATGCTAGTGACATAATGATCCATACCAGTCATTTGACAGGTCATTTTAAAATTGTAATACCCGCCACTGCCTGCTGAACTCCCACTAGCGCTCAGCACTCGCCGTCTGCCCCACTGCTCCTCACCGCCCGCTGCAGCACCAGGTCGGACATGATCTTATGTGCAGCCCGTCCGACCTCTTGATCAGATCCGATGCGCACAGGACCGCACGTGATTTTGGGCCAAAATTGGGTGAAATCGGCCTAAAATCGCATAGTGTATGGGCACTTTATCCCTTATCTGAGCATTTTGGATTAGAGATACTTAACCTGTATTGGGAAGATTTCTGGTAACCATAAATGTCATTTACTAGGTCTATAGAAATAATTTTAAAAAATCCCGTTCAAAATATCACCAAAAAGAGACCCTTATATGGAACATTAAAGTTGTTGAAAGTTAAGCTTTCAAAGCGGCAGTGCTGCAACACTCCTTATTTTCCATATTTTC
Source organism: Crinia signifera (assembly GCF_055691185.1). Classification (NCBI taxonomy): domain Eukaryota; kingdom Metazoa; phylum Chordata; class Amphibia; order Anura; family Myobatrachidae; genus Crinia; species Crinia signifera. The sequence continues at coordinate 189,126,565 of NC_139218.1, forward strand.
ATGTTCACTAACTTAAAATGGTAAAGGAGAGGGCGTTTGATCAAGGCCAATCCTCACTTTCTTTGTTTGGTCCTCCCATGCACAACCAAAAATGGCTGCAAAGGGATCAAGGTGAGGGAATGCACTACAAGCATCACCTTTTTCGGTACTTATGTAGTATCTGGGTGTCCGATTTAGAAATCGCATCGCATGCGACCAAATCGTATGCGATGGTCAAGATTTTTCCATAGGATTCAATGTTAAAATGGTCTGAGTCCATTTTAACATAGAATTCAATGGGAAAAAGGGGTCCTTTTCCTTTCCCCACTATCCAAGTGGGCATGGAGTTGGATATAAACCTGTGGCGAGCATAGCGAGCCACCGAGCCCGAAGCGTGGCGAGTGGACACAGAATACTTTTTAAGAAATATGCGTCCCCTCGCGGGGCTCGCCACGCTTCGGGCTCGCTGCGCTCGCCACACTATATAAAATCAACTCTATGCCTACTTGGATAGTGGGGAAATGAACAGGACCTTCTTAACATTGAATCCTATGCAAAATCGCATCGAATCGCATCTGATTGTATGCCTTAAGGTAAGGCATACAATCACAAAATCGGCAGCCCAGATACTACATAAGTACCCCTTTTTCTGACCGGTCTTAAATATATAATTTTTAACTCTAAAGGGATTATAATAATCGAGGATGGCTGTCCTGCCCCCCAACAAATCCCACTGCTAGTGACTGGAATGTAACCGAACAGGGAGGAGTACTTGACACAGAGTTAGTATCGATGTGTCCAAATACACTGCTGCAGTGATGCCGACCATGCCTTCTCCATGTGTTCAGTCTTATGCTCCACATGTTGCCTATCAAATTAATCCATGTGGTTTCGTGAAGCGGTGTGGACTTGAACATTTCCACAAAAAAGATGTGTGAGAGGACACACCTCTGTATGGTATGGATAATTGGATAGGCAGCAGTTACCGCCGACACAGAACACCATCCCACAGTAGCTGGGGACACATTGGTAGAGCTAGTGTGCTGGTCATTTATTTATTTATTTGCACTCTCTGAGCCTGGACAACTCGACCAAGCTGCCAGCACCCAGGTTGAGCGCCACTACCTACCAATATTTCCTAATAAGACAGCAGTTAGGTCGACATGACTGAAGGTCGGTAGAGTTCTTAGGTGGAGAAGGTCGACATGTGACGGTACATGTTTGTTCCATAAAACCTGTGCAAAACCGTTTTTGACTTTCGACCGCCCCCATGTCGACCTAATGCTTGTGTTGACCTTCAGTCATGTCGACCTAATGCTTGTAGATTTAGATTTAGTGACCATATCCCCTCTGTATAGTGGGAGGGGAGCAGACACAGACCCATCCTAAGAATAGTATTAAACTGTTATTTATATAGAGCCAGCATATTCCTTTGCAGTTTTTAGATAGTAGTGTTTTGTTTTTAAGATGTAACATGTGCAGAGTTGCATTTGGGTGAGGTATGTTGAAACTAAATTACAGAAACAAAATAACTCACCCAACTCTAACTCTCTCTATACATGTTACATCTGCCCCACCTGCAGTGCACATGGTTTTGCCCATTTTGAGAACAAATTTGTAATGTGATCAGATCTGAATAAGGGCCTAGATGTGATGCAATTTGAACTAAAAAGATTAAGTTGCATGCAATAATCGCACTGTGTGGGGGCACCATAAGCCTGTACTTTTCAACGTTTTGTTAAGGGTGAAATAATGGGCTGAATAGTTTTTCTTTCGTTTTGGTGACATTGCTCAAAATGTTTGTCCCCCAAGCAACTGTTGCCTGGCAAAAAATTCTGGGAGGCCGATGACTCCAACAAGGACGGACCAAAAGGCATTTTTCTGGGGGATCAATGGCGAGAGAGTGCGTGGGGGGCATCAGGTGAGTGAACTTGGGGCTTATGTAGTTTTTGCCACCAGATTGCTGATTTATTATGCAATTAATATTATTGCCACAAATAAAATTTAGTGTTCATATTAGCACCCGCCAAGTTTGAAAACCCATGCAGTACCTCTTCCCTGTCTGGTGTGTCGCTGTAGTGCTACGAGTACAGTGTGTTCTGTATATCAGCACTGATATGCAAACTAGACCTGTGCTAGAAACACTGCATCAGACAGCGACACCCCAGGCAGGGAAAAGGAACTGCATGTGTTTTCAAAGTTGGCGGGTTTTAAAATGAACGCTAAAATTTACTACTGTAGTACTATAGAGCTTTTAATGGTATTGGCAAACTGGGATTGGGTGCAGCTGAAGGGGTTTGGAATATTATATTTTTATTTATTGAAGCAATAGTATGGAATTGTACACATACAAAGTATATATACGAAAAGAGATGAGAATTTCGATAATTACATGTGAAATTAATAAAGTATTGCTAAATAAAACTGGTCATAATAACATGTCTTGTTATAAAATGTTAAATTTTTTACCACCTGCTTAGCTCGTCTGTTTTTAATGCTCTCTTCTATATTTCTTTTTTAGATCATTCTGTCTCCCAGCCTATCATGGTCCAGAGGCGGCCAGGTCAGGGATTTCATGTTGGCAGCGAAGTGAACTCTGTGCTCTCCCCTCGTTCTGAAAGTGGTGGTTTGGGAGTCAGCATGGTGGAGTATGTTCTCAGCTCCTCTCCTGGGGACAACTGCCTGAGGAAAGGAGGATTCGTAAGTGCCTCTCCCTTAATACAAACAAGGGGGGCCCTTCGATTGCCAAGATATAGAAAAATGCAGGTAAAAACAAAGATGGCTGTACTCACCCAGTCAGAATCTGTAATACAGTGTCACTGATTTTTGTAGGCTACCAGATTCAGGCTGACTGTGGAAGCCACATTGTTTGTTCCTGAATGGCTGCATCCATGTAGAATGCAGTGCTGCTCCTGGTATTTAGCTTTATTTTTTTCAAGGATACTATGGGTACTATTTCCAGTACCAAATTATTCATGCTGCCATCTTCCTAAAGACTTGGTCAAATACAATTTTGTGAATCCACATTTACAACCCTGATAGCACTTGACTTAAATTCTAGATCAGGCATTTAGGAATTCTTCTTAATAAAAAAATGTACTAATTAACTTCCCAAGACTTAACCAAACAACGGAACTCTATCTCACTAAAGAACAAGAAATCACCCCCCCCCCCCCCCCCCCCCCCCCCCCCCCCCAAGATGAAAATTGGGTGATGGAAAATTCTATGGGAAATTTGTGAGGTCAGGTCTTTCCTACTAAAATAATTGTCTTTATTTCAGGGTCCTCGCGATCCAGAAGGTGATGAGAACGATAAGGGTGATAAAAAGTGCAAAGGTGTTTATGACGGGGACAAATTAGGAGACCTGAAAGAGGAAGTGGATGGTATGGATAAAGCCAATGGGATGCCAGTACAGAATGGAATCGATGGTGATGTAAAGGACTTCAGGTGAGACGTACAAGGCATACTATATAAGATTTTTGGTTATGTAACCCTTAAGCATGTTTTAGCACCCGTTAAATTCCTTGTTGCACTGTTCAGTGTAGTTTGAATGAGATTCTGCAACACATGCAGTCTGTGTGTGTCTGCACAGTTAGAGAAAGAACTAAAGCAGCTTTATTGGGTTAAATCCCCCCAGCCTTGATCAAAGTTCAGGGCTAAAATGTTAATCTCAAGTCACAGGTTTAACCCAATAAGTCTTATTTTCTTCAGTTATGGAAACTCAAATGTGTAGCTTACATGTGCTAGTCTTTATGCTGAGAGATGCTTCGTAAATACACAAACAATTCATACATGTATTTAATGTTACGGTCTGTTGTAAGTATGATTTTACTACTACATAATCATTTTAATGATTCTTGGGAAAGGTTCTGGTTCTAATTGCAGTGGGTGTAATAATCTGATCATCAATCTTTTAATCATGATTTCTTGTCTTTTTGGTAAACTTACTACATGATGGGCTTAATTCAGGTCCAGAATTAACTTGAAAGCATGTCACAAAGTTCCGATGGCCACTTCTTTGGGCCAGGCAATATGGGTCCTGCATCCTTGGATACACTACGGCTGCAGGTGATTGATCTGTTTGGGGGCGACTGGGGCCTCCGTTTCACATAACGGTGACTTTTTGCCTCTGTTTGGGTGGAGTGCTTAAGCCAGGAACTTTTGAAGGAGATTTCCTGGCCTCTTAGTAGGGGCTGCGGAGGATGGCTTGCATGACCCAGTTGGTCACACAGACAGCCAGTGGTGTTGCAGCAGAGGGTACTAATTAAACCAGCTGCCACATCCTGCATTAACAGAAATGTGTGTTGCTGCTTCCTTTTTTTTTTTTTAAAAGGACAAACCCTATATATTGTTAAAGTATGTGTCTAAAGTTTCACTGCTTGCATGATGGTTATTTGTGTATTACATGCTGGGTAGTGGTGCTCCTTGTTCATCTAAATTGAGGATTCAACCATCTGTGCTTTACTTAAACTGTTAGGAAATGGACAAGTGTGTAGTTCAGTGGGACAGTTTGTTAAATTGGTGCGGTATCCATTGATTTACTGTAGATGCCATCTTCGGAGTTCAAATATTTCTTCAAGGGTGGAGTACTTTAGTAGTTTGCATGTGTAGGTAGGGGATTGGTACTAAATCCCGGCGTTTAAAATCCCGACAAGGGGGGGGGGCGGGATCATAGAGGGAGAAAGTGTCGGGATTCCGACCGCCGGGGTTGTAACTGCATCCCGTAGGCATCGGTATAAATTATAGGTTGGTGAGTTAGAAGACATTGCTCACTCTAGACACTTAACATTCTGTACCACTTAATGGCTGGTGACTTTGTACTATTGAGCATTGGAATTTTAAATAAACTAAAAATCTGAGGAATGTGCAGCTAATGATATATAGTTCTCATATGTGACTTTTCCTTCTGCACCGGAAAGTGGGGAACCTCATATCATTTTGTTGTCCCAGTTAAGGTGCCCATACACGGTGCAATTTATTGTATGCGTTTTGAACTTTTACGTTCAAAACACATCGCTTGTAGTTACAATTGCACTGTTTCTGTGGGCCTTGCAATGCTATGCAAGGCGCGCTCCCGTGTTTTTTTTTAACTAAATCGCATCACATCACTCTTGTAGCACATTGTATACCAAATGAACTAATCACGTAATGTAGTTTAGTCCTAGTTGTAGGCAGTTCAAATGGCATACAATTGAAATCTCATAGAATTGCATAGCAATGAAGTTTAAATTGTACAGCACCATTGTATGGTTCAAATTGCACTTAAACCACACTGCACCGTGTATGGGCACCTTAAGATTGCCAGGTGAGTGACATTAAAAAGTAGTTCGGTTAGGGCAGTGTTATCTGGCTGAACACAAATGATTCCAGCGATGCACACTCTGCAACATGCCCTGCCTTTTAAAGGAGAGGGAGGGATCTGTAAGAACAGTGTGACTCTGATTTTGGCGCAGGTGCCCCGGAGCAGTAGAGTATTGGTAGACATGTTAAAGTAAAAAAGTAGATAGTCCTGGAAAGAAGGTTTTTATTTTTTATTTTTTTCCTATTCTTCCCTTTCTTATAATAAGAGACTATAATATCAAAATAAATTTATTCGCCGAGGTCTTGGGTGCATATTAGTCTTGAGCTTTAAACAGTAATGCTTTATTTCTGTTAGGAGCATAATTCCCTTTACCTTTCTCCTTTTTCTCCTTCTGTGAATATAAATCCCAATTAGTTCACCCCCTGGCTTTTCCCAGCCTTAATCCCCCACCTTACACTGCAATGAGTCTGAGAAAGAGGAGTGATGGGGAATAATGCGCCTATTCGGTGCCTTCCTGCTGTACTGAATTGGATAGCTCTCAAGGATGGCACCAGCAATGCAGATTAAAACAGGACAACAACCGACAGGAGCTTGGTGCAGAGGCACGTAAATCAGTCAGATCTTGCTTTGTTTTATTTTGGAGCACCATATTTTTTTGTTGTATTTATTATTGGTTGTACAGATCACAGTTGGCTGGCGAACATTTAGTAAAGTGTTAAAGAATAATATGTACTTACGGAAGTCTTAGTTTTGATAGGTATGTGTTTTAGAACTTAGTGGTAAACTGTAACTTCCCCTTTATCTTTTGAGTGTCTTACATAACACGAGTCCCTTTTTTTAGTAGCTGGTTTAGTAAAATAAAAGCATAAACGGGTTTTCAATAAACACACATCGTGTATACAGAGAAATTATTAATGTTGTATCAACTATAGTATTGATGCAGCATAGGTCAAGTACTCTTCATATCTCTGAGGCACAAAACTCCTCTCAATAACTTGCGCTAATGTCCCCCTTTCAGCCGTACACCAGGAAATTGCCAGAACTCAGCAAGTGAAGTGGACCTACTTGGACCAAGCCAAAATGGCTCTGAGGGGCTTTCCCAACTGACTAACAGCAATGGAGCCAAACCAGTGGAAGATTTTGGCGGTATGGAGTCCCAAAGTATCCAGCTAGATCCAATGGAACATGTTGGCATGGAGCCTTTACAGTTTGATTACCAAGGCAACCAAGTTCCAGTGGATTCAGGGGCTACTACAGTAGGCCTATTTGACTACAATTCGCAGCAACAGGTAATTATTAGGTGTTGTAGATCGTACAGTGCATTTGGGGGCTACGTCTTCGGGCAGCTCTGACTAATTATATGGTATAATGTCAAATCGAATCAAATGTTTTCTTCAGTTGTTCCAAAGACCGAATGCTCTGGCAGTCCAGCAGCTCACAGCAGCTCAACAGCAGCAGTATGCCCTGGCAGCAGCACACCAACCACACATAGGTAAGATGGTCGTTTTATAAAAGGGCTAAATGGAGAGCAATTTTTGTGTAGTTTAAGAAATGAATGAGTTCTACTGACTTAAATTACCTCTGATATCTGGCAGACAGTAGTGCATTTATGCTAACAAATTTAACATGCATCTATTAACTTCTGTACAATAAGAATCTGAATGTTAACATTACATGACTTGGTAGTATTTCCAAAACAGTGACGAATGGAGACCTGGAATTTGGATGTATTCAAGATAATGAAACAAATGTAGTTGTGATTGGAAGGGGTGGTTTATGTTGCATTACATTCGGTTTGTGTTTTGTTAAAGCCCCCATACAGTATGCGGCCTCTCCTCCTACGGGCAAAGTTGCATCCAATATCCTTTGAGCCTCCCAATACCTTCCGGGGGGGAAGGATCGCATGCGGCTCTACTGCATGTAGTGTATTGCATGCGGTCCCTGCTGCCAGGAGGAGGTCTGACTCAGAACTCTTACATGAAACATGTATGATCTCCGGGTCCGATCCATATGCAGGGGACCGCACATCGGATCGGACATCAGACACCTGCTATTTGGGCCAATTTCTCAGCCAGATCGTCCAGAAACCGATAGAATGGGGCCAGATAGCATAGTATATGGGGGCCCTAAGGAGAATATATTTTCATCGATGTAATGTTAATGCTTGTTGCATTGGTTATACTGCTTAGTGATAAGTCTCTTTTACCTTTGTACTGAAGTTTGCTTTCACTGACAGGTATGTTTTCAGCAGGTTTAGCCCCCGCTGCCTTTGTACCAAACCCTTACATCATTAGTGCGGCCCCACCTGGAACCGATCCCTATGCGGCAGGGCTGGCAGCAGCTGCAACGCTAGGTAAGGCTTTCTGCTGCTCTCACAAGTGGGGTCACTTATTTGTAGGAGTCAGTCACACAGGTCCTGGGAAAAAGTTCAATACCATACACATATTTTAGGAGCTTTTGGTTTACCTCTGTTTTAAACCTTTTCTATCCAGTGTTTTAATGATTAGACCTGTGTTAGTGCAGGTAGAGATACCCATGCATTTCTGAATGTTTAGCATTTCAGAATTTTAATGGCATTAATTAAACTACACATTTTACAGCTATGTTTACTAATTTTAAATGATTTAATGCATTAGAAGTATGTTTATTAAGGGTTTGAATGAGCAATCCCCGGTACTTATATGTTGGGCACCCACTAAGCTATTTGCTTATATTTTTCGCGGGGCTCGCTACTCACCATAAAATCAACTCCATGCCGACATGGATAGTAGGGGTATGAGCGTACTAACTATAGTGGGCGCGCCCAACTAACATATAAGTACCCAATCCCCTAATGTATTAAATACTCTTAAGATGAAGTTGACTTGCATTTTGAGTTGTATAATATGTAAAAATGCATTCTTTGTCTAGGCCCAGCTGTGGTCCCTCACCAATATTACGGAGTGACTCCATGGGGGGTATACCCTGCCAACCTTTTCCAGCAGCAGGCGGCAGCAGCAGCTGCAGCAAGCAACTCTGCATCCCAACAGAACAACCCACAGAATCAGCAAGGACAGCAGCAGGTGTGTTTTCTAGCTTTCCCTTTTTTTCATGGTTTACATCCTCTATACAAACACACATACATACTGTGTAGTGATGCCAATCCCGGGGCATTTTTTTTTTTAACACCAGAATTTGGGATTGAAAAATGCCTATTCCCGGTATTGGCTTCCCTAATAAAAAAACACACCGCATATTTACTTATATGTGACGTGGGGGGGGGTGAAGGCTGGTGGGTGGGCAGTGATGCTGGGAGCCGGGCAGGTGGGCAGGCTGATGAGACGGGACCTCATCACACTGCGCAGACTGGAGAAGCCAGGCAGCGGCTGGGCACCTGCTCAGACACTGCTCGGCATTAGATTGTGCATGCACTGTCTAATCCTGAAATCCCGGCATTTTCAGGGCCAAATTCGGGGGGAACGATTGTCCCACCCTAATACTGTCATCCGATCCGCTCACAATCACGCAGAGCGCACGACCCGCTCACAATGTGCACCGTGAGCGGGTTCCGATCCGATCGCGACCCGCACCTGGGTGTATGGTCGTTATTCAGATCCTACCTGCAGCAGGTAGGATCTGAATAACGACCGACTGGGCCGCGCATCGATCAGGATCGGACCAGAACAGGCAAAAAAGGGCTCAATCTACCTACAATCTACATCCAATTGGTCGGGATTGGATCTAGATTGATGGGATTTTGTTGCCCTTGTCGTTCTGGTGCCTACCCTGCATAAGGCTATGACCACACAATAAGGTCCCGTTCTGCGGACCTGCTTGGCCGCAATGAGGAATGCAGGGGGTCCACACACAGCGGTGTAGCCAGGATCCCACAACTGCCAACATCCGCACTGTGTGAACGCACACATTGTGTTGGGGGGGGGGGGCGCATAGGTGCCTGTGTGCAGTCTCCTTGCTGCTCAGCGGGTCCCGGTTTAAGGTAAATCTATGTCACTAGAAATCCTTTTCTGTGTCTCTTTATCCTGTGTTCTGTCAGACATTTGCTCTTTCCTAATAATTTATTCTATAGCCAAGGCTCCAGTTTTGTACAACATCAGGGATTCTTCTTTTGTTTAGTGTTTTACACCACCTTTACATGACTTCCTTACATTGGTTCCCGTTTTCTTATCTTTATATCCCTCTATTTAAAGTGCTTGTTCTTCCACATCTTAGGTTCTGCGTGCAGGAGGGAACCAGCGACCTCTAACTCCTAATCAAAATCAACAAGGACAACAAAATGATCAGCTAGTGGCAGCAGCTGCTGTGAATTCTGCCCTTGCCTTTGGGCAGGGACTTGCTGCTGGTATGCCACGCATGTTATTCATTATATTATATACTTTTATATTTGCTACTGAGGAGTTATTCAATAAGTCATTTTTTTTCGGCTATCAGACAAAAAGACTTTCCCTATGCAATTACGGATGATTGCTGAAAATGTCCGCAGTTTAGACTAAAACATGCGATATCTGCAATGAATTTGCAGATCCACGTGTTTTCTGAATGTGATGATTTTCCAGACCGTCAAAAAAAAAAAACCCGCTATTTTAATTGAATAGATCGAATGTACTTTTGACTGAAATTCCATCAAAGTGATGGTATTTCGGCTTTTGGTGAAAATTGTCACTAATTGAATATCCCCCTATAGTCTGTTAACCAAATTGTATACATTGTCTTTATGGATAATTGTATTAGAGAACCCTCCATTTCTGGTGCGTTACACAACCAATGATGACCATACTATAAAACAATCATGCCCACCAAGCTTAAACTCTTCTATTGAAATGTGACTCCAGTAGTTAATAAAAGACTGCATAACAATAGAGGTTTTAATACGGATTAGTAGTAAGATACAGCATTCATTATCTGACTATATATTTATTCTCACTTGTAATTGGCAGATTCAGTTGGTCATTTATTTGTGTACCACAGTCTTTGTCAGGTTGTTTTCTTACTGTATATGTTGTCATAGGTTGATTTTTAACTGTGTTGCCTTGCATCATTTCAGATCACCCAATAAGGGGGGTATTCAATGTGAGGGTCACGGCAGTCGAGCTTGCTCGACCACCATGACCCAGTCCCGTTCTCGGTCAGCTTGACCGAGAACATGCAGGCGGGATTCAATTTCCTATACAAAAACAAAAATGATTCCCGCACCAGTCTATTATATTTGTGGGACAATCCTATCTCCTCTAATAAGAATATTTGTGGGAAATTTCCCTTGATTTTTCAATAAGGAGGTGCTACCTACTACTTAAACAAGGACACACATTTTTAACAAGAAAAGTAAGTATAATGTAGGTGCACTGAAAGTCAAAATGTCTATTTTTAAGATTTAACTTGCGGGAGTCTCGTTCGTTATCGGAATTAACCAGACAAATCGCTCCACCAACTAAGAACAGCCATGCTACGCGACCCCCGGCAAGTTAAATCTTAAAAATAGACATTTTGACTTTCAGTGCACCTACATTATACTTACTTTTCTTGTTAAAAATGGGATTCAATGTCCTGCCTGCCGGGGAGCGAGAAGGGGGCGTGGCCGGGAAGAGGCGAGCTGCAGCCGGCAGCTCGTCACTTCCCGGCCGCTCTCGGCAGAACGAGCCTGACAGCTCAGGCTTGTTCTGCCGAGATACCCTGCTCAATGCTGTCGGGAAAGACAGTATTGAATAGGGCCCGACGGGAGATGCTCGCTGGTGATTGAATATCCCCCCTCAATGAATGTTTATTTCACCTAAAATAACCTCAAGCACTGAATCCCCTTTTCACTATTTTAGTAATGTGTGCAGAAAGCTGAATAATCCCATAGTAAAAATATTGATCTGAAATAGATGAAGATCTATAATGTTCTGTGACAAAACAATAAATAAAAACGGTTATTTGGGAAAGTTTTTGTTGTAAATGAGGCAGGGAAAACAGAACGGGTTTATTTATTGGCTGCAAAAGTAGCTTAATTCATGGTGCAGGGGGGCAAACAGCAGGTATATTATCCTGTCATGGTTTAAAAGCAAGACACATTGCTTCCTAATTAGAGCCATGTATGCTGTATTCCCCTTGATCAGTTGCAGATCATCAGTCTCCTATTTTTTTTGTTAATACTTTTCAGCTTTTTGTGCTTTTTAACCCCTTCCCGACATATGACGTACATGTACGTCATATGACAGTTGCGGGGGAATCAAGCCAGCTCACGGAGTGAGCTGGCTTGAAAGAGAGCAGGTAATGGCTGTATATTACAGCCAGGTACCTGCTCTCGCGGCCACGAGCGGCGAGTTCGCCGATCGTGGCCGTTTAACCCTTTAAGCACCGCGGGCAAAGCGCCCGCAGTGCTTTAATAGCTGATCGGAGGGGGGGCGCCCCCCTCCGGCGCCGATCGGGGCCCCCCGCGGCGAGATCGGAGGGTGCCGATCGGTTGCCATGGCAGCCAGGGGTCTAATGTAGACCCCTGTGCTGGCCATGTCAGCATTCCTATTACATCCTGCCTGAGGCAGGATGTAATAGGAAGTGCTGAAAATCACTATGTTCAGCCATAGAGCTCTATGGCTGAACCTAGTACAGGCGATCGCGCCCCCTAGTGGTCAAGTACACTAGGGGGCCTTGTAGTAAAAGTTAAAAAAAAAAAAAAAAAAATATTAAAAGTTCAAATCACCCCCCTTTCCCCATTTCACAAATAAAAATAAATAAAAAAAATAAACATATTTGGTATCGCCGCGTTCCTAAAAGTCCGATCTATTAAAATATAACATTAGTTATCCCGCACGGTTAAAGGCGTAAACGGGAAAAAATTCCCAACGCCAAAACTACGTTTTTTGGTCGCATCGCCTACCCAAAAAAATTTAAATAAAAGAGATCAGAAAGTCGCACATATCCCATAATGGTATTAATTAAAAAGTACACTTCAGCCCGCAAAAAATGAGCCCTCACCCAGGTCCGTAGGTGGAAAAATAAAAAAGTTATAAGCCGCAGAACATGGCAAAGCGACGCAAATTAGAAAAACCGTAAAATTTTCTATTTTTTTTTTTTAGTGGTAAAACGTAACGAAAACTATATAAGTTTGGTATCACCGGAATCGTAACGACCCATAGAATAAAGATAACCCATCATTTTAAACGAACTATAAACTCCAAAAAAAAACGTAACCAGCGCAAAATTGTGGAATTGCTTTTTTTTCCTTTTTACCCCACATTGAATTATTTCCTGATTCCCCAGAATATTATACGGTATAGTAAATGGTACCATTAAAAAGTACAACTTGTCCCGCAAAAAAAAAGCCCTCGTGTCTATATAGCCGGAAAATTAAAAAAGTTACGCTTATTTGAACGCGAGGAGGAAAAAAAAAAAAAAGTTAGAAAAAACGCCCCGTCGGGAAGGGGTTAATGCCGAAATATTTATTTAGAATGGTAAAATCTTGATTATATCTGACACACACTTATAGTAATGGTGTTTGATCTTGGGCAAACTTTTTGGGGTTAATATTTAATTCTCTTCTACCCAAGGATAGATTTGGATTTGGCCAAGCTGGTTAGCATACACACAATTATCTTGACACCTACTGTATGTACATTTTTACTTTGTAATTTTTGGGGGGCTTTTATATACTGTTTTTTATATTTGTTTTGTTGTAGGATATCCTGTACTTGCTCCTGCTGCTTACTATGACCAAACAGGGGCTCTTGTTGTAAATACTGGGGCCAGAAATGGATTGGGTGGTCCTGTTCGGTTGGTAGCTCCTGCACCTGTTATTATTAGTCCATCAGCAGCTCAAGCAGGTAAGTCACTCCAGTAAGGTTGTCTGCCAACTTTGTTTCATGCAGACTTAAAATGTCTCTTCACAGAACTTGTTTTTATGTTATTTGCGTGACCTTTTATTATGTCAAAAATAATCCTTATTCCAGTGTACTCATTGCAGAAGTAACCGTGTTACTGTGTACCTCTGGTCTAATATATTTTCATTTGTTAATCCCTTTAGCTGTTGCAGCAGCAGCAGCCTCTGCAAATGGACAAGGTGGCAATACTAATGGACCTTTTCGCCAGTTGAATTCTCAGCAGCCTCAGGGACAGCCGCAGCCGCAAGGCAACCAGAATTTGGCGACAAGCTCGTTTTATGGCAACAACTCCCTGACGAATAACTCCCAAAGTAGCTCCTTGTTCTCACAGAGTTCGGGTCAACCAGCAAACAGTTCATTAGGGTTTGGCAGTAGTGGATCACTGGGAGCAACACTCAGTTCAGCACTTGGTGGCTTTGGAACAGCAGGTGAGCCTACAGTATTTAGTAAAGAGAATTACTATTTGCACCTTTGTGAGGCAAGCAGTTAGTGGTTGACGTTAGTTCCCATTTTCATTACTGTAAATAAACAAGTTGTCTGTTTTGTCTACCCAGTTGCCAATTCTAACACTGGCAGTGGCTCTCGCCGTGATTCTCTGACTGGCAGCACTGACCTATACAAAAGGACTTCCAGTAGCTTGAATCCAATTGGCCACAGTTTCTACAATGGCCTTGGTTTCTCCTCTTCTCCTGGTCCTGTGGGAATGCCACTCCCTAGCCAGGGGCCCAGCCATTCCCAGACACCGCCACCATCTTTATCCTCACATGGGTCGTCTTCCAGTCTCAATCTTGGTAAGTTTTTTTTTTTTTTTTTCTCAAATTTAGCTATATCTTGTTAACACTTAGGGGCCCATTTACTATGACAAGGTAAATGGGCCCCATAGTCATTGTTGCTTCTTATCAAACTTCTAGTTTACTTTTATCTGGAAATATTGATTTAATTACTGTTCACTTTTTATCTTTTTGAACTTGCCTATTTTACCTTGTTGCCTTTTTGTTAATGAGAACAGGAAGCGGTTACATATCCTGCATGGTTTTTTGTACATCCTTGATCATGTACAAATTGCTATCCACCTCACCATAAGCATAACGCTGTAATGGGGGACTTGTTATTCTCCAGCTATAAAATTTGTAATTTCTCCAATTCACCATAGATTTTTTTAGGATGGGTGGATTCCCTACTGTGTAAGGAAGACTAATGGATACAAATGTCACCTAGATGGTGTATACTGCAGCTCTTTTTTTTTTCTCCCCTTTCCAGACTCTAAGCATGGGTAGCTGAGGCAGAGGTGTTCTCTGTAGCACAGGAACTTGCATTCTCATAGGTCCTGGCAACATACGATTCAGTGCTCCAAGCAGTTGATGATCTTGCTACCTGGAGAATACTAGTCTGTTAAATCCATGAGCATATTTTTTGTCACGTTTCAAAAAGCATACTCTTGGGCAGAAGGGAGTGTTCTGACCCTATGTCTACACCACATTATCATAGGCATCCTGTGCAGTCTAATAAAGGAATCTGGAACTGTGGTCCCTAGCCCTAGCGCACCATTTCTGTGACCAGCAAACATGGAGGAGGTATCTGGAAGCAGGATGGAAAACTGCGGGCAAACCCCAAACATTTGAGTGGTGTATGAATCGGTATTCTTTTACAATCTGTGTGGATGCAGAAACTTAAATCAGTCTGTGCAGCCTGTGATACTTTTCCTGCTGAAAGTCATTGTTTGATTTAATTGATGTCCACAGACATTTTAATAAACAATTAGTCTCCATAATAGATTCATGACTAGGCCCCAGACAAGTATGGATAAATAAGATAGATGTTTCCATTCAGAGTACGATTCTAGGGGTGAATTCGAAGCATCTTGTAGTAATGATTCCAAGAAATTGAAGTACCTATTAGTTTGGGTTTGCAGGGACAATGGGTATAGGCTGGAGTCTGGGCACAAAACAGTTGTCAAAATATCCCAAAACCCCCTGGGCTCTCCACTATAACCCGCCTATTTGAATCAAGAAAAT
This sequence comes from Crinia signifera, assembly GCF_055691185.1. Taxonomy (NCBI): domain Eukaryota; kingdom Metazoa; phylum Chordata; class Amphibia; order Anura; family Myobatrachidae; genus Crinia; species Crinia signifera. Next base: position 189,141,714 of record NC_139218.1, read on the forward strand.
TTCAGTACCTTCAAGTTTTAATCAGTCTAATGTTGAAATCCTACCTTTTTGTGGAGCCTATTTGTAAGAACAGAGTATTTCCATAAGACCATGTGGAAAGAGATATATAATGGGTTATTCAATTTAGGTTTTTTTCGTATAGGCAAAAAATCGAACTACTTCGACTCCCAAAAATTCAATTGCATCTGTTTTCTCCGTTGTTGAAGGCATTCTTTGCCCATGCATCTTATTTATTTTTGCCTCAAAAAAGCATCAAACAGCTGCATTTTTGCTGGCAATGTGGAGAAAACATGTAAATCCGTGGCTAATTTGCCGATCCAAGTGTTTTTGTTTCTAGGTAGAAAAATGACCCCCAATTGAATAGGGGGAATACCCATAAGCCATAACAAAATGGAGAAATGTGGCATTTAATTGAATTCCTCTATTAAATGACAGATAACAATCACAGAAGGAGAAGTGACAGTCTTATGCAAAAAGACAAGAAATCAGGCAATGAAGATACACTGAAATGAGGTCTGGAGCTAAAACTAGATCCTGCTTGATAGGTCTACTAAAATTATAATTCCTCTTGAGGAGGGGTTTCCATTAGATACCTTTTGGATGGAAAGATGGAGAATTCTTTCATATTTGACACCCATGTTTGGGGGGGGGGGGGGGATTATTACAGATCAAAAGCCAAATGGTTGGCAGTCGACCCGTTTCAGCAACACATGCCTTTTTCAAAGACTGACCCAGAGTCTCTGATACCTAAACACATTATGTTTAGGTAGGCTATATACTATACTATATATACTATATGGAGGACATTTTTGTCCATGTATAACTACCTAACATAGAAGGCAGCTGCCCCTTGACTTTTATGAAGTATTTAGAAGATCATGAATTTGTTTTTGTTTTTTTATACCAGGCGGCCTGACAAATGGCAGTGGACGTTATATATCTGCTGCCCCTGGGGCAGAGGCTAAGTACCGCAGTGCAAGTAGCGCATCAAGCTTGTTCAGCCCAAGCAGCACATTATTTCCCTCTTCCCGACTCCGGTATGGCATGTCTGATGTGATGCCGTCAGGAAGAAGCAGATTGCTAGAGGACTTTCGGAACAACCGCTATCCCAACCTTCAGCTCCGAGAAATAGCTGGTCATATTATGGAATTTTCTCAGGACCAGCATGGATCCAGGTATAGTGCACTTCTAACTTCAAAGAACTTAAAGCCACTCTTGTTTTTCTGTACAAATGTATGTATGTAAAACAAGTTTGCCACAGCAGTACTGAAATAAAGTCAAACTATTATGGATGAAAGGCAATAAACTAACACAAAACCGTTACAAGAAGTCTGCATTTGTACTTGCATGTTATATGGGAAATTTCACTGAATTTTACCACAGAAAGGTCATAAATGAGGGTTGCTCCTTTTTGACTATACAATAGATATTGAAGGTAAAACTTAAATTTGTGATAATCTTTATGATGTTTAACAGGTTTATCCAATTGAAGCTTGAGCGTGCAACTCCAGCAGAGCGACAGTTAGTATTTAATGAGATCCTGCAAGCTGCGTATCAGTTGATGGTGGATGTATTTGGAAACTACGTCATACAGAAATTTTTTGAGGTTCGTTCTTTTGGTACATTTTTTTTGCATGTTTACCTATTTATTTTTAGCATGTGGGCCTGGTTTAAACCAGTATGCGAACCTGATAATCGCTAGTTAACAAATTTCACAGCTCTGCGCATGTGGCAGCCCTGAATCTCTGAAATCCATAGGTTATCGCAGTTTTACTTCTGGCTTTGAATGTGTTGTTTATTCCTATTGGAAGGTGATATTGTAAAATGGCGGCTTTGGCCATTGTTAAAACCCTTCTAATACTAGACCATATTGTTGTTTAGCCATGTTCAGTCTTAATTCTCAGTTTCTGTATATAAATCCATGTCGCGGGTGGCACTCTGGACTTAAATATTATTACCTTGGATGTGCACCAGGGCAGGTGTTTAAACATTTAGACTGCATATGTGTCGCGCCACAGAAATTAGGATAAATGTGTTGGGGCCACCTAGCTTAAAAGATCCCCTGTTCGATAGGGGCTTCATCGCCATTTTAGCCTGAGAAAGGTATGGCCACCTAAAGAGGTCTCATCTAATGACTTACTGTCTGATTTGAAAAATCTTTAGTGACCGTGTCGGTAAAAAGACCGTTCCATTTGGTTGATTTATTAACAGAGATAATAAGAATAGGTACTTCAATTGTACAAGGACGTATTTAACCACCTTGTTATGAAATGTTTCTTCTTGTGGAAGCTGTCCATAATAATTCCTATGATCTGTAAACCCCTGATGAAGTCTGATTAAGGGGTGAAACGCATTGTTTTCCTCATCTACTATTTCCAAGTATCTGAACTATCTCAATGAAAATTGTAAAGATCTGGAATAATTGCTACCAATGTGTGGAATAATAGACTTTTTAATAAACCATTTAAAATTCTATGGAGTGAATTAACTTAAGTATAAGCCTACTTTTTCAGAACATTTTTTATGCTGAAAAAGCCCCCCCTCGGCTTATACTCGAGTGAGGGTCCCACCTGAGGCAATAAGTTTTCCCAGGTTTTTTTGTAAAATTAGGTGCCTCGGCTTATATTCGGGTCGACTTATACTCGAGTATATACGGTATATATATATATTTGTGTGTAATACATTTCCCAAATTTGATTGATTTTAGTAAAAATAAGCTATTTCTGGCGCAACACACACATTTATGTTAAATTGTTAAGGTTTCTCATGTTGACTGGTTAAGTGTAATATTTTGTAAATATATTCTGAGTAATATGACAGTAATTGGAATATGGCTAGAACACAAAAAAAAAAACAGTTGTGCAATAAAATTACTACGGTTTAATTTTGCAGTTTGGAAGCCTAGAACAGAAATTGGCACTGGCAGAACGAATTCGTGGACATGTTCTCTCCTTAGCGCTGCAGATGTATGGATGTCGTGTGATTCAGAAAGCTCTGGAGTTTATCCCGCCTGACCAACAGGTTATTGTAAGTAAACCTGTGGAAACCCGTTTTCCCTTAACACCTTTCTGCTAATACAAATGGGATGCAGTTAGAATCCCGGCGGTCGGAATCCCGGATGTCAAAATCCAGACGCCGGAATCCCGACACTTTCTCCCTCTAAAGGTGTCTACGACACTCATAGAGGGAGACTAAATTTAGTGTGCCAAGCGTAGCGAGGCACTGAGCCTGCGGTGTGGCGTGTGCACACAGCCCCACCCCTAGTCTGGATTTTTACAGCTGGGATTTCGTACCTATCCCATACAAATGCCAAAATGTTCAGAGAGCTTGTGAAACAAACTGAATTTTTTTTACTTTATATTTGGAATTATTAACTAGGTACAATAATCTGACTTCAAGAAACATGGGCTAGGAGAACCATTTTTGGTTTCTAATCTTCAGCTTCTGACAAGGGAAGGGCACAATAAAACAAAACAAGGGTTGGGAACATATATCGGACAATGTGCATTTATCCAATTCTATTTTGCAGAATGAAATGGTTCGGGAGCTGGATGGTCATGTTTTGAAATGTGTAAAGGACCAAAATGGAAATCATGTTGTACAGAAGTGTATAGAGTGTGTCCAGCCGCAATCTCTGCAGTTCATCATCGATGCCTTCAAGAGTCAGGTTTGTGTGAAGATTAAGATATGGGGGCTATGCATGATTGTGGTGCATTTAAAGGATTTGTTATTACGGAGTTTGCTTACAAAACATTGTTATTGCAGGTGTTTGCACTTTCCACGCATCCGTATGGCTGCAGAGTTATCCAGAGGATCCTTGAGCACTGTCTTCCTGAACAAACACTGCCTATTTTGGAGGAATTACACCAGCATACGGAGCAATTAGTACAGGTAAAGAGACAATGGATTTCAAATAGAATGGTAGAAATTATGCTTTACATCATGGATGTATGTGCTGCTTTCTGTGTCAATGTGACAGAAATCTAGCAATACCTCTTAACCCGCTCACATCAGGATTCTGCCCCATCATATGCAGTTCTTTTCCTGATGATCATATTAACTCAAAGCAAACACCGTTCCATACTGAATTGTGGGGCTTTGTGTACCACCTTATGTGATTGGCTAAAGGTTGTTTGGTACCTGCTCCTTTCTGGGGGACATATAGATAAGCAATGGTCATCAGCCAAACCTAACCTACTACTATGCATATTTACCAGGGTTATAAAATATTACACAAATTTCTTATGATGCCACTTCTAAAAGGAATTCTTATATGCGATTTCTAAATCCTCAATAAAATTGTAATCACAGGATCAGTATGGGAACTATGTCATACAACATGTGCTGGAACATGGCCGACCGGAAGACAAGAGTAAGATTGTTGCAGAGATTCGGGGCAATGTTCTGGTTCTGAGTCAGCACAAGTTTGCTAGGTAGGTCTTCCTATAAAGCAAGTACACTTGCAATGTGTTTTATTGTAACTTTATATTTGTTTTATACATACATGGCTGGATTGAAAAAGATTATTTGTGAAAGTATATGAACACTTTTTGTACATGATAACTCAGTTTATCCTCTATGTAATGCACTATTCACTTTTCAATGTAGTCCCCATCTTTTTGCATGTTCAGCAACGCTTGACGACTGAGGCAAACCCGTCGGAGAAGACAGCTTGTGGTTGTTTTTGACACCAGGAACAAACAACAGCTCACCTGGTAGTCAGAGTTGAAGTGTTGACCCTTAAGGTGCTCTTTTATCTTTGGGAAGTGGTGAAAGTTGCAGACGCAAGGTCGGGGCTTTATGATGGGTGTGGCAGAATCTTACTGAACTGCAGGTGCTGCAGGTGAAAACACCCTAAGTGTGTGAACACTTCAAATCTGAGGACAAGGCGAAAGCTGCCATTCGGTCCTGGTATTGACAACAACCAAAAAAAAAAAAAATATATATATATATATATATATATATATATATATATATATATATATATATATATATATATATATATTTATTTCGGTGGAATGACCTCACTTGTAGACTGGGAGTATCAATGGGGTGCGCATAGAAGGTACAAACAGAAATCCGTGCCTTTAAATATAGAGGTGTTCTCCCAGCTGGGAATGTGCACTCGCCAATATATCGAAGAGACTTGCTCAGATAAAATTCAAGGTAGTCTATATTTCATATGGAGATATCCACAGCTTTTGCCAAAATAATATAGCCCCGACGTTTCGGTCCTACATTTGGACCTTTATCAAGGAGCCTGAAATTCATATAACATAAAGCACATCACTAACATGTGAATGCTAAATGTGTTCTAAGAATAGAGCACAAAACAAATATGGGTGACAAAAAATTGAAAGGCATATACTTACATAGGCAAGGAAAGGAAAATTACATAGGCAGAAGTATTCAAAAGTATACATAGGTACATCAATAGCAGATCAGCATGGTTCAGGAACGCCAACCATGTCTTGAACTGCCCAGGCCTGGACTTATATACCTGAAACCCGGAAGTCACGTGTGCGTCATTTTCCCGCCATTGCGCGGGTATTGCCGTGTTTCCGGAAGTCCGTCACGGGATGTCCGGTGTATGGAACGCATGCTTTAGAAAGCTGGCCGGATGTATGGGTGGCACGCAGCGGTGACCCGCAGCGTCATACACATAGTGTAGCCGGAAATCCGGTCTATTTATCACTATGGTGATGGCACCGCTATTTCAACTCCTATATCGGCGCATGCGCCTTGTAAACAATATCAACTCAGCTAGAAAAACACGAATATGGAGGGTTAGGAGTGACCTAGTGTTTCAGGTAACGCCGGATATATATAAAAAGTTTAATGGTACATACCACTTTTAGTTGAACCAGTGCATAACAGTGGGTACAGGTCGACGTTTCGGTCCTGGCTGGACCTTTATCAAGACCCCCTTTCTGCCGCCTCCAGTGTGCAACTACCCCTGCTCCATGTGGGTCTTTTATACCAAAAACGCAGCAACTCCCCTTTCAACAACAGGAAGTGCAATGTTAGATCATTCAATGATCCTAGAAAAACAAAAACCATCCACGGCCTCCCTGGGGCCGGGCAGCGCAGCTGAACTGTCAATCAGCCGCTGCCCGGACCTGCGCCCCTGTCCTTGTCCCCAGCAGCCGGCTTGTCATAAGCCGGTGCTGGGGACTTCAATAGAAAACCCGGAGGGGAAGAGGGAGGAGGAGGAGGCACGGCAGAGGTAAGGGAGCCGGGGTTGCCAGATTGGACACTGAGGCACAGCCTGGAAAATTATTGGGATTGCTACTGAAGGGGTTAAGGTCCTAAGCATGCAAAAAAACAGTTCTCTGCATTACATACCCTATATTGAACTTTAATGAAAACTTGGTTAACTTCCAGTTATCCTTTTGAAGTGCCACCTATTTTGTATCTAATGGGCCCTACACATATAGCGATGTGTGCAGGGTGACCTAGCTATGCTAGGTCAGTCAGTTCTGCACCTCTGTCGCTCAGCACCCAGAGCTGACCGCCCCCACACAGAGCGAGCTGTCCACTCTGTGTGCTGAGCGAGCTGACAGCGCCAGTGTTCTCCGGTGAGAGAACACTGGCAATGCCGATATTGATTGACACTGCTCATCAATCTCGGCGACTCGCTATAGCCCCTAAACACACACCGATGTAGGGGCATTTTCTAAGTGACTTTGCCAAACTAAGCAAAGTGGTTCAGAAAATGCCTTAATTATCGGTATTTGTGTGTAAGGCCCTCTTCAGTTGAAAAGCAATCAATTGACTCCAATGTGCTATTATAGATTGTTTAAGGACATTATTCTGACTTGTAAGCATTTGTTATTTTTCTTGTGAGCTACTTTCCAAACAATTGACTAAACCAGGGTTGCATACTCTCCCGGAATGGCCTGCAGTCTCCCGAAAATCGGGAAGGGTGGGAAACCCTCCCGGACTCCGGGCGGACCCCCACTGTGCCCCCGATTGCGTCATTTAAATGCCTCAATGTCTCAATGACAAAATCTCGTCATTTTAGCCCTGCTCCCTCCACGGAGATCTGCGAATTCACCTGTTTAACATCATGGGGGTGGGGCTTAGTGATGTCACCCCCCCCCCCCCCACCCCCCGAGCAGCTGCTGAAACTCTCATCTCCGGGCTTTTCCCGGAGAGAAGAATATTAAAGTCGGCAACCCTGGACTAAACTGTCCAGAAAATCAAAAATTTGGACACCTAAAATTGCCAAATCCAGTAAAGTTTTTAATATATATTTTTATGAATTGTTTGAAATGTTGGGATGAAAAAATAAACAAGAAAAACAATAAAACCATTACTTACAGTACAAGACCATGTAGGACAAATACATGATATATAAACGTTGCTGCATCAGGGGACAGGACACTAATCTAATTACAGATGGAGCAAAAGTGAGCATGCTACAGAGGGTTAGGATAAGAGATGGCTGGGTCTGAGAACCAAGTTTTGTAGAGAGGTTAGGAGCACCACGCCTGAAATTTGCTGGCAGAAGTGGGAGGAAGTAGTCAGTTAGCAGAAGAGGCGACATTAATTTCAAATTTTAGAGTAGAGGGAATGGGTAGGAGTGTAAAGGGGGATCCTATATGTAAATAGGAGAGTATTGGGTGACGGCTTTGCAAGTGCGAGAAGGGTTAATTGAATTCCGGAGGAGGAAGTGTAGCCAGTGTAGAGTTTGTAGGAGAAGTGAAGTAGACTTAAGCTTGGAGAGGAAGATGAGCTGGGCAGCAAAAATGAGGATAGATAGATTGGAGAGGAGAGAGTGATTTGTCAGGGAGGGCAGATAGGATGAATTTACACAAAAGGGTTTTAAGCTGCTTAGGTTTAACAAACAATGGAGAACCACTCCCATTAGAACATACAATACCAACTGATGTTTGATAGTTCCCTTAGGAATGATGCCAATTTCCTCTCATTAAATGGAGTGAACCCCAAAAAAGAGAAAAAAAATCAAAATAGTGTGATACTGTTACACATAAACATAGGAAAGTGGTGAACAAATTGATTTTCAACTCGTACCAAATATTTGTGTCTACTCTATGTAGACACAAACGCTTGATTGGGGGGAATATTCTTTCCACCAATGGAATCCTCTCTTCCTGCTTGCCCAATGGTATAGATGGAGCACTCAGAAGGATATGCGAAACAAATAATGGTGCAGCACATCTTTAATAAAAACAAGATAAAACAAGGAGGATATTATCGAAAGCCTCTCACCATGAGATATTGTCCAAGGAAATGCAGACAATTACAGCATAAGATGTTATCAGGCGTCCCTGGATGCTGGTCATTAGTGTAGAGTCCTCCGAAATCCCCCTTTGGTGTTTCACAAGCCGACCGGTTTCGATACCAAAGTATCTTTCTCAAGGTATGTGAAAGTAATGGTGCAGTCCTGGTGTAAATACCCCCTTCGGGGTGACTTCAGTAATACCTATTGCCAGACATAGACTTTATTAAGGATGAATTTACAGTATGTCCAATTCCTTGATGACTATTGTCAAATTTATTTTTTTAAACCTCAAATGACAATGATGCACGGAACATTATCCACTCTTTTGTTTTGGCAGTAATGTGGTGGAGAAGTGTGTGACGCACGCTTCTCGTACAGAGCGGGCTATGCTAATTGATGAAGTTTGTTCGATGAATGATGGGCCTCACAGTGCCTTATACACCATGATGAAGGATCAGTACGCCAACTATGTGGTGCAGAAAATGATTGATGTGGCTGAGCCAGCGCAACGCAAGATTGTCATGCACAAGGTGAGTTATAGATTGTTCACCAAGTATAGGCAATTTCAACAGGAAGTCTTCTAGTCATGCTAATGTTCCTAACCCTGCAGAGACTTTGAACCTGTTATGGTATTCAGGGTGCTGAAGAACACTGAAATGATAAGACTTAACATCTAGTTTAATATCCCTTTCTCTATGTGGCTGATGTATGATGCAGTGAAAAGAGTGCCGAAGTGGACCAGCGAAGAAGGTAGAAGCTGATTGGTTGATATGGATAACTTCTCCCACTGGTCCTTTTCACTGCTTCATACATCAACGCCTTTGTCTCAATGTATAGGTATAATGCAAAGTTCCTGAATCCCAGCATTGAAAGAATGGTCTGCGATTGGCTTCCCTGCCTGGAATGTCGGGGTGCCTTGAGGATTGCATTTGGGAACCACTGTCCTATGTGGGTTCATTTTGCTTTAAATACCAAGGCAAACAGATCTATTTCCTTTACAACATTTCACCAATCCCTACACTAGCTGCCCCATATCATTCAGGATGAAATTAAAATTAAGCTTTCTCATCCCTGTTCTATGATACCTACAGTATCGTCGCTGGACATCTGCAATTGGGAAATTATCACACTACAACCACATACATCCCTTTGTGGGGAAACCCTTCTGTTCTTTTTTCTATAAACAGATCAGGGTATTTGCTGTGGCCCTAGAAGGGGTTATGTACATCTTCTCCAGTGTTTGACCCTGGAGGCCCAATTTTGGAGCTCTAAGAAAGGGATGCTCCATACCAACTTCACGTTTTTTTTTCTTGTATTTACAAACCCGCCATTATGTCAACTCAGTACGACGTGATCTTTTTTTCCCCATTCCCCTTAATTGGCACCTGTAGTTTCCAAATTTTGCCCCCTCTTGGCGGCAGGGAACAGAGTTGCATGTGATCCATCGCATGTGAAAAGACCACATGCGATCTTCCCACCCAGGAAGTTCCCGGGTGGCTCATGGGGGATTGGATGGTCATACACTGCCCTGAGATGTTGGAGCAGGCTATTGCCATCTTAACCATGGTATGCTTTTATTTACTATAATTTCTGATAATGGATTATAATTGTGTTCTTTGTTTTATTCAAAATGTCATGGTGCTACAGGACTTATTTGACTGTGATTATGGTCAACCTTGTTCCTTATCCCTTCCGCGTGCACCCCCAATCCATTTGCCTTTCATGGTAACTATTTTGCCCTTGTGTCTCCTATACCTATTGTGTCATATTTGACCATTTGTTGTTTGTGGCTCTGATTATCCACAAATTGTATTTGATACCGCTACTATCCGTTGATCCCCCCCCCCCCCCCCCCCCCCAAATCCACTTTATTTAAAAACTCAATAAAGATATTTCTTCAAATTTACACTCACCTACCCTTTTCCCATCAATAGCATCCTTTCATATATCTGAAGCCTCTTGAATTCTCTAGCCCCCAGTAAGTACTTCCTCTGCCTTATCTGCTCTCTGATGACCACCTCTGTCCCACCTACACTTCCGTTCGATCTACAGTTCTGCTATGACAATAATCACCAACAGCGGTTTTCAAGAATGGATTGTTAAATGGGCCCTCTGAATTTAATGTAGCATATGGATGACACTTCTTCCAAATAGAAGTTATGGCTCACAACTATTCTTCTTTTCCAGATCCGGCCACACATTGCCACTCTTCGGAAATATACATATGGCAAACACATTCTTGCCAAGCTGGAGAAATACTATATGAAGAATGGTATGGATCTGGGTCCAATGTGTGGGCCTACCAATGGCATCATCTAGAGATCTTCCTGCACCCCACTGTATCATCCCTATTTCTGCCCACCACGTGGGAGATTCTGGATGTAACTCTAACCTTTAACCAACCTTTGTAAATGTCTTTAATTTTATTACACCTGACATATTAATTATTATTATTTTAAAGATCAACTTAACCCTCCCTCACTGTATTTCTGTATAGAATCACTTGTACATATCTTGTACATGTCCCCCCCCCCCCTTTGCTGAACGCACTTTCCTCAATTACGTGCGCCAGAGCCCATGTGAATAAATTTGCTCGCTCCAAAGTCCAAAAGGATACTGAAACTTTTTTAAGCTGAAACATGTTGTTCCCCTTATCTTTGTTTATTTTAAAACATGCTTTGATTAACCAGAGTTCTCCATTTCTATATGTACGTTCGTATACATACATGAATTTTTTTTTTTTATTTTTTTTTTTCAATCGAATTCTGTTTTATCGTGCAGAAATTGGAGACGAGGCAGGTGTAAGACTGCCCTTTTTACGACTGTATTTTTTGATTTCAAATGAAACTATAGCATGTCCACCTTAATTCTAACCCCAATACCCTTTTTTTCGCTTTGTATAAATATGTAGTGTATACTTGATATAGATATTTGCATATATATATAAAACTTTGTAGTATTTTTTTCTTTTAGTTTTTTTGATGTTTAAAATACAGATGTATCCTGCAGTTAGTGGACATAAACCCTTTTGACTGTAAAATTGTACATTTGTAAAACCTCAGTAATGTAAATGTGAGTTTGAAAATCGACATAACCCCCTCCCTTTTTTGGTAACAGATAAGAAAAGGCAAAAAAAAAAAAAACTTTAGGCCAAATTGCATTTCCAGAATTCTTCTACAGATATATTGGTCGTGATGTTGTAAATTGTAAATTGTAATTTCTGCCGGGCAAGACAAAACCGCATATTTCCCTTTTTTCTTTTTTTAGTTGGTGTTTGATAGCTAATTTTACTTCCATGAATAATTTGGATGAATGTTAAATTTGCTCTAAATTAGTGAACAAATCTTTTTAATATCAGCCAGCTGCAATTATGTTTCACCACTTTTGAGATCTACAAACTGAAACAGTCCTCATCCAGTTGGAAATCTTGTTAGTAGTTCTTTCCTGTACAGACTATAACGTTTTGTTTTGCATTTTGTCTCACTTGTAAGTTGCTGTAACATATTGTCCACTTAATTCTTTCTTGTTTGAATATACAAATGTAATAGTTAAACGGTGTATATTTACAACGGACATGAAATCCCCCTCTTTTGTGTATATTACAAATGAATTTTTCCAAGCACACTTGTTTAACTGTATGTGTATAATTAAGAATCCCCTTTTCAATTGCCAGATGGGAGCAAGGAGGATGGCAATGGGGAAGGGGCATTATTGGCCCTGTGGATGCTTCTGATTTAGCAATTATTTTTTGTACTTTGTGTAGAATGTCTATAAACGATGTGTGATCTTTATTTTGAAATTACAGAACTTTGGAATCTCTGTCTGTGGTCTGTCTATATGCATTTATCAAACGCCTATGCTTTTTTTCATGCATGTTATCAGATTATAAAATTATTGTCTGATAATACAAAGCAGAAGTATCAGCTTCTGGTTAGCTGGCTTGTTAGAACATGAATTTACTTGATAAAAAAAAAAAAACTTTTTATGCAATGTTGCTAACTTAGCAAGCATATGGGGTATCCAATTACCGTGGGTAATTTATCAATTATTTAGCTGGGGCTATCCAATTAGCCCCAATGCTGCTATACATATACCCTGATGTTGGCATGTTTTGGGTATTGTGTTGAGGCAAGCAATGTATCATCTCTGAGAAGCAGCCACTGGAACTGTGGTAACATATGGGATCAGGAACTTCTCCTGGATCCCATGAGTTATCCCTGGTTCATTTTCAGCTAATGAACACTGCTTCTAATTGGGTACTATGGTGATGACTGTCGGTCATACATCACAATTTCAGGCCAATTTTATTGGCTGAAAACTGATACACGCTTAAAAATACAAGAGTCCTAAAGGTGAAAACCAATTAGACATGTTGGCTATCTTTTGTGTATTCATCCGTATGTAATGAAACTAATGTGATTACGCTGCTAGAAAATCTCAGTCCAGAGTAGTATTCAAAAACCCCACAAAAACCATTGTTACTATGGAAAAGCTCACCTGACATGAAGGACATGGAAGAAAGAGTGAGAATTGGAAGAAGCTATGAGGAAAGGAACCTTATGATGGGTGAAACACAATCATTGGTTACTGCATACATTACTGTATATTTTACAATTTCTGACTGCAGATTTAAATGAAGGCCTCAAATCCAGCCTGACCTGATGGGCCAAATGGTGAGGTTTTGAATTATGTTGTCAAATTTGTTCTAAGGAAATGCAAGAATATCAGAATACATCAACTTTATCAATTTTTTACACATTGTTTTAAGCACCGAGCAGACATGCATAAAGGTCGTATTGTATTCAGGTAAATAATGCTAACCAAAATTATATATTGTCAGGTTTTTTTTTTTTTTTTTTTTTTTTTTTAGTTCCCAAAGCCAGCATTAAATAAACAAGAAAAAAAATAATGGACTATCCCAGTTACAGCTGCTAAATTATTGTGACACTGTAATATCACGATATATATATCGGGACACAAGTCTGATATACCAAAGAGTTTATCTAATATAACTTGGATATGGTCATTTGGTCTACAACTAGGTCGACAAGCATTGGGTTGACATGGGTCTCTGTCGACGGATCATTAGGTCAACACAAGCATTAGGTTGACATGGGGTTTTTCACTGTTTTTTTGAGCCAAAAGGAAGTTTTATGCCCTGCCATCCAGTAGGGCGTGGTGGGAGAATAAAATAGTGTGAAAAAAATCATGAAAAAAAACCCATGTCGACCTAGTTTTTATAGACCAAATGATCCACACCCTTGCATACAGTACATGTATAGTTGGAAATCAAAAATTACCTATATAGTGAAGAGGAGAGAAGAAAAAAACATGTCAACAAAAAAATTTACACAAAATGTACACAAAAGGTCATACATCTCGGAGAACATTAGAGGCCGGGAACATTTTAAAGGGAGAAGGGCGTACATAGCAGGCACCAAAATGAAGAACATTGGTCTGTATGGGTGAAATTAATTTAGACCTTTGGAATATCCCAGCAAATAAAGGTATAGCAATCAGATTGTTGTGGGTGTGCATACTTTGTGACTAACCACCTGGACTATAAACTGTTGTATTTCGATTCAGCATTGCTGTTAACCTAAATCTCTCACCTGTTGCACTGTAGCATTAACCAGAGTAATACAGGCCTTACATTCAGGACCTGTGGTGGTCATCTAAAGACAGACCAATGAAATATTGTACAAAGTACTAAATTCACAGCATACTGTGGGGAAAATTTCCAAAGATGGGAGTTCTAGTTCAGATGCTAAGGGCAACCAAACAGAATCTACTTATTAAGCACCTTCTGGAAGATAGACTATTTGGTTGCCCATAGCAACTTCCCATCTTAGTAAATTTCCACCGTCTTTTTTTTTTTTTTTTTTTTTTTTTTTTAAATCTACAGCTTTTTGACCTCCATAGCCCCAAGGCAACAAAACTCTGGCATGAGAATGGATGAGGGGATATATGCGATGGGGAGTACATGAATCTCCTGAAACCAAGGGGATTGTACTTAGGGAGGCACGCCCATAGTATATGCCAAAATGTGCCTGAAACTACCGTTTAAGGCCACTCAATTTCACTAACGGTGCCAGGGTCAGTTAGTTTCTCTGAAATATAAATAGCACAATCTGCTTAAATAAAAAAGAATGTTCTAGATCAGGCATGTCCAACGTTGGCCCTCCAGATGTTGTGAAACTACACATCCCAGCATGCTTTGCTACAGTTTTGCTATTAGAGAATGCTAAAACTATTGCAAAGCATGCTGTGATATGTAGTTTCAAAACATCTGGAGGGCCAATGTTGGACGTGCCTGTTCTAGATGCACTGGGACCCTGATCCATTTGTTCACTTTCATTTTGCCCACTTCTAATTCATATTTCTGTTTTTAGTTAGGCAAGTCAGAGGCATGATAATATGATATGAAAGAATATAAGCAGGACAGAGCATCCCGAGAGCCTATGGTTAGGAGAAAAAGTGGGGAGTGTGATACAGTAGGGAATGGAGTTGTTCAAGCATGATATATTAGATCTAAACAAGACTGTTCCTTTACTACACCATACTGCTCTTTGAATAGTAAGGGCCATTCTGATGGTGAAAGGGAAGCTCCATAATGAAGTATCTGGATCAATATCCTGATAATGTAGTTAGGTAGCTATGCTGTATGAACTACCTGGCCTATATTTAGAGACTGCTTTGGGATGAAGTGTCACCTAGCAGGACTTAAAGTGCGTGCTGATATGTCCCCTGAGTAATCAAGAAAATTGGAAAGGAGTCTAGACCAGGGGTAGCCAACTCCAGTCCTCGAGAGCTACCATCAGTTAATGTTTTCCAGGTCTCCTCACAGAATCACAAGTGAAGTAATTAGCTCCACCTGTGGATCTTTTAAAATGTGTCGGAGTAATGAGTACAAATTTGCAGCAGCTAAGTTGTCTGGAAAACGTGAACTGTTGGTAGCTCTTGAGGACTGGAGTTGGCTACCACTGGTCTAGAGCTGGGGTAGCCAACCCTAGTCCTCGAGAGCTACCAACAGTGCATGTTTTGCAGGTCTCCTCACAGAATCGCAAGTGAGCTAATTAGCTCCATCTGTGTATCTTTTAAAATGTGTCAGTGATTAATGAGTGCAGCAGCTAGGTTGTCTGGAAAATGTGAACTGTTGGTAGCTCTCGAGGGCTAGGGTTGGCTACCACTGGTCTAGAGCATTGTCCTGTATCCACAAACTGAAAATGAGGAAGGGACATATCGCTAAATACTTTGGACCTAGTGAGTATGTGTAACTATTATACACTAGTTTGTCCATCTAGTTTAGAGAATAGATCATGTACTACTGAGTTTTCAAAAAATTGAAGCAGGATGTAGAAGAATTTAGGATGAACTACCATTTCTACCAAATTATCCCTACCTGTTCGGATACGAGAACAGAGGCAAAATGCTCCGTGCAATATATCCTTGCATAATACCCAGGTATTTAAATGAGTTGTTAACCCAACAAATGGTAATTTATATTATGTGTCTGTTAGGGGCTTTCCTTTAAAGATGCCCATACACGTTGCGATAACAGCGTGCAATGCGACGCGTTATTGGGCGGATCGCAACGCATGCGTTTTGCATGCAATACGATCCGCAGGCAGTACAAAAAGTATGTACAGCACATACTTTTTGTACTGTACGATGCTCGCGGGAGCGCGCATCGCATGTTGTCTATCGCAACATGTATGGGCACCTTTAGGCAGTGGTTCCTGACCTGGTCTTCAAGTATACCTCCCAACTGCACATTTTCTAGGTTGCTCAGAATCACAAGTTAAATAATTCGCTCCACCTGTGGACCTTTTTAATTGTGTCTTAATAATGAGTGCACCTGCTTGGTGACCTGACAAATGTGCGCAGTTGGGGCTACTTGAGGACTGGGGTCAGGAACCACTGCTCTAAGAGGAAGGATGGAGTAAGACCAGAATATTTTATTACATTTAGAATGACCGGCATTGCATTATGTCAGCATACAAAGCCACAGTATCCACCTTATTGCCCAGTTGAAGGCTGGCCATGTCAAAGGTATACATATGTTTTTGTAAAAGAAGGTGTTGGGCATCTCAGGGACAGTGGAGACCATCTATAACAGGGCTGGGCAACACCGGCCCTCCAGATGTTGATGAACTACACATCCCAGGATGCTTTGCATTAGTTTTGCTATGTGGCCATGCTGAAACTGATGCAAGGCATACTGGGATGTGTAGTTCATCAACATCTGGAGGGCAGGTGTTGCCCAGCCCTGATCTATAATAATAATAAGCTCAGGTACTGACAAAAAGGGCTGAAAGGCATCTACGCAGCCTATGCAAAATGTCAACCTACCCCAACCAGTACCCACTTTCTGGCCCCTCAAGTGAAAGTGTGGAGGTGGTGTGTTAGAAGTTCCACAGTCGCACCCTGCATTCGTACAATACATATGTCTTAATTTTGTGATAGGTGCCCTCAACCCCCAAATCTCAGTGTCCTTGGCAGCTGCTTAATGTTAGAACCGGACCTACAAACAAAGGGGGGTATTCAATGTTCGGCGTGCTCCCGCAGCCATCTCCCGACGGGGGAGATGGCTGCCGGGGCCCTATTCAATGCTGTCTTCCCCGACAGCATTGAACAGGGGTTTTGCGCAGAACGAGCCCGACAGCACAAGCTGTCGGGCTCGTTCTGCCGAGAAAAGCCGGAAATAGGCGAGCTCCTGGCCGGAGCTCGTCTATTTTCATCATCAACTCGCGGCCACGCCCCCTACTCGCCGCTCGGCGGCCGGGACATTGAATCCCGACTGCCGAGCTCCAGGCGAGCAAAATGAGAACGGGACATTGAATACCCCCCTAGGTGTGTTAGAAAGTTATCTGTTTTGTCTATATGGGTAAAAAGAGAGATTGAATTAGGAGTCTCTAAGCTCATTTTTTTTCATGGCAAAACTTCTCCTTTTTTTTTTTTTTTTTTAAAGCTTAATGTGACAAAAGTTAAAAGCTTTTCAAATATTTTATACCTTTGTTGGTGTTCTTTGCTTTTTAACATGTCAACAGACACACTTTCCTACTGGAGAGCTGAATTTCCCACAATGCCTCAGATTGTGTTAACTAAAGACTTGTTTTTGGATAAAGCCCTAGGGGTAAATTTATTAAAGCTTCTATAAATAAAGAGGGGGATGTTGCTATGGGCAATATCACCTCTTTAATTTTTAGAAGCTTTAGTAAACTGCCCCCTTGTCTCTATATTAGGAAATTTTGTGTACCTAACATAGCAAACAGGGAGAAGCAGGAGCAATAGGAGAACCCAGCTCAATAAGAGGGATCTTGCTGAGTCAAACCATGCTATGTCTATATGTACAATGTACAAATGTTGGTAAATTATAACTTGACTTTTAAAATTACTGTTTTCAGTGGTAGCCTGCACAAGAAAGTATGCAGCATAAGCTGTCTGACCAAGAAACCATTGCATGGAGAACAGTAAATGGGAGGCAATTGTATAATATATAAATGTATTATAGGATCAATGTGTGTGCTTAGGTGAATAATACAGATGGAGCGCCTCTCGGCCAGCTCAGGGAATCTCCAGATTGCATCAGACGTGACGTGTGAGCGTCCCAGTCACTCGGCGGTGGGGAGCAGATTCCTTGCCAGTCTCCGCTTCAGGGAGATGGGGGGGGTTGCAGCTACAGTGGAGAAGAAGGGAGGCGGTGGAGGGCTCTGTCAGAATGGGGCATGCAAGTGTCTTGTGCGCACACGCCCCTCTCTGGCAGCTGGCGAACCGAGACGGATGGCAATTCTATCGCCAGGAACAGCTCTAATGAGAGCTGCTCCATCTGTATGAGGGTATTTGTTTTTCCTTTTTATGTATCTATCTATTTAGATTATTATGGGTACTATATTTCATTTAATAAATGTCTTCTAACCCTCAAATGCTTCATTCTGTAGCCCAGTGGATTCCAAACTTTTTAGAATCTCTGCACCTGGTATTATAAAAATGTTATCGTTGGCACCCCTAGGCCAAAAGTTTGTTAATGGAGTAATTCATAAATTATATACTAAATTAAACTGTTTATATAACCTTTTTAGGTCCTTTTATGTAGGGAGGGACAAGATTTGTTTCTGCCAGTCCCTTATGGCCGTTTTATAGGTAATGGCAAACACCTGTAGTGCCAAAGAGAAGCCTGAGACATGAATAGTCTGTGGAGTAGCCTATACTGATCTATAAAATCCAACGTGACCCATTCCCAGAGTGACAAAATGTTAAAAAAAAAAGGGAAAGAAGTGAGCATAAACAGTAGGTTAGGATGAGAGATGGTTAATTTAAATGGTCTTTCAATGCAGGTGATGGCAATGATAAATTAAGCTTAAAGTCCAGGAACCATTCATTCTGGAATGAGTTATGTTAGGAGGTATTACAAAATTAGCAGAGGAATTTATAAACCACAGGATTACAGACCACACAGCATGCTATGTATGTAGTAATCCAGAGAGGAACATGTGTAATTCCCAACAGCTCAGGAGCTGAGGAAAACCGCAGAGCACACAGACTTTCAAAAGATTTTTGATTGAGTTGAGGTCTGGAGACTGGCTAGGCCACACCAGGACCTTGAAATGCTTCTTGGGGAGTCACTCCTTAGTTGCCCGGACGGTGTGTTTGGGGTCATTTTCATGCTGGAAGACCCAGCCACGTTCCATCTTCAGTGCTCTTACTGAGGGAAGGAGGTTTTTGGCCAGAGTCTCAAGATACATGGCCCCATTCATCCTCTCCTTAATATAGAACAGTCATCCTGTCCCCTTTGCAGAAAAGCAGCCCCAAAACATGATGTTTCCTGCACCATGCTTCGCAGTGGTAAGGTTTTTTGGAGGATTCCACTCATCATTCTTCTTCCTCTAAATACAGCGAGTGGAGTTTGTACCAAAATATTCTATTTTGCTTTCATCTGACCACATGACATTCTCCCAATCCTCCTCTGGATCATCCAGATAGTCACTGACAAAATTTAGACGGGCCTGGGCATGTGCTGACTTAAGCAGGGGGACCTTTCGGGCGTTGCAGGATTTGAATCCATGACCACGTAGTGTGTTACTAATGGTAATCTTTGTGACTGTGGTCCCAGCTCTCTTGAGGTCATTCACCAGGTCCCCCTGTGTAGTTCTGGGCTGATTCCTCACCTTCCTAAAGATCATTGATACCTCACAAGGGCCCTTATTCTGATCGGTGCGGCCGGATCCGAATATGCGGCCAGGAGCGTGCAATGTCATATGTCCGCCCCCTACACGTGCGTCACGGCCGCATTAACATACGTACGCCCAGCGTTTGCATGGGAACGCCCATGAAACGCAGGGCGTACGCATATGGTAATGAGCCCAAATAGCCCTTCACGCCCCTCTCCACCCCCTGGTCGGAGTGTTCACGTTTCATGCGGAATGTGGCCGTGCGTCCCGCTCGCACATGCGCAGAGACGCCTCTGCACATGCGCAGACACAAAACATCAGCGGCACGAACGCACGCGGATATTACCGCACCAACCAGAATAAGGGCCAAGGTGAGATCTCCCAGGTCGAGGGAGATTGTCAGTGATCTTGTATTTCTTCCATTTTTGAATAATTCCGCCAACAGTTGATCTATTCTCACTAAGCTTCTTGCCTAATGTCGAGTAGCTCATATCAGCTTTGTGCAGCTCTACAATTTTGTCTTCGGTGTCCTTAGACAGCTCTCTGGTCTTGTCTCTGGTCTTGTCCATCAGCCCAGGAAGTAGGGAACAGCTACAATGAGAGAGTGGCCCGGATATAAGCTGGGTCCGGGCCACTCTCTCAGTGTAGCTGTTCCCTACCTCCTGGGCTTATGTAAAGGCTTGATGTTACCTATTGCTGATTCATCCTAAACGCTCCTTGATAAAGGTCTGATTAAGACCGAAACGTCGGGGCAGGATGATTGAATGTAACATATTGGAATAAACACCACAGTTTACCATTTTTCACCCTTGATTGACTCCGTATGAAGTTTCTTAGAGAGTGTTCAAAATCCCTGCAGCTGCAAGCTGGGATACTTGGAATATATATATATATATATATATATATATATATATATATATATATATATATATATATATATATATATATAGCGAATTTCCAATGGATGGCCGGCACTCCAAACAGCTGAACAGTAGAGCCGGGTGCCCTCCCAGGGGGAGAGCGCGACAATCTCACTCCGGTATACAGATGCAGCACGGGTGGCACTCCAGAAATAACGACAATCAAACCAGTGTCAAATTACCAACGTTTCAAATGTTATATTAACATTTTTCATCAGGGTGTGATGAAAAATGTTAATATAACATTTGAAACGTTGGTAATTTGACACTGGTTTGATTGTCGTTATTTCTGGAGTGCCACCCGTGCTGCATCTATATATATATATATATATATATATATATATATATATATATATATATATATATATATATATATATATATATATATATTAGATAGATAGATAGATAGATAAAGTATCGACACTGAACACTAGATGCCACTCGACGTACTAACTTTCTCTTTTGTGTGCTAAAAGATGGCATAACAGAAAGTGAAAACTATTTTTGCAGGGACACTGGCCTTTTTCAAACTTGCTGGATATGGAGTGAGCTATGAAGACAGAGACTGGAGGTAGGAACAAATAGTCACTGGGGATGGGGTGCAGAGTTTGTGGGCTAAAAATTGTCACATCTCTAAGTGAACGTACATTGCAGAAGCCATCATTTTGACAGGCTTTTAACTACTAGACAGATAACATTGATATTAGGGTTGCCAATCCGGGGATCGGGATCTGCAGGATCCTGGGATTTAGGGCATTTTTGTCCGGGATTTGAATCGCAGGATTGGTGTCTCCAATCTCTGGATTGGTGTCTCCAATCCCGGGATTTTGGGATTGAAATGTGCATGGTATCGTTTGGCGATACCAGATGAGTGCAATACCATCCATAAGATGTTGCTTTTTAAAATCACTACTGTGGATGCCTCTGATGTCTAATGCAAAGTTTATATTGAAAGAATCCGGAATACATGTGCGTGCAGTATCCATTGAAATGCATTGTAGCACAAGAACTATTTTTGGAAATATTATTGCATACAAGTGTTTCTCTTTATGCTATTTATAAAGGGCTATGGGGAGAAATGAGCGAGTACAGTACTTTTGGGGCATGCATGTGTCTGATACCCTCATTCTCTGCAACCCACACTCTGAGACTGGTTGCTGTAGTGCAAATGCAGCAGACAACCGCAAATCCATACTCTACTGTAGGTTCCACTTGTGTAAGGGCACTGCTGTCCGTGCATCTCATTAGGCTAAACTGGTTAAAGGCAGAATTACGCTACAGTATGAATGAAATACAGTAAGAGCAGGCTACTGGCTACTAATGAAATATGGCTTTGTGGAAGCCTACATCTATGGAGCGAGCAATGGCATAGGTTTTACATGTCTGAGGGGGCATGCTAAAGGGGTTATGGTATAAATCATAGACTGACTCATAATAGACAGTCATATGGTAGACCACTAACGGTCAACAGTCGCAATTCGACGTGAGTTTTTAGGATTTCTATGTCAACATAGGTCGACATGGACACTGTCTAAGTGTACCACGTCCCCTCGCCATTGCTTTAGGCTTGGTGCCTTGCTGCACTCTGCACACGATTTTATTCTCCCTCCACACCCTAGTGGATAGTAGAACATGAAATACAGCCTGTCGGGCACATGTCGGACGAAAAATTAGTTAACAAAAAATGCATGTCGACCTTTTGACCATATAGACATTTTCACCATGTCGACTTATTGGCTGTCAACAAAAAAATGCATGTCGACCTTTTTCCATGTTGACCTTTAGACCCTGTTGACCTTTTGACTGTTGACCATTAGTGGTCTACCATATGGCTGTCTATCATGAGTCAGTCTATGATCAGTTCGGATACCGCTAAAGGTGCGTCTCATTACGCTAGTTGAAACACAGGGGTTGTTGACAAAGGCACAGATGCTGCAATGACCAACCCGCAGCTCCGGTCCTCTACCTGCACAATGTCCAGCTTTGAGTGCACCTGCTCTGCAATAGGGATCTGACTCACCTGAGCACAGGATTGCTCAATGTCACCCCCTCGAAGTCTGCTGATGGCGCTCTAGCTGCAGAGGAAGCCAGAAACCCCTGCAAGCAGGGAGGAGAATTGGAGGGGACTCCATGCAGTTACTTGCTGCTTCCCTTCCCAGTGTCACATAAACTAGTAGCCCCGAAAGCCAAGAGTCTCCTCTGTCATATGGTATCAGGTTTCACAGGCATCTAGAACCAGATATAAGGGTGCAAAATGGACACATTTTCCCCATAGACTAGGCTCATTAATTCAGACCCACCATGGGCTCTGACGCTTGCCATTAGCCTTCTGGGGCCTCAGAAACTTAGGGTTCATAACCTATGGAAGCTAAACATCTCTCCAATAAGAACTCAGATCTGAGCTGATTGGACCACTAGAACCAGAGAAATTAAGCTTTAAGCCCATTTAAATTTATTCATAAGGTTAAGCTATAGAAATTCTATAGTAACATGATTCAGCGCTGCTGACACTAACACATACTGGACTATATAATTAGAGAAGGACAGATTATCATTTTAACCAGCAGCTCATTGACTGTATTGGCTATGGGACATAGGCGCTCACACAACTTCCCCATTGTCTGTGTTCTAGCTAGCGTAATGAGACGCTAGTTAATGTTGGCTGGTTATCCCCACCTCTCCCCTGGGAGGCTGCTCTTTGTGTAAATACTGTAAATTGCGTCAAAGTCCCCTATCCAGAAACCCCTGAAATCTGGGCAGGCAGTTGAAGGAGACCCCACCCATTGTTGCTTCCCTTACCGGTATCACATAAACTAGTGATATAATTATATAGTCCACCATGTGTTACATTGTCAACAGTGTTGGTGTAAATGCAGGCTGCTATAGAATTGCTACAGCTTAACCCAGGCATGTCCAAAGTCCGGCCCGAGGGCCAATTGCGGCCCATGATGTCACTTCAAATGGCCCGCAGCCTCCAGCCAGAAGCTGGAGGCTGACGTGGGACGCACAGCACAGGACTCTAGAGGTGGGACCCCGTCTTTCAGATGAGTATGTGTCCAACTCCTGCTGCTGCAATTATATATCACTCTCCACCGCGATCAAAGTGACAGCAGTGTGCGGGGAGGGGGGAGCAGCAAAGGGGAAGCTAGCTCCCGTAATATGGGGAGCGGAGAAGGATGGCGGCGGGAGACCAAGAATCTGTCTCCTGCAGGGGAATATACAGTGAAGGGAGGCAGTATGTGGGACATTCAGAGAAGGATGGGCAGGCTGGGGGGCAGAGTGGGGGGTATACAGTGAATGGGGTACATACAGCAAAGGAGGGGCAGTTTATGGGAATATACAGTGAAAGGAGCAGAGTGGGGGAAATACAGTGAATGGGGACAGGCTGTGGGACATACAGTGATTGGGGGCAGGCTGGGGGACATACAGTGAATGGGTGCAAGCTGGGGGACATACAGTAAAGGAGGGGCACACTGGGGGACATACAGTAAATGAGGAGCACGCTGGGGGACAAACAGTGAATGGGGGCATGCTGGGGGACATACAGTGAATGGGGGCACGCTGGGGGACATACAGTGAATGTGGGAAGGCTGGGGGAAATACAGTGAAGGAGGGGCATGCTGGGGGACATACAGTGAATGGGGGCAGAGTGGGGGGGGGCATACAGTGAATGGTGCAGAGTGGGGGACACACAGTGAATGGGGCAGAGTGGGGGCATACAGTGAAAGGGGGCAGAGTGGGGGCATACAGTGAAAGGGGGCAGAGTGGGGGAAATACAGAGAAGGGGGTCATGCAGGGAATATACAGTGAAGGGGCATGCTGGGAGACATACAGTGAATAGGGGCAGAGTGGGGGACATACAGTGAATGGGGGCAGAGTGGGGGACCATTCTGATGTGATTTTCACATTTTCACGTCACCATATTGACCCTAAGAATGAATTAAAATGGGCTTAAAGCTTAATTTCTCTGGTTTTGGTGGGCCATTCAGCTCAGAACCAGGTTCTTAATGAAGCCCTGGTTCAGGCTTGGTAGCCATTTTGGTAAGCTGCTGAGTGCTTGAGTCTGGCCTGCTAAGGACAGTAAGGTGACTGTACACTCGCTCTATCCCTATAGCCCCTATGTGTTTTAAATTGCATGATGAGATGCACGTACAGAAGTGCCCAAATATAGTACATGCATAACCTATGCAACAGCATTTTCTGAAAAAAAAAAAAAAATGTATTTAACTGTACAGTAAAGTAGTATGTACAAATCTATTGTCATGACCGACGGAGGTTGAGGACCCACCTCGGGTACCTGCCAAGGTATGACTTGTGCTGAACGCCCTTGAAACTTAGCAGGTTGGATGTATGACTTTCTCATAAATCCTAGGCTGTGAGTTAGACGGTAGCTTCGGGATGAAGGCGCGGAGTCTAACTGCCCGGCGGTCTTCTCCAGGGACCCCCGCAAGGGAGTTTGGGTTTCGCGGCGTCCGAACAGCAGGTCGCGGCCCCTCACCCGGAGAACTCACTGGTGCCAAGGAACAGACGGTCAGCAAGGAGACCGTAGGGTAGCAACAGGGATTCCAGGCGGTGAATGATAACTAGAAGACTTGCTTGGTTGGATGAATACCGAAGCTGTAAACAGGATTGTTGTCTTGGCTTGGTAGGTTCAGATGGGCAAAAATAATAACTGAAAATGGCCGACCTGGCATGAGGGGTTCGGGTAGACAGTAACGGTAACTGAAAGGGCCATCTTAGCTTGGTGGGTTCGGGTAGGCAATAACGGTAACTGAAAGGGCCGACTTGGCTTGGAGGGTTCGGGTAGGCAATAACGGTAACTGAAAGGGCCGAATTGGCTTGGACAGGATGCAGGAGCAGGAATGAGCCGGATCAGGAATCAGGGAAGGCTGAATCACAGAGAGTGAGCTGGGACCGCAGTACCACACAGGACCACTGCTGCTGAGCAGAGATACTGGCAGCTGCAGAGTTGTACCAGCACCGAGGCTCACAGCCTGCTGGAATTTATGCTTTGCCTGACTAGGTCCGCCCAGCCCCTTCCTTAGGGAAGGAGATAAAGCACCCCCACGCCTGCGGTCACGTGACCCGGCCAAGATGGCGGCACCCAGTCCACCCCGCGCTGCTCCCGGCTGCTGTGGTACCCGCTCTCGGACTGAAGAGGCGCAGAGATGTTTCATCTTCCGCGCCTCTTCTCAGAATGATTCCATTGGCCGCCTAGCGGCCAATCAGGAGCCGAGAAAGTCGGCTCCTGATTGGCCGCTAGGCGGCCAATAGAATCATCCGGAGGAAAGGCGCGGAAGATGAAAATCTCTGCGCCTCTCCAGTCCGAGAGCGGGTACCACAGCAGCCGGGAGCAGTGCGTCTGCCGGAGAGGATGCCGATGTCGTCGCCGGGGACCAGGTGAGTAGGATTTCCTTCCTCAGGTACCCCTGTGGACTTCATCGGATCCTGGACCCCGGACCAGCCCCGGAACCAGGACCAAGGCCCCGGAACCGGACTCTTCAGCCCTGGAGCCCCGGAACCAGGACCAAAGCCCCGGAACCGGACTCTTCAGCCCTGGAGCCCCGGAGCCCGGACCCAGGATCCAGGGACCGACCTACGGGCTCAAGGTAGGTAAGTATCAGTGTGTGTGTGTTATGTGTGTATTAAACTTTTATTTTTCAGGGTGTCAGTGTGTTTTATTTAACTATTTTTTGTACTGTAGAACTACAAGTGCCAGCGGGCCCTTTAATGCCCCGCATGCTGGGACTTGTGGTTCTCCAAGTCCCAGCATGCGGGGTAGGCTTGCTGGGACTCATAGTTCGCCAGTAGAAAACAATAGTTTATCTTCTTTTTTTTACACAATCCATCAGCCCGATGCCCACCGCCCAGGGGCATCGGGGACAGCCCCGGACTTTCAGCATGGGCTGGTAAGTCCTGGAGGGGGGGACCCCTTCATTGGGGGGGTCCCCACTTCCCCAGGACCCCTGCCCATGCTGACCAGCCAGGGGGATAATGCTTTGGCCGCGGGACCTTATATAATAAGTGTCCCCCGGCTGTGGCATTACCCTGCTGGCTGGTTGGGTCCGGTGCTGGTTCTTAAAATACGGGGGACCCCTAGTCATTTTGTCCCCCGTATTTTGTGAACCAGCGCCGGACCTTGAGCCTGGTGCTGGTTTCATTAAATCAAGGGGACCCCTATTTGTCGGGGACCCTGATTTTATGTCACCAGCACCGGCTCAATGAGCCCGGGGCTGGTTATGCTCTGGCGGGGGACCCCGCGCTCGTTTTTTTTTTTTTTTAATTTGCGCTTTCCTGCAAACGTGCGATTTTCAGACATGAAAATCGAACATTTTCAGGACTAAAGACATCGCACCACCTTGCACCTATTCGCACTATTTGGCCCGTTGCATCTCATTAAATATGCGAAAAATGGCCCAATCTTGCGATTTGAAAAAGGGCGAAGTGGTGCGATAAAAAAATCGCGCATTTATCTCATCCCATAGAATGTCACCCCTTGAATGAACTTGCAATAGTAATTTGCAAACCCTAGAAAGCGTTGGATAGCACGCAGGGTCGTCGGCTGAGTGCAATCTAGGATAGCAGCTACCTTTTCTGGGTCCATCTGTAGACCTTGCCCAGAGACAATGTATCCGAGAAAAGGAACAGCCGACTTTTCAAAAATACACTTTTCAAGTTTGCAGTACAGATGGTTCTCACAAAGTCGATGAAGAACCTCTCTGACCTGACTCCGATGAGAAACCAAATCACGGGAAAAGATCAGAATGTCATCTAGGTATACTACTACCGAGGAGTAAAGAAGATCTCAGAAAATTTCATTTACAAAGTCTTGGAAGACGGCGGGGGCGTTACAGAGTCCGAATGGCATCACCAGATATTCAAAGTGGCCATCCCGGGTGTTAAAGGCCGTCTTCCATTCGTCCCCCTCACGGATCCGAATCAGGTTATAGGCACCTCGTAAGTTCAATTTTGAGAAAATGGTCGCTCCTTTAATTCTGTCGAAGAGTTCTGGGATGAGAGGCAGTGGATAATGGTTTTTTATGGTGATCTCGTTAAGACCACGGTAGTCAATGCATGGTCGGAGCGAACCATCTTTTTTTTCACAAATAAAAATCCTGCTCCTGCTGGAGAGGAAGAGGGACGGATGAAGCCCTTCTGTAAGTTCTCGGCAATATAGTCGGACATGGCCTTGGTTTCGGGTAAGGACAGTGAATAGATGCGGCCCCGTTGGGGGTTAGAACCAGGCACCAGGTCAATAGGGCAATCCCACTCCCGATGTGGTGGTAGAGTGTCGGCGGCTCTCTTATTAAATACATTGTGAATGAACGATATGGAACAGGAATTCCAGTTGGTTCCCCGGCTTCAGAGGCACACCAAGGAAATACTTTGGTTAAACAGGACTTCGAGCAAGACGGATTCCAGGAAAGAATCTGCATAGATGTCCAATCAATATGCGGGCTATGCTTCTGTAGCCACGGAAGGCCCAATACCATGGAAAAAGATGCTTGGGGAATAACCAGAAGTTCAATTTTTTCGTGATGGAGAGCCCCAACATCACCGTCACACAGGAGATCAAGCCATGCGGAATATAACTGCCATCCACTGCCGTGAGTCGCACAGGTGTTCCTAAATTCTGGGTGGAAATGTTATATTGCTGCACTAGAGCTGAGCTGAGGACCCACCTCGGGTACCTGCCCAGGTATGACTTGTGCCGAACGCCCTTGAAACTTAGCAGGTTGGATTTATGACTTTCTCATAAATCCTAGGCTGTGAGTTAGACGGTAGCTCCGGGATGAAGGCGCGGAGTCTAACTGCCCGGCGGTCTTCTCCAGGGACCCCCGCAAGGGAGTTTGGGTTTTGCGGCGTCCGAACAGCAGGTCGCGGCCCCTCACCCGGAGAACTCACTGGTGCCAAGGAACAGACGGTCAGCAGGGAGACCGTAGGGTAGCAACAGGGAAGCAGGCAACAGGGATTCCAGGCGGTGAATGATAACTAGAAGACTTGCTTGGTTGGATGAATACCGAAGCTGTAAACAGGATTGTAGTCTTGGCTTGGTAGGTTCAGATGGGCAATAATAATAATAACTGAAAATGGCTGACCTGGCATGAGGGGTTCGGGTAGACAGTAACGGTAACTGAAAGGGCCGACTTGGCTTGGAGGGTTCGGGTAGGCAATAACGGTAACTGAAAGGGCCGACTTGGCTTGGAGGGTTCGGGTAGGCAATAATGGTAACTGAAAGGGCCGACTTGGCTTGGAGGGTTCGGGTAGGCAATAATGGTAACTGAAAGGGCCGACTTGGCTTGGACAGGATGCAGGAGCAGGAATGAGCCGGATCAGGAATCAGGGAAGGCTGAATCACAGAGAGTGAGCTGGGACCGCAGTACCACACAGGACCACTAGAGGCTGCTGCTGAGCAGAGATACTGGCAGCTGCAGAGTTGTACCAGCACCGAGGCTCACAGCCTGCTGGAATTTATGCTCTGCCTGACTAGGTCCGCCCAGCCCCTTCCTTAGGGAAGGAGATAAAGCACCCCCACGTCTGCGGTCACGTGACCTGGCTAAGATGGCGGCGCCCGGTCCCGGGAGCCGGCGACCGACCCGCCACCAGACCCCCGCAAACCTGGGAACCCCCACAGCAGCCTGCACCCTGGAACCACACGGCCCTGCACCCCCACGGCGCAAAGACCGGAGTGCCTGGCGAGGTGAGTAGCCGCGGCCGGGTCTAGCACCGGGGCGGGCTGTGACATCTATGCTAGACTAAAAACATAGAGGGTAAAAAAAAACATTGTCACTTAGAGAATCAAACCCTGGGTCTTTGTGTATGGAGAACGGCAGACTTATCCACTAGCATACAAGACCTGGTAATAGCAACCTGTGACAGAAGTCTATGTAAAGAGTGCTCTCATGCCATCAGTTATGCTTACTTATGCTGTATCGGCTATGGGAACTGCAGGATGCTATGTTATGAAATAATTTGCCTCGGGGACCCGGATGCTCCACCTCTACATTACACAACCCATTTGCCAGAGCTTGTATTGTACTGAACTGTACAGATGGAGCAGCAGCGCTATTCGCAGAGAATGAGATGCATGAGCGTCTGTGTATCAATCCGCCGATGGATTAGTGGATCGTAATCCACCCAGCAGTGGCGATGTGTATTGCCTGCATATTGTGAGGTGTGCCTCAATGCACCTCAGTGTGTCTGAGCAAGCTACAAAAATTATGTGCCAAAAACCCTGGCAAGGCAGAAATAAAGGAGAACACACACAGTCAAAGAAAAGGATTTACCAAGACCCCAAATCCTAATTTTTTTTTTACATCCACTAGAGGACACAAGAGTATTCTTTACTGTGGGATGTCCCAAAGCTGTGCCCTTAGTGGTGGGAATGCTCCTGGATGGCGGCAAGAACTGAAGCCCAAAAGCCGCATCCCGGGATGCAAACGTGTCCAATGCATAAAAGCGAATAAAGGTCTGAGGAGAAGTAGCCGCCTTATAAAGTTATTCCATGGAGTGCAGGGACTCCATATGAAATCTGGGAATCCTGATGTACACGTTGAGGTTTTTAAGGTTCAATATCGGTTGATAATCATCTGGCTTTTGTACCAGGAACAGGGAGGTATAAAACCCCTGACTAGAGAGAGAGGGTTTTTGGGAAACCACTGCGCTACACTTCACCATTTAATATCATTGGAAAAATAAATCACTGGCACATGGATTATTTAAAAAGAATATATTCACTTTATTTAGTAAATAATGCTATAATAGTGCTGATAAACCCACTGCATGAAGGGTCAGGCCCCCTGCCGGGGATCCCAATATGGAGGGCCGCCTTTTGTTGTTTGCAGTGTCGGAGGGAGATGACCACCAACACCTGGGTCAAAGCTGACGTTTTGGACGTCTATACACATACCATTTGGCGTCATCCCCCTCACCATTTTTTTTTTCAATGGGCCTCCTATGAGACCCAGAGAAGGCTGTGGCATTTCAACACTCTGTGGCTTCCCTTTTTCAATCGAAGACTCCAGTTCCTCTGAAACACAGGGGTCAGGGGTTTTATGGTGTGGGTGGCAACTGCGCTGAGTTAGTGGTATCGATGTTTGCAGCAGGGTAAACCCGGGGTATACTACAAGGTACCCGATGTGAATAGTCTAGAGAGAGAGAGAGGGTTTTTGGGAAACCACTGTGCTATACTTCACCACTTAATATCATAGGAAAAATAAATCACTGGCACATGGATTATTTAAAAATAATATATTCACTTTATTTAGTAAAGTATCTCAAATGAACAAATAGATAAACAAAAGGTATATTTATAGCGGTAAAAACACTATCCATGATGTCCTAATACCGGTATACTGACAGACCAGGACAGACAAACATAAAACATAAAAAGCACTTTGTAATTTGTGCAAAGTTCAATGAACAGTAATTCCGGTGTTACTGTCTGTTTAGACCAGGGGTGGCCAACCGGTCAGAGGTAAAGAGCCGAAAAATATCTGTAGTCAAGCCAAAGAGCCACCAACATGCGTGCGCCAAAAAAGGGGCGTGGTCTATTTGGAAGTATGCCGCACACCATAGTACCCATTACACATGATGCAGCACACCATAGTACAAATTACACTTGATGCCGCGCACCATACAGTAGTACACATTACACATGATGCTGCACATCATAATGCCCCTTACACATGATGCTGCACCCCATAATGCCCCACATACTGCCACTAGTAGTGTCCCTTAATCAATGCCCCCAAAATTTCCACTTACTGTAAATATTTATATGAGGTCAGCCCAGCCTTCGCTGCCGCTGCAGGTAGAGATGGAGAGCAGTGCAGCTGCTTTTATGGGGAGAGGAGCAGAGCGCAGTGCAGAGCACACTCCTGCTCCCCTCCTGGTGTCCCTTCCAGCGGACATTTCTAATATTGTGCGCACTGTTGTTGCGCCATGAATGACAGTCCGCGATGAGGGGGGAGCACGCCGGCATCACATGGTTAACGGGTGGCAGGCTGTTACTCCTGCTCCTGCAGGAGAGGTGGAAGCAGGGAGAAGAACTGGAGCGGAAGCTGCAGGGGTAGCACTGCCTTGCTACTCGGCTACACCTCAAGCTAAGGACAGCGGTGGCGCAGCTCTGAGGGTGCTGCCTTCCAGAATTAGCCACATCGCCAGGCAGCGCTGCGGCTTCCGTTCCAGTGGGAGCAGGAGCCGCACATCATCAGGGGGAGAGCCGCAGGCGGCTCGAGAGCCGCGGGTTGGCCACCCTTGGTTTAGACAGATGAGGCTCTGTTATAAAAGCAGTCTTAGGCCCTTATTCAGATTCGAGCGGTACGGCCCGCGTGCGGCCGTACCGCCGATGTTTTTACTCTGCACATGCGCAGAGGTCAATCTGCGCATGTGCAGCCCCCTTCGCCGCAGACGTATTCCGTCCGCCGCAAAGGGGGCGTATAGGGGCGTGAGAGGCTTCATGCCCTCATTTCCCTATGTGTACGCCCCGCGTTTCATGGGCGTTCCCATGCAAACGCGGGGCGTATGCATGGTAATGAGGGCATGACGCAACTCATGGGGGCGGAAAGCTGACGTCGCCGGACGTCAGCTTTCAGCCCCCATACAAGCTACCACACGGACGATTGTCCGTGTGGTCTCAGCTTGCGGGAGCTGCCGGGGCGTGCGGACCTGCCTTCGATGGTCGACGACCATCGAATGCAGGGGGCAGCTCCCACCATGGTGGAGGCGTACGCCTCCACCATTTTTATGCGGATCGCCAGCCGTCCGTGTACGGACGGCCGTGGCGATCCGTAGGGTGGGCGGGGATTGGTTTGTGCGGCCGGAGCCCCGTGTGCGGCTCTGGCCGCACCAACCAGAATAAGGGCCTTAGTGTGGTAATCCAAGGGTAGTTACTTGCTGGTTCCAGGGGGAGAGATCTTCGTCTGCCGGCAGACTTCACCTCTTGCCGCGGTCAACGTGTTTGTATAGTGCCGCGTCTGGAGGGATCGATTAGCTCTGGGATCAACGCATTTCACCTGTGTGACAGGCTTCCTCGGGATAAGTCAGAGTAATCAAGTTCTAAAGGCCGAAAGGATAATTTAGCCCTGGGAACAGCTGTTTTAGATATGGCCAGGAAAGTAACAATTTTGTCTAGCTCTGGACCAATCAAGGTATCTCCTGCATAAAGGAGGGATTCCAGTGCCTTCTTAGAAGTATCATCTGCCTGCCAAGAGTGTAGCCATAGGTTACCCCTAGCTGCAATAGAAGAGACGGCGGCCCTAGAGGCCAAGACCGCTCTATCCAAGGCCACTTCTCCCAAGTAAACATTACCTTTTTGCAAGTTAGTATCTAGCAAAAGCAAGTTCTTCCTACTAGTCTTAGAATAAAGGCCTTGGTGTAGCAGATCTAACCAAGAGACCATGGATTAATTAACCCAGACTGACACCATGGCAGGTCTGACAATAGTGCCCACATGAGTATAAATCAATTTAAAAAAGGATTCCAGCTTTCTATCAGTTGGGTCCTTTAAGGATGATGTGTCACTAAGCGAGCCACATGAGAACCACATGCTGGTGAAGCTTCCCACATGGACCATTCTTTGGATGCTTGTGAATAAAAGGACCCAAAGCATTTTGAAAGCTGAAACCTTGTATCATGTTTAGCCCATGCTTGTTCTAGCATGTCCTTTAACTGAGAGGAAGAAGGGAACACTTTATTGTTTCTTAAAGACTTGTGCTTTAGAGTGTGGTCCCTGAGATTCCTATTCAAGGTTGAGTAGTGCCTGTACCTCACTAACAAGGTACATCTATTTCCCCTATGCTCAACACCTCATCTGCAGGTGAAGGGGTATCTAGGTCAGACACGTGGGAGGTGCTGCTTTCAGATCTGAACCTGAATCCAACTCACACATGGTTGTGGATGTTCACTGGGTGGTCGGCAGGCTCCTGAGACATTTGTCCCTTTGCAGAATCTGCTGCATAGATGTAGAAATCTGAGAACTCCTGCACAGACTGAGCAATGGGGTGTCCATGGAGGTTCCATAAGGGAAGGCAGGAGAGCCCAGTGGGGGAGCAGAGAGGGTCGCCACTTTGGGGGCAGGAGGGGCAGTAGCTATCCTCTCCACCAAGTGTGCCATGACTTGTGTCATCGGATCGGCCCATGCGGGTTCAGACAGGGGGAACCAGCCAGGATGTCCATACCAGGGATTGGAGCACAAGCCTTACAGTGCGTGGTCCCTTAATGGTCCTGTGAAGAAAGCAGGTTAGGGCAACCCAGTGCATAAACGAGGGTCTGCAGCCAAAGCTTTCTTTCCCCTGGATGACATATTTGTCAGATAGTATCAACCAGCTGACAGTGTTAATGGTAACGATACAATTAACCCCTTCACGACATATGACGTATATATACGTCATATGTCGGTTGCGGGGGAATCAAGCCAGCTCACGGAGTGAGCTGGCTTGAAAGAGAGCAGGTAATGGCTGTATATTACAGCCAGGTCCCTGCTCTCACGGCCACGAGAGGCGAGTTCGCCGATCGTGGCCGTTTAACCCTTTAAGCACCGCGGGCAAAGCGCCCGCAGTGCTTAAATAGCTGATCGGAGGGGGGGCGCCCCCCTCCGGCGCCGATCGGGGCCCCCCGCAGCGAGATCGGAGGGTGCCGATCGGTTGCCATGGTAGCCAGGGGTCTAATGTAGACCCCTGTGCTGGCCGTGTATGCATACCTATTACATCCTGCCTCAGGCAGGATGTAATAGGAAGTGCATAAAATCACTACGTTCAGCCATAGAGCTCTATGGCTGAACCTAGTACAGGCGATCGCGCCCCCTAGTGGTCAAGTACACTAGGGGGCCTTGTAGTAAAAGTAAAAAAAAAAAAAAAATAAAGTTTAAAAATAATAAAAAAAAAAAAAAAAATTAAAAGTTCAAATCACCCCCCTTTCCCCATTTCCCAAATAAAAATAAATAAAAAATAAAAAAAATAAACATATTTGGTATCGCCGCGTTCCTAAAAGTCCGATCTATTAAAATATAACATTAGTTATCCCGCACGGTTAAAGGCGTAAACGGAAAATAATCCCCAACGCCAAAACTACGTTTTTTGGTCGCATCGCGTACCCAAAAAAAAATAACTAAAAGAGATCAGAAAGTCGCCCATATCCCATAATGGTATTAATTAAAAAGTACACTTCAGCCCGCAAAAAATGAGCCCTCACCCAGGTCCGTAGGTGGAAAAATAAAAAAGTTATAAGCCGCAGAACATGGCGACGCAACGCAAATTAGAAAAACCGTAAAAGTTGCGATTTTTTTTTTTAGTGGTGAAACATAACGAAAACTATATAAGTTTGGTAACACCAGAATCGTAACGACCCATAGAATAAAGATAACCCATCATTTTAAACGAACTATGAACTCCAAAAAAACCGTAACCAGCGCAAAATTGTGCAATGGCGTTTTTTTTTTTTTTTACCCCACATTGAATTATTTCCTGATTCCCCAGAATATTATACGGTATAGTAAATGGTACCATTACAAAGTACAACTTGTCCCGCAAAAAAAAAGCCCTCATGTGTCTATATAGCCGGAAAATTAAAAAAGTTACGCTTATTTGAACGCAAGGAGGAAAAAAAAAAAAAAAATTACCTTAAAAGGCAATGTCGTGAAGGGGTTAAATAACAATTCCACAATAATATTCACTAACAATAAGGAATGTCTGCTAAGGGAAAGATACAGCCTAAAGTAACAGCAGGAATACCCCCAGAGGCAGCCTGGGCATCAATAACTCCACTGAGAAAGTATGAACACAATCTCACAGACAGAGGATGCAGTAAATATATGTGAAATAGCACAACTGTTCAGCACAAGCAGGTAGGAGAATCCCTGACCAGGTCCAGAAGAGACGTATAGGGGGACTATAATACATATATGGATAGGTGGTGCTCTACTGTTGATCAATTCCAAATAATGGACAGTCTTACATATGAATATTCAAGTCCCAAAAATATTTTTCTCCAAGATAAATAAAAAGAAAAGTGTATATAGTGTAGTATATCCAAGCAAAGTTTCTATAATAAATAGTTTCAGATTTTCTTTTCAGATGATTTTGTTATAGGTTCAAAATGGAAATCCAACAGGGTGCAGGGGTTGGCACAGATTTCTACATCTATGACACAAAATGAGACAAACACCTGTAAATAGGGGGAAAAGCACCCTTAGTAAGGTGCCTGTACAACAAGCAATGGGGCAGATGTATTAAGCCTTATCAAGAGATACATGCAAGGGTGATAAAGAGAGATAAATGACCAACCAATCACCTCCTAACTGCCATGTTACAGGCTGTGTTTGAAAAAAGTCAGTAAGGAGCTGATTGGCTGGACGTTTATCTCCAGGGCCGGACTGGCCATCTGGCTCTTCTGGCAAATGCCAGAAGGGCTGATGGCCTTGTGGGCCAATTTTGTGAAGACTGCAGTAGCGCCGCTGATGCCTCCTGGGCTTCATTGTGTGCCGCACCGCCCCCGCATCATTAGCATATTGACACCATGATGCTGCAGCGTCATGATGCGGCCGCCCCTGAGCCCGCTGCCTCTGTCCTGGACTCCTAGCCATCACTGTGTGCCGTGCCGCCCAGCATGTATTTTGCATTTCACATCATGATGCCGCAGCATCATGACACGCCTGCACCTGACCTGCCGGCGCCACCAATGCCTTGCAGGGGGAGCTGAGGGGCCGGCCACGTGGAGGGTGTAGTCAGATCCATCCTGCTGTGCTGTCAGTGCCACAGACTGCAAGACTAGCTACTACTAGTAAGTGTCCTGTGCTCTTGTTTGTCTATGACGGTCTGTAATGGACATCACGATGTGTGCCATACTGTGTAATGGGCATTACGGTGTGTGTCATAATATGTAATGGGCAATACAGTGTGCAGTAATGTGTAATGAGCTTAATGGTGTGTTCCATAATATGTAATGGACATAATTGTGTGTTCCATAATGTGTAATGGGCATAACAGTGTGTTCCATAATGTATAATGGGCATAACAGTGTGTTCCATAATGTGTAATGCCTCCTTTCCATGAGTCCACGCCCCATTTTCGCTGCACTGCTTTGCCGTGCAAGGGTCTCACCTGCTGCAGGTGGGCCTGTATGCTCAAAATGCCAGGGCCGATTTCTGGTCCCAGTCCGACCCTGTTTCCCCCACAGGGGGTTTTCCCTCTCCTGAGTGCTAAAGGATGACTCTTTGTGAGTCACAAGGCTACCACCAGCTTGGCCCTCTTAAAGTACAAGCTTGTAAGAATGACTGGCCAATCTTGGTCAAATATTTTCTAACATAATGCAGAGTAAAAAATTAACGTAACTTACTTAAAAACTCAATAAAGTTATTTACTTAAAAAAATAAATTTTGCTTGATTGTGTCTTTGGTTTATGTATGTATACTATCAGAAGCTGAAGGGGTTGTAAGGCCTTTCAAAGTCAATGAGACCAGAACAGGTAATGGGAAGTAATACAGTAGTTGGGGAGCTGAGAAATCTACATTTTATATACTATAGAGCATGGGGAAAGGCGTACAGTTTGATGATAATAAAATTGAGGATGTTACTGGAAAAATGATCACAATGGATGGATGCTGCTGATAGGTCAAGAATTAGGTAGACATTTTTTATCCGTATGTAAGTAGGAGATACTGTGCATACTGTAAAGACGATAATAATTATACCATAACTGGGGGAGAAACCCTTAAGTGTATCATCAAAAAGAGGATCCAGTGACATTTTGCAAATAAAGAAAAATAAGAGAGAAAAAAATGAAAAAAACAAAGAAAAGAGAAACAAAATCAAACCAAAAATAAGAACAAAATAAAATACTGTAAAACCAAACAAAATATATTACTTCCTAAATACCTATTAACCCCTTCCCGACATTTGACGTACATTTACGTCATGGTCGGGATGTACTTCCCGACACATGGCATAAATGTACGTCATGCCTGTAAACTGTCACCGCGTCTATAGACGCGGTGACAGAGGGACGATGGCTGCTGTCCCTGACAGCAGACATCTTCCCTCATTGCCCAGGGGGGGCAGCTATGCCCCCCCCCATCGGCGATCGCTGTGATTGGCTGTTCAAATGTGAACAGCCAATTACAGCGTTTTCTGTGTACCGGCGAATAACGTCGCTCGGTAACACAGGGATCGGTGGTGATTGGTGCTGTTAAGTACAGCACCAATCACCACCGGGTGTAAAGGGGTCACTGGTGGTCACCCCACCTCACCCCACTTGCCCCCAAGGCTGTGATTGGTCCGTCGGACCGACGGACCAATCACAGCCATTACACCTCACAGAAAATAACGGAGACAGCCCTGCAGCCGCCATTCCGGTCAGGAACAGCGTGCAGAGCGGTCTCCGTGCCCATCTGTCCCCTTATACTGACCTGATCAGCGTTGGTGGCATCCGTGCTGCCAGCTGCTGGTGCTTCCTGGTTGCTGTTGCTTCCTGGTGCTTGTGCTGCTGCTGCTGCAGCGTCATTGTGTCATAGAACATAATATTGTATAATATAATTTTGTCTCTGCTGCCCCCTGCTGCCCCCCTTTTGTGCTGATCAGTATAAATTAACTGATCAGCAACTTTTTGGGGGTGCAGATTTTTTTTTTTATATATATACCCCGTCAGGTTGCACCAAAAGTTGTGTGCCTGCTGCCCCTCACTGCTAATCAGTGTTGCATCACTGATCAGCAGTTTTTTTTTTTTTTTTGAGGGTGTTGTGGGGGGTTTTTTTTAAATTTTTTTTACACCCACGGTGATTTTGTGGGTGTCCTGTGGCCGCTGAGCGCTGATCAGTGACGTACATCACTGATCAGCATTTTTGGCACAGGGTTGATCTAATTTTTTTTTTTTGGGATCAAATTCCTGTTGCCTTTGACTCATCAGCATTTTTTTTAATTTTTTTTTTTTTGGAGGGTGCTGTGGGTTTTTTTTTTTTTAATTTTTTTTACACCCACGGTGATTTTGTGTGTGTCCTGTGGCCGCTGAGCGCTGATCAGTGACGGACGTTACTGACCAACATCTGTGCTCAATTTTTGGCGCAGGAGCTTTTTTTTTTTTCTTTTAACTTACACGTGTTAAAGCACTACATACACACTACATACCCCCCGTGTTGAAATAAAGTTTGTACCCCCCCCCTACACTATACACGTGTTGAAACACTACACTTACACAAACACAAAAATAATAAAAATGTCCCAATCATCGCAAAGACTGTTTTCAGCGGAGGAGGCATATGCCCTTATTGCCTCTGACACTGACACAGCCAGTGAAGTAAGCGATGAATTTGCATTCGTCTTAAGCTCCTCTTCCTCCTCTAGTGATGAGGGCCCCCCTCAAAGACGCCCCCGTAGAGCAGCTGAGACCCCCCCCCCCCCCAATGATTGATCTCGTATGGACCCCACCACCAGACAATTTTGAGCCCCAGGTTCCTGAGTTTTTGGCCAACCCAGGAATCCAATTTGATACTACAGGCCTCAAAGAAATTGACTATTTCAAAGTCTTTTTCTCTGATGATTTTATGGTACTTATGTAGTATCTGGGCTGCCGATTTTGTGATTGTATGCCTTAATTTAAGGCATACAATCAGATGCGATGCGATTCGATGCGATTTTGCATAGGATTCAATGTTAAGAAGGTCCTGTTCATTTTCCCACTATCCAAGTGGGCATAGGGTTGATTTTATATAGCGTGGCGAGCGCAGCGAGCCACCGAGCCTGAAGCGTGGCGAGCGGAGCGAGCCCCGCGAGGGGACGCATATTTCTTAAAAAGTATTCTGTGTCCCCTCGCGGGGCTCGCTACGCTCGCCACGCTTCGGGCTCGGTGGCTCGCTACGCTCGCCACAAGTTTATATCCAACTCCATGCCCACTTGGATAGTGTGGAAAGGATTGAATTCTATGTTAAAATGGACTCAGACCATTTTAACATTGAATCCTATGGAAAAATCTTGACCATCGCATCGCATACGATTTGGTCGCATGCGATGCGATGCGATTCGATGCGATCCGATTTCTAAATCGGACGCCCAGATACTACATAAGTACAGATTTTATAAATTTAATGGTGGACCAAAGTAATTTATATGCCCAGCAGTTTATTGCCCAAAACCCCACGTCATCATTTGCTAGGTGGACCCCTGTAGATGCAGTAGAGATGATGACGTTTTGGGGTCTGGTGTTACATATGGGCATAGTGAAAAAGCCAGAAATAAGACAATATTGGAGTACAGATGTTCTGTACAGCACCCCACTTCATCGTATGGCCATGACCCGGACTCGTTTTGAGACGATCCTTAAATTTTTGCATTACAACGATAATGCACAGTGCCCACCCAGAGATGATCCCACCTTTGACCGGCTATTCAAAGTCAGGCCGGTCATTGATCATTTCAGCGCCAAATTTGCTGAGATGTACATCCCCGAAAAATTCATTTGTGTAGACGAGTCACTTATACATTTTAAAGGAAGGGTTAAATTCCGCCAGTACCTTCCCAATAAGAGGGCAAGGTATGGCATAAAAATGTATAAGCTGTGTGAAAGTACCTCAGGGTACACCCACAGGTTTAGGGTATATGAAGGGAAGGACACAAGAATTGGAACGCCAGAATGCCCCCCCTCCCTCGTAGGTGTTAGTGGAAAGATTGTCTGGGATTTAGTGCACCCCTTCCTGGATAAGGGTTATCACCTCTATGTGGATAACTTTTACACCAGCATCCCCCTGTTTAAGGCCCTTGGTTCAAGAGGTACAGCAGCTTGCGGTACTGTGCGCAAGAACCAAAGAGACCTCCCAAAAACGCACGTTGCCCAATTACTGAGAAAGGGTGAAAGCAGGGCACAATCCACCGAAAATATGTTGTTGGTCAAATATAACGACAAGAGACAGTACCACCTCCGTCCCTGTACGAGGTACCAGTACCCACACCTCAAAACCTATTTGTATCCTAGATTACAATAAGTACATGGGCGGAGTGGATCTTTCAGATTAGGTACTGAAGCCGTACAGTGCCCTGCGGAAAACAAAAATATGGTATAAGAAGCTGGCCGTGTATATCATCCAGATGGCACTGTATAACGCTTACGTACTATTCCGTTCTACCAGCCAGACGGGGACATTTATGCACTTTCAAGAGGAAGTCATAAAGGGCCTAATATTTGGGAACCAGCAGGCAGAGGGCCCCAGTACTTCTAGTACTGGCCCCAGTACTTCTAGTACTGGCCCCCGTATTGTATCAGGGCAGCATTTTCCTAACGAAATCCCCTCCACTGGAAAAAAGGGCAGGACACAAAAAAGGTGCAAAGTTTGCTATAAAAAGGGAATAAGAAAGCAAACTATTTTCCACTGTGAAACTTGCCCCGACAAACCCGGCCTATGTATGAAGGAGTGTTTTAAAATATACCACACATCTATGGATTATTAGGTTCATCATTTCACCGTGCTTCGGGGGTCTTGCTAATGCGACATAGCACCCACCATTCATTCCACCAGAATCTGTGCTGCATAATCCAAATATCACTCCTTCCCTTCTGAGTCCTGCCATGCACCCAAATGGTATTTTTTTGTCACATATGAGGCATTGCCGTACTCGGGAGAAATTGCGGCACAGATTTTGGGGTGCTTTGTCTCCTTCATTCCTTGTGAAAATGAAAAATTTTGAGCCAGAACTGCATTTTTGTGTAAAAAAATGTAATTTTTCATTTTCACAGCCCAGTTGTACCAAAATTGGTGAAACCCCTGGGGGTTTGAAATGTACACTATACCCCTAGATGAATTCCCTGAGGGGTGTAGTTTGCAAAATGGGGTCACTTGTGGGGGGGTTCCACTGTATTGGTGCTTCGGGGGTCTTGCTAATGCGACATAGCACCCACCATTCATTCCACCAGAATCTGTGCTGCAAAATCCAAATATCACTCCTTCCCTTCTGAGTCCTGCCATGCACCCAAATGGTATTTTTTGGTCACATATGAGGCATTGCCGTACTCGGGAGAAATTGCGGCACAGATTTTGGGGTGCTTTGTCTCCTTCATTCCTTGTGAAAATGAAAAATTTTGAGCCAGAACTGCATTTTTGTGTAAAAAAATGTAATTTTTCATTTTCACAGCCCAGTTGTACCAAAATTGGTGAAACCCCTGGGGGTTTGAAATGTACACTATACCCCTAGATGAATTCCCTGAGGGGGGTGTAGTTTGCAAAATGGGGTCACTTGTGGGGGGGTTCCACTGTATTGGTGCTTCGGGGGTCTTGCTAATGCGACATAGCACCCACCATTCATTCCACCAGAATCTGTGCTGCAAAATCCAAATATCACTCCTTCCCTTCTGAGTCCTGCCATGCACCCAAATGGTATTTTTTGGTCACATATGAGGCATTGCCGTACTCGGGAGAAATTGCGGCACAGATTTTGGGGTGCTTTGTCTCCTTCATTCCTTGTGAAAATGAAAAATTTTGAGCCAGAACTGCATTTTTGTGTAAAAAAATGTAATTTTTCATTTTCACAGCCCAGTTGTACCAAAATTGGTGAAACCCCTGGGGGTTTGAAATGTACACTATACCCCTAGATGAATTCCCTGAGGGGTGTAGTTTGCAAAATGGGGTCACTTGTGGGGGGTTCCACTGTATTGGTGCTTCGGGGGTCTTGCTAATGCGACATAGCACCCACCATTCATTCCACCAGAATCTGTGCTGCAAAATCCAAATATCACTCCTTCCCTTCTGAGTCCTGCCATGCACCCAAATGGTATTTTTTGGTCACATATGAGGCATTGCCGTACTCGGGAGAAATTGCGGCACAGATTTTGGGGTGCTTTGTCTCCTTCATT
This sequence comes from Crinia signifera, assembly GCF_055691185.1. Lineage (NCBI taxonomy): Eukaryota > Metazoa > Chordata > Amphibia > Anura > Myobatrachidae > Crinia > Crinia signifera. The sequence continues at coordinate 189,183,884 of NC_139218.1, forward strand.
CCTTGTGAAAATGAAAAATTTTGAGCCAGAACTGCATTTTTGTGTAAAAAAATGTAATTTTTCATTTTCACAGCCCAGTTGTACCAAAATTGGTGAAACCCCTGGGGGTTTGAAACGTACACTATACCCCTAGATGAATTCCCTGAGGGGTGTAGTTTGCAAAATGGGGTCACTTGTGGGGGGGTTCCTAACTTTTAGCATCTTATGCTAAATCTATGGATTATTAGGTTCATCATTTCACCGTGCTTCGGGGGTCTTGCTAATGCGACATAGCACCCACCATTCATTCCACCAGAATCTGTGCTGCATAATCCAAATATCACTCCTTCCCTTCTGAGTCCTGCCATGCACCCAAATGGTATTTTTTTGTCACATATGAGGCCCTTTAATGCCCGCAGGCTGGGACTTGTGGTTCTCCAAGTCCCAGCTTGAAGGGTAGGCTTGCTGGGACTCATAGTTCCACAGTTTTAAACAATAGTTTTTTCATCTATTTTTTTACACCAGTATCAGCTCGATGCCCACCGCTCAGGGGCATCGAGGACAGCACCAGGCTTCAGCCTGGTCAGGCAAGTCCTGGAGGGGGGGGACCCCTTTATTGGGGGGATCCCCACTCCCCCAGGACCCCTGGCCAGGCTGACTGGTCAGTAGGGTTAATGCTTTGGCCGGGGGGACTTGTATAAAAAGTCTCCCCTCGTCTGTGGCATTACCCTGCTGGCTGGTTGTGCCTGGGGCTGGTTCTTACAATACGGGGGACCCCTAGTCATTTTAACCCCCGTATTTTGGGAACCAGCCCCGGACCTGGAGTCTGGAGTGGTTGTTAAAAATCGGGGAACCCCTATTTGTCGGGTTCCTTGGTTTTTAATTACCGGCCCCGGCTCTGTCAGCCTGGTGCTGGTTATGGCTGTGGGGGGGACCCCACGCTGTTTTTTTATTTATTTATTTTTATTTCTATTTTTTTTTACACACTGCAGCCTGCACGGATCTGACTGATCCATGCAGACTGCCTACATTAATTCGTATTAGCGGCCATATATACAGCCAGCTAATACTAATTAATACGTCATCGGAGGGTTACAAAGCAGTCGTATATGACTGCTTTGTAAATCCCCCTCCGGAACGCGACAAAGCATACCAGGTATGCTGTCATATTAATTCGTAGCAAGAATACGAATACAATTATTTGTATTCGGATTCTTAGTAAATTTCCCCCATCGTGTCTGGATTTTGTTTTTCATAAGGAGACCAGAAGCAACATGTTGCCAATTGCTGTAACCACCAGAGGAGAGCCAAACAAGAATGACAGACATCCACGGGCACTCGCTGGTTTGAAAGATACAGATAGGGTGCACTGTGCTCACCTTTTTGTCAGTTGTGGTTGGGCGCTGCTTTGTCTTAAGGGTATCCCAAGCCATTTTTGTTCATATATACTGTTTGGAGAATGGACATAAGCGCTGCCTGTATTTAAATGAAAATGTATTTTGTGTGTGTGGTGGTAAAATTATGAAACTGAGGGTAATTTTCACTTTATATTTCACTTTACGGTACTCTTTACTTAGAAGGGCGCCCACGATTTTGATCGCGGGCATCGTTAGTAAAAAATCTCGGGCATCTCGGGGATTGAATGCACTAAAAAATCGGGTGCGATCAACCGACGAGATGCCCGAGATTTCCCATAGGGAACAATGTTAAATGTCTCAATTGACCCAATTTTCCTGTTCAATGCCTCAATTGACCCGATTTTTCCATAGGAAACAATGTTAAATGGGCCACAGAGGCCAAATAGGCACCCTGAAGTGTATAATGGCCACCCGAATTGTTAACGCCACCCCACGATCAACGTCAACCCGATGCGTGGCGAGCGCAGCGAGCCCGCGAGGGGCGGTGGTACGCGTCCTACGACCTTTTCATACCCCCACTATCCACGTCGGCGTGGAGTTGAGAATAGAAAGTGTGGCGAGCGCAGCGAGCCACCGAGCCCGAAGCGTGGCGAGCGCAGCGAGCCCCGCGAGGGTACGCGGACAGCTGTGAAGCCCGCGAGGGGACGCGGATACCTGTGAAGGTATCCGCGTCCCCTCGCGGGGCTCGCTGCGCTCGCCACGCTTCGGGCTCGGTGGCTCGCTGCGCTCGCCACACTTTCTATTCTCAACTCCACGCCGACGTGGATAGTGGGGGTATGAAAAGGTCGTAGGACGCGTACCGCCGCCCCTCGCGGGCTCGCTGCGCTCGCCACGCTTCGGGTTGACGTTGATCATGGGGTGGCGTTAACAATTCGGGTGGCCATTATTCACTTCAGGGTGCCTATTTGGCCTCTGTGGCCCATTTAACATTGTTTCCTATGGAAAAATTGGGTCAATTGAGGCATTTAACAGGAAAATCGGGTCAATTGAGACATTTAACATTGTTCCCTATGGGAAATCTCGGGCATCTCGTCGGTTGATCGCACCCGATTTTTTAGTGCATTCAATCCCCGAGATGCCCGAGATGGGCGCCCTTCTAAGTAAAGAGTACCCACTTTACTAATTTGGACAAAAAATATAAAAAGTAAAAGAAAGCGTGGAAAAATTGGTAAAGGGTTGGAAAGTTGGTAAAAGCGAGCTGTTATAATGGTCAGTTCTGGTAGGTTTGATGGTTCCTCTTAATTGGTGTTTTATTCACACCTATATGGGGTTCCCCTTAGTAGGGAAATTTTCGTCACAGTATCACTATGGGGAGATTCCCTATTGGGGTTCAGGTGGTCTATACTAGACTCCTTTACACTCCCATAGGTCTTTTCTCTGTGGCCTATGGTCTCCCTCAGTGACTTGTGATGAAAATGTGAATGGCATGAAAGTTAATAGTTTGTTTTTATAGTCAAGTGTTGACATGAAGCAGCAGTGCCAGATTAAGCCTTCGGGGGGCCCGGGGCACTTTAGACAGGGGGGCCCCCTTGCACTTGTCATTACTGGCCGCAAACTACATGGGAGAATATTACATAGAGAATATGGGGTAGATTTATTAAGCTCAATGAAAGTGATAAACTGTCTGGTTGTTATCACCGGACAATCAGCTCCTACCTGTGAAGTTACAGGCTTGGTTTGTAAAATGACAGGTAAGAGCTGATTGGCCGGTGATAAAAAAAACAGACAGTTTATCACTTCACGAGCTTAATAAATCTACCACTATATCACTTAGTCAGCTCCCAGCAATGCATGCACACTTGTGCAGTCAGTGTACCTTGGCTCCCGGTGCTCAGCACCATTAATCATTGTCACATTGTCATCTGGGTCAGTGGTTCCCAACCTTTTTTATCTCCCGTACCCCTTGATTAGACTTTTAATTTATGAGTACCCCCTCATCTCAATTTGAAATACAGTATCCCCATACTTACGAGTGTAGTGGAAGTGAGCAGTATGCGTGTACTAATGCGTGTCCTTATATTAAGGAGTAGTGGAGGAGTAGTATGCAGTCAATAATCCTGTGTCTGGCCGCTGGCTGTGCACTGTCATCGGGGTTCCCACTAATGCCTGTAGGATTAATGCCACTGCTTTCTCGACACCTGACATGGGGCAGATGATTGCTGATGTTTGAGGCCAGCATAGGTACAGTAGCTCCTAGTGGATTGCTGGTCAGGTAAAAGCAAAAGGAGACACAACGTGGTTCGTCTCCATGGTAATGGGAGTCTTCTGCCGCCATCAAAAGACTTTTCCTTCTTCCGCCATTACCAATGTTATTTTCAAGTACCCCCAACTAGTACCCCAGGTTGGGAGCCACTGATCTAGGTGAAGCTGCAGCACTACCCCACTCCCACGCACAAAACCTTAAGCTAAAAAAAATATAAAAAATAAATTAAATAAAATACATGCCAACCACAGGGGGCCCCTAGCTAGAGGGGGGCCCAGGGGTATTGACCCCTTTGCCCCTGCTTTAATCCGGCGCTCGTGTGCCGAGTGCTGGACCGGGCATCAGGGGCTGAGTGGGAGGTCTAGCCTTGGGACCCCTCAGGACATTGAGGCCCGGGACGGCTATTCCCTTCAACCCTGCTGTCACCGGGCCTGGTTCCAGGTTCCACAGACTGTTGCAGTTCCAGGCCCTGTGTGGCATCTGTACTGCAGGAATTAATGTAAGTGAAAGTGTAATGCAGGGAGTTAACCTTCGGTGGTGGAGAATATTGGTGTGCAGGGAAGCGTGTAGTTGTACAGGTTGATGTGCTGGGGGGGGGGGGGGGGGGATGTTGGTGGGCTGAGTGGGCACATGGTTAAATCTAATTCTTCCACACTAAAGGATCCCTGATGTCACAACCACATGACATTTGACAACAGGGGGAGGAGCAGGGTTTAAACATGGGACCCCCAAATATGATGTGATCCTTTTGCTCGCCTGTTTCAGGCATGGTGGCTTGCTCAGCTCCATTTCGCTTGCCACATGGTTACTAAAGGCAAATAGATGTTAATGTGGATAGTAACAGTACTAGTCCAATGACAATGCTCCTTCCCTTGCCCTCATGTGTCACATGACTGATGTCAGACAACCATTAGCCCACTAGGATCTATCAATTACCATGGGCATGTTGGTGTACTGGAAGGTCATGTCAATGCCTAGCATGGGCATGTTAGTGTGTTTTAGGGCATGTTGGTGTGCGTGGGAGGCAATGGTTTAACTAGAAATTTTGCACATACCACCCCCCCCCCCCCCCCCCCCCCCCCCCGCCACCCCAAATTCTGGCATTTTCCCTCATCCCCATACATTTATTACAAATTTTTGCCTAAATTCTCGTTGCCAGGGTTTCATGATTATTGACCGGAGTAACCTGCTTGTTGCTAGGGGTTTCATGCTCATTACCACGGGTTATATGCTTGTAGCCAGGGGTTTCCTGCTCTTTTTTGCAGGGGTTTCTTATTCATTGCCAGAGGCTTTGGGTGACATTCTATGCTATGCAAAATCCGCATGTTTTTTATCGCACCAAATCGCACTTTTGAAAATCGCAAGATTGTTCCGTTTTTCGCATATTTAATGAGATGCGAAAAACGGGCCAAATAGTGCGAATAGGTGCGATTTGGTGCGATGTATTTAGTCCTGAAAATGTGTGATTTTCAGGTCTGAAAATCGCACGTTTGCAGGAAATCGCAATTAAAAAAAAAAAAAAAACAGCGCGGGGTCCCCCGCCAGAGCATAACCAGCCCCGGGCTCATTGAGCCGGTGCTGGTGACATAAAATCAGGGTCCCCGACAAATAGGGGTCCCCTTGATTTAATGAAACCAGCACCAGGCTCAAGGTCCGGCGCTGGTTCCCGAAATACGGGGGACAAAATGACTAGGGGTCCCCCGTATTTTAAGAACCAGCACCAGACCCAACCAGCCAGCAGGGTAATGCCACAGCCGGGGGACACTTATTATATAAGGTCCCGCGGCCAAAGCATTATCCCCCTGGCTGGTCAGCATGGGCAGGGGTCCTGGGGAAGTGGGGACCCCCCAATGAAGGGGTCCCCCCCCTCCAGGACTTACCAGTCCATGCTGAAAGTCCGGGGCTGTCCCCGATGCCCCTGGGCGGTGGGCATCGGGCTGATGCAAAGTGTAAAAAAAAGATTAAAAACTATTGTTTTCTACTGTAGAACTATGAGTCCCAGCAAGCCTACCCCGCATGCTGGGACTTGGAGAACCACAAGTCCCAGCATGCGGGGCATTAAAGGGCCCGCTGGCACTTGTACTTCTACAGTACAAAAAATAGTTAAATAAAACACACTGACACCCTGAAAAATAAAAGTTTAATACATACATAACACACACACTGATACTTACCTACCTTGAGCCCGTAGGTCGGTCCCTGGATCCTGGGTCCGGGGTCCGGTGCTCCTGGACAGAAGAGTCCGGTTCCGGGGCCTTGGTCCTGGTTCCGGGGCTGGTCCGGGGTCCTGGGCTCCAGGGCTGATGTCTCCGGGGTCCAGGATCCGAAGTAGTCCAAAAGGGGTTCCTAAGGAAGGAAATCCTACTCACCTGGTCCCCGGCGACGACCTCGGCATCCTCTCCGGCAGACGCGCTGCTCCCGGCTGGTACCCGCTCACGGACTGGAGAGGCGCAGAGATGTTTCATCTTCCGCGCCTTCCCTCAGAATGATTCTATTGGCCACCTAGCGGCCAATCAGGAGCCGAGAATCATTCGGAGGAAAGGCGCGAAAGATGAAACATCTCTGCGCCTCTCCAGTCCGTGAGCGGGTACCAGCCGGGAGCAGCGCGTCTGCCGGAGAGGATGCCGAGGTCGTCGCCGGGGACCAGGTGAGTAGGATTTCCTTCCTTAGGAACCCCTTTTGGACTACTTCGGATCCTGGACCCCGGAGACATCAGCCCTGGAGCCCAGGACCCCGGACCAGCCCCGGAACCAGGACCAAGGCCCCGGAACCAGACTCTTCTGTCCAGGAGCACCGGACCCCGGACCCATGATCCAGGGACGACCTACGGGCTCAAGGTAGGTAAGTATCAGTGTGTGTGTTATGTATGTATTAAACTTTTATTTTTCAGGGTGTCAGTGTGTTTTATTTAACTATTTTTTGTACTGTAGAAGTGCAAGTGCCAGCGGGCCCTTTAATGCCCCGCATGCTGGGACTTGTGGTTCTCCAAGTCCCAGCATGCGGGGTAGGCTTGCTGGGACTCATAGTTCTACAGTAGAAAACAATAGTTTTTAATCTTTTTTTTACACTTTGCATCAGCCCGATGCCCACCGCCCAGGGGCATCGGGGACAGCCCCGGACTTTCAGCATGGGCTGGTAAGTCCTGGAGGGGGGGGACCCCTTCATTGAGGGGGTCCCCACTTCCCCAGGACCCCTGCCTATGCTGACCAGCCAGGGGGATAATGCTTTGGCCGCGGGACCTTATATAATAAGTGTCCCCCGGCTGTGGCATTACCTGCTGGCTGGTTGGGTCTGGTGCTGGTTCTTAAAATACGGGGGACCCCTAGTCATTTTGTCCCCCGTATTTCGGGAACCAGCGCCGGACCTTGAGCCTGGTGCTGGTTTCATTAAATCAAGGGGACCCCTATTTGTCGGGGACCCTGATTTTATGTCACCAGCACCGGCTCAATGAGCCCGGGGCTGGTTATGCTCTGGCGGGGGACCCCGCGCTGGTTTTTATTTTATTTTAACTGTTTAAACTTTTTTTTACACCAGAACCCTGCACAGATCGCAATGATCTGTGCAGGGTTCTGGCTAATTCGCCCATCAGAACCTGGTCTGATTTTTGGGCGAATTATAGACACAGTTTATACAAATCGCATACCATTAAATATGCGATTTGTATACTTTTTAATGTGAAAACATCTGGATGCGATGTGCTGCGAAAAGCAGCCATCGCATTTCCAGTGTGTCCAACTTGTTGGCCAAAATCGCACTTTTTTCACATTTCCGCAGCTCATTAACCCCTTCCCGACATTGCCTTTTATGCTAATTTTTTTATTTTTTTTCCTCCTTGCGTTCAAATAAGCGTAACTTTTTTAATTTTCCGGCTATATAGACACATGAGGGCTTTTTTTTTGCGGGACAAGTTGTACTTTGTAATGGTACCATTTACTATACCGTATAATATTCTGGGGAATCAGGAAATAATTCAATGTGGGGTAAAAAAAAAAAAAAACCGCCATTCCACAATTTTGCGCTGGTTACGGTTTTTTTGGAGTTCATAGTTCGTTTAAAATGATGGGTTATCTTTATTCTATGGGTCGTTACGATTCTGGTGATACCAAACTTATATAGTTTTCGTTATGTTTTACCACTAAAAAAAAAAATCGCAACTTTTACGGTTTTTCTAATTTGCGTTGCGTCGCCATGTTCTGCGGCTTATAACTTTTTTATTTTTCCACCTACGGACCTGGGTGAGGGCTCATTTTTTGCGGGCTGAAGTGTACTTTTTAATTAATTTAATTATGGGATATGGGCGACTTTCTGATCTCTTTTAGTTATTTTTTTTTGGGTACGCGATGCGACCAAAAAACGTAGTTTTGGCGTTTGGAATTATTTTCCGTTTACGCCTTTAACCGTGCGGGATAACTAATGTTATATTTTAATAGATCGGACTTTTAGGAACGCGGCGATACCAAATATGTTTTTTTTTTTATTTTTTATTTATTTTTATTTGTGAAATGGGGAAAGGGGGGTGATTTGAACTTTTAATATTTTTTTATTTTTTTTTATTTTTAAACTTTATTTTTTTATTTTTTTTACTTTTACTACAAGGCCCCCTAGTGTACTTGACCACTAGGGGGCGCGATCGCCTGTACTAGGTTCAGCCATAGAGCTCTATGGCTGAACGTAGTGATTTTATGCACTTCCTATTACATCCTGCCTGAGGCAGGATGTAATAGGTATGCATACACGGCCAGCACAGGGGTCTACATTAGACCCCTGGCTACCATGGCAACCGATCGGCACCCTCCGATCTCGCTGCGGGGGGCCCCGATCGGCGCCGGAGGGGGGCGCCCCCCCTCCGATCAGCTATTTAAGCACTGCGGTCGCTTTGCCCGCGGTGCTTAAAGGGTTAAACGGCCACGATCGGCGAACTCGCCGCTCGTGGCCGTGAGAGCAGGGACCTGGCTGTAATATACAGCCATTACCTGCTCTCTGTCAAGCCAGCTCACTCCGTGAGCTGGCTTGATTCCCCCGCACCCGACATATGACGTAAATGTACGTCATATGTCGGGAAGGGGTTAAATATGCGAAAATGGAAAAACATGCGATTTCGGCCGTTTTTGCGAAAAAAACGCAAAAAAAAAAAAAAAACGCAAATCATAGAATGTCACCCTTTGTGTTTGTTACCAGTGGGAAACATGCTCATTGCCAGGGAGTTACATGCTCTTTGCCAGGGAGTTACATGCCCATTGTCAGGGGCAATATATATATATATATATATATATATATATATAAATATATATAAAATCTGTAGCAATATATGCTACCCTGTAGAATCTCTAGCATCTTTCTGTCTGTCCAGTAGAGACTCTGGGTGGAAATTTACTAAGATGGGTCTTTTATTTTACATGGGCTGTTGCTATGGGCAACCAATCAAAATCGACTTCTTATTTATTTAGCTCCTTCTAGAAGATAGATACAATCTGATTGGTTGCCCATAGCAACATTCCATTTAAAATATAACTCCCATCTTAGTAAATTTCCCCCTAGTATCTGTCTTCTCCAAGACACCGGACATATTTGGAGGGACTTTTCAGCAGATTCCATATGGAAGACCAGACCCATTGGCTCCCCCAAGCCACCACTTGGGCTGCTGTGCCATTGTTACGCCACTGCTGGGAGGGCATGTAATGTGCTTGGAGTGCGTGTTGGTGTTTTGGAGGGCATGTAATGTGCTGGGGGGCATGTTGGAGTAATAAAATAAAACAAAATACATTTAACTAGGCTGTTGGCACCTACAATTTAGATAATAAATACTCAATCTTTCACTGCAACCTGAGGAAAGGGTTGTGGTGTGAAACATATTGGGCGAGATTTATTGTGTTGACCGTTTTTCAGAAAATGCGATTTTAACTCAAATCGCCGTGTATCGCCATTTTTTAAAATCGCATTTTTTCCAGAAATCGCGTATTGAATGGCTGGCGCAATGCCGCCTGAAAAGTGCGATAGATGGCGATAGACGGCGATAAGGTGCGAATTGAGTCGATGTAATACACCATAAAAGTGCGATTTCCGGGTTAGGTCATGTGCGTATTTGCGGCCAACCGGAATGCGATTTACTCCAATACACCTGATCAGCCCATACAACATGCTAACCTATTGGCCCACCTTAGTCCCTTGCAATACGCATCACACCCCCTATATAAAGGGGCGCAGACGCCATTTTACCCTTTGAAAGGGAGTAAGGCGTTTGAGATGGAGAGGAGCAGTGATAAGGTGCAGAGGAGGCAGAGGGACAGCCAGCTTGGGCCCAAATACCCCAACCACTGGGAGAGGTAGGGGAGTGAGAGGCAGCACTGCCAGAGGCAGGACAGGGAGAGCCAGCATGCTCCCAGCAAGAGCTGCGCCAGGGAGAGGCCACATGGTGGAAGCTGAGCAGGTGGCTATGGAGGATGTGGAGGAAGCAGGCACAAGCCATGTGTCCTCACAGGAGGAACAGAGTGCCAGGCACACAGAGGAGGAGCTGCAAGAGGGTGATTTCTCAGAGGTGGACTGGCCTGTGCAGGAGGCTGATGAAGCAGACTTGGAGGTGCTGGGGGAAGAAGCAGGACAGGAGGAGGAGGAGGTGGAAGAGGGTGAGGCTGAAAATGTGGAGGAGGAGGAGGATGATGCAGCTCCTACAGCTAGTGGGAGGAAAGTCAGGTTCTCTTATGAGGAGAATATGGCCCTGGTGCGTGCACTCTTGCCCCTGTATGACCGCCTACTTGGTCCTCACCATCACTGCACAAGTGTGGCAAGAAAGAAGGGGATGTGGGACAATATCACCTCTGTGGTAAATGCAGTTAGCACACACAAGAGGAGTGTGTGCAACATCAAAAAACGATACAATGACATCAAGCGCCTCCTCAAAGCCAAGCTTGCCCTGGAGAAGAAAGAGGCCTGTCGCACAGGAGGTGGCCCTAGGCAGGAAGTCTGCTTTAAGGTCTATGAGAGGCTGCTACGCCGAATCATCCCACCGGAGGTGCTTTCCGGCATCCACATTGCCGACACAGACAGGCCCCCCACTCCACCGCCAACTGGTAAGTGTCCACACATGTCAACTACACATTTTGCTATGTCATGTGCGCATGCTATTATGGTGGTATGCTTTATGTGTCCAAAAGATTGCTGTGTGTGGAACTACATATCCCAGCAAAATCACATTTTGCTAGCTTGCATTGCTAAATAATGGACTGTGCATTTTGCTGGGTTATGTAGTTCCACAGATCCAATTAATGTGTGCTGTCCTAATCACTGTAGGGCTGCAGTGTACTTAATTGTTAATCCATATCAATCCTCTGGGTAGTTGGAAAAGAACTTTACAGTCACTTTTACATGTGTAATCTGCTGGTATTTCCTGTTATTTGCAAGTGGATTTAAAATATCGTTCACAGTCATAATATTGAAATAACCACTTCAGTTCAAAGTCTTCACATTCCTTATGTAATCATATCAGAGTAAAAAAGTTTGATTTTGGTCAACTTTTTATCAGCATATTTGAAAAGTGACAGTTAGGTGCAAATGATCATTATGGAAAATGTCTTCTTTCAAACAGCTCCATCCTGCCTGCAGGTGAGATATCATACTGTTACACAAACACATTGCACATTTCACACATGGCTGTCCCCACCACAGTAGCCTGTGCCAATGCATAATGCATGAGCAACACCTAACCATTCCAACTAAGGTAACATGACCCACCATACACCAATCTACATAGCATACTTACCACTCTTTTCTCATTTGTAGGTCCTTCACAACCGATGCCAGAACCTACGGATCCCATGCAAAATATGGATGACATGAGTGAAATCATCCTTGAGACGGTGCCATAGTTGGAACCTGCACAAAACCAAGCACACCCAGTCAATGAGGCCCCCTATACATAGTCACATAGGCAGCAGCCCCCAATCATTGCAGCCACCAACACCCCCACTAGTGCGGAGGAGTTGGCGCAATCCATCCATCTTTTCAAGGGGAAACAACTAGCTTTTATGGAGGTGCAGACCACCCAACTAGAAACCGTTAAGGGGTATGTGCGTAACATAGCTCTGCAAATGATACGAATTTCTTAAAGTGTGCGGGCTAATGTAGGGACACAAATTCGTCTTGTCAGACACACGCTTAGCAGAAATTGGCCAAGCCATTCAGGGCCAAACTACTAATTTTAGAGCACTAAATGCCAATATGGTTGAACAGACCCAAGCTATTAATGGGCAAACAACTGCGTTGATGTCCCTACAAACGCAACTCAGCCTCAGTGCAACTACTTTGTTAGGTCAGCACCAAACCACATCTACCCAAAGTAGTAGTGTCTCCTCCACACCCATGAGTGGGTCCCCCACTACTCCCCCACGGCGTAGTGTCCGTACTAGGGGTGGTGGTGCCACTAGTGGTAAGGGTGCTAATACCCGGCCTGTATTCAAAAATGAATAATGTTGTTTGCATTTACATGTGTATCATGTTCTTTCTTTTTTCCTTCACTCATGCAGTGAATGTTCATGAAAATTCTTTTATATGGTATGGGCTATGCCTAAATGTTTCTGCAAGTAAAAATTATTTGCATCCAGCACACTTGTTGTCATTCTTTACAAATGATTACCCACACTGTTCTATTATGTATTGTCAACTAGTGACATTTTAGCAGCCACGGGACTTTGGGTTGTGTGTGCTTATTTGTCATGGAATTTTAAGGAAATAGTCACATTTGAAGGGGATAAGCATTGGGAATTGCATACTGTATGTAGGCGCCACTTGTTTTGCTACATTTCAACCACCTCAGATCAATGATCCATGTCACTTCCATCCATTAAGCCTATGCTAATTTGTATTTGCCAACATTTTTACACACAGAAAACTACAGTACTTACTTGACATTGTTATAGGTGTTATCATGTTGCCAGGCATAAAGTATGCTGTGGTGGGGTAGCTTGCAGGTGTTGGCCATTATTGTTGGTCTGCTTCTGGGCAATAAACATGGACAGGGAAAAATGTAATGTTACCAATGTATGTGTGTTACAGGTTCCCCTTTACTATTCATTGTACACACAAAAATTACCTGTGAAATGCTGCAGGATCATCTGTGTATGGACCACATCCCCCCTCCGTGTACTTCTCACTACAACATCAGTAGTTTGAGCTTCCTGCATGACTGCTGCAGTGGCCACATCTACATAATTTGGTTGACCCAAAGCTATGTTATGCAGCATGCAGCAAGCCTGGACAACCAAAACCACTTTGGCAGGGTGGTATAGCAGTGTACCTGCTGACCTGTCCAAACACCGAAATCGGCTTTTCAGGTGCGTTCCACTACATTGCGGGTAGCAATATGTGCAGCATTGTAGCGGTGCTGTGCAGGGCTTTGTGGGTTCCGCAGAGGTGTCATGAGCAACGAATGACACCCATATCCTGAGTCACCTAACATGTAAAGGGATTTGTGTGGTCACATATCATGTGGGTAATTTGCACATAATAGTAGCAGCATATACTATATAGTTTGGGCTGGTATAAACAATTACAACAGAAATGACTCTTGAATAGAAGGTTACACACATGGATGTTAAAGGGAAAGACATAGGTTAGCATACATCATGTAAACAGTGCTAAGTGACTGACCAAGTAGCCAGCCCTCTGGCATGGTGTGGTTGTGGAAACGGTCCCAGAGAGCTGAGTGCCGCAGGATATAGGCATCATGGCAGTTCCCGGGATAGCCTTCAACCACACTGAGAATTCTGAGGTTGGCATCGCAGACCACCTGCACATTGAGGGAATGTCTGCCCCTGCGATTCACATAGACATGCTCCCTCACGTGCGGGGCCCGAATCCCAATGTGGGTGCAGTCTATGGCTCCCAGCACATTTGGAAATGCTGAGAGCCGATAGAATGTCACCTTCAGGTCCTGCCACTCGGACTCACAACGTGGGAATGTGATATATGTGCGTCACAGCTTCTTTAATGCATTTAACACTTGAGAAAAATGTTTAGAGAAAGTGGCTTGTGACACCCCCAAGGCCCATGAGCTCACAGACTGAGTGGAGCCTGTGGCAAACAAGTGGAGGGCACACATTAATTTCTGCAGCCCAGACACTGCATAGTTGGCCACCCCACAAGGGTCCAAATCATCTCTCACCTGCTCATATAAGTTCAACCTAAACATGTCCACCACCTGTTGATCAGAGAGGGAGTCCAGGTACACCCTAGCACGGTACCGACGAGAAGCACGGAGTGGTCAGGGTACCTGGATCTGGTGGGCAGCATCATCCCTCCTGCGTAGCTCCTCCAAACGCCCCAGCTCACACACTAGCACCTCCAGTCCACTCTGCAAAATGTCCATCTGAAACAGCCTCACAGGTGTCCATAATCATGTGGGGGTATATGTAGGGGAGTTAGTAAGTGCTATGTGGGTCACCTGTGAGAGATTTAACCGTTTCTACGCTCAAACGCTGGCGATTTTAAGCAAATCGCCACCCTGTACTTGGTCTATTTTTTTTGGGGGGGGGGGGGGGGAAATCGCATTTTGCTGCCGATTTCCAAATGCGGCAGACATTAAATTAGCGATTTGTATCTTTTTCAATGGGAAAACATCTGGATGCGATGTTGTAAATCGCCACTTCAGAAAGTGCGAATTAGCGGCAAAAAGTGCGATTTATGCCACAAATCGCCACACATTAAATAGTCAATTTGGGAAAAAAATGAAAAAACTGCCGTTTTTGCGATAAAAATCTCCAAAAACCCAACATCGATCTCTAATAAATGTCACCCATTGTAAGATTCCATATATGTCACACGCTTTCTGTTTTTATTATTTTATGTATTGTTTTTTTCTTTCATTTGATTTGAATTTTTAAGTGTTTGTATTTATTATATGAATTGTTAGTGCCAACAGTCTAGTTTATTGTATTTTTTTAGTTTTTGCTTTACAGAGTATTCCTGTACGCGGTTATACTTTATTTGGTTTAGTTCCACATACAGAATATTTTACATTGGTAATGCACTATAAGTGTTTTTTTAATTCTATTTTTTTGGGAGAAACAAGCCATTGAATATACATAAGTAAGGAGACGCTTTGAAGAAAAGTACCTGACTACAAACACATCTTATTGACACGGGATTGATCCAGGCGTGTGATGAATCTTGGTGTCAATACGTGGAAGAGTAAAGACATTATAAGGACTAAAGGTGATTCCTGAAGGAAGCTTACAATCTACAATCTATAGGGACATAGGAGGGAAACACAAGGATAGGCACCAGTAACGCTTGAAAATTTGGAGGCTAGTGGAGAGTCTTATTGTGCACGGAAGGGCATTCCATAGGGTGGGAGCAACCCAATGAAAGTCCTGTAATAGTGAATGGGAGCTAGTAATCCATGCAGAAGAGAGTAGCAGCAGATCATGTGCAGAGCGAAGTGGTCGAGTTGGGGGATATTTTGAGATGAGTAAAGAGATGTATGCTGGTGCAGTATGGCTAATAGCTTGGGTGAGTTATTTTGTTACTGTGGAGAGTAAATACTGGCTGCTTTATTTGTACACTGCAAGATTTCAGTTTGAACACAGCCCACCCAAATGTAACTCTCTCTTATAGACCTTGTGGTGTTGCTTTCTCACCTTCTCTGGTCAGCCCTGCAATGCTGCAAAATAATGCAAATATTCACTTATTGGGGGCAGTTACACAAATTATGATCTAGACATAGCTTAATGTGGTGTTACTGTGCATACAAGTAAAAAATAACTGTATTGTAGGGACATTATTTTTTCCACATTTATAAAAGACCCCTAAAGCGTGGAACCATTCACTTGTATTCATGTAAATATTTTAATGGGGCTGACCACTTTTGGACATACCCTTCATAATTCAGTCTCTCTATCCAGCCTCTCCCTTACCTGAAGGGGGGAGATTATTATTTTTTCTTTACTTTTTAAATGTTTTTTATTTAAACACCATACTATACAGTTGATAATAAAGACATGAGAAAATGTTCATGACAGAATCAACTTAAACATCTAGGGTTGTCATTATTGTCTAATGTGACAATTGACAAATAATGTCACAAGTAAAATACAGGTTAAAGACAAAACATTAATCTATCATGTCATATATGTTGAAATAAACCAATATTCAGTCAATAAATAAATAAGTAAATAAATATGGCCCAGGGCTGTCATAGGTCAAAAAACGTGCAAGAAAAAAAAAATTAAAAACACTCTTAACTTACACACTCAGGGCCTTATTCTGCTTGGAGCGGCCAAACGTGCGTACGTTCACAATTACCGCACGCTAGCCGTACGCGGCCGTTAGGGTTAAGTCCACCCACAAATCAGCCGCTTACGTACGGGCAGAAATACCGTAGAAGGGGAGTGGTGTACAAATGAGCGTACGGCAACGTACGCGGCCGGCCCAGCCCTTACACTCCGACAACTGGCGTACGACTGAGCGTACGGCGCCGTCTATGGCCGTCTCTCCTCCGTCTCCCCACCGACTTCTTGCGGAGATCTGAGCGTACGCCAGTTTGCACGGACGGGTCCCTATTGTTTTCAATGGAAAACTCAGCTTATGTCACCGCTCGTGAGAGTGAGCGTACGTCCGTGCACGCTGGCATACCCTTCACATATATGGACCTGCAAATCTTGCCTCTCAACTACTAATCTGACAATTGATTAATTAATCTATTTGTTATTCACTTATTGTTTTCTATTAACTCAATTGTCTACCTTAATAAAGACCTAATAAAACTACATTTTAACCCACATTACATGTATATTTGTTATGTTCTAATGTGGCATTTTAATCACTATCTATGTGTCCCCATATTGCTGTTACTTTTAAATCAAGTTATGTTGGTGTTTCTGTATATGTACTAAATTATGTACGTAATTACTTTTTCCAAAACGTGTAACATGTATACCTACCCTGATGTTATGTGTGATGTTTTAATCGAACAACATTAAACATTCATGCATTTTCACTATGTGTTATTTTACTCCAAAACACACACATTCACACATCAATCATTACCCCTCACCTCAAATTACAAGTATAACTTACAGTACACATCTGTATGTACCTACCCTTACACGCCCTCTAACATATTTATTATTAAAAACACAGGCAATTTCGAACTGTCATCAAACTTTTATTGGATACAAAAATAAAAAGGGGGGGGGGATAAATAAAAAATTAAAGGCGGGCCTCCAGAAGGCCAAAAAGTAGCTGCAGGTAGACCAGGGTGACCATTATTTCCCGCATGAGGGCTGCCACCTCCTCCTGCTGCTGTTCAGTGTCTGTAATGAAGGGATAAAACAAAAAATTAATATACACAAATGTTTGTTGTATTTGTACATAATAAAAAGTTCAGAGTTATGTGTGAAGGCCACATACATTTAGAAACTACATTGAAGATGGGTCTGCTGTAAACACAGTACTAAAAAATAATATGTTAACACGCACATACTGTACATAGTAAATAACATTAATTCAATTACTCCTTCATCAATGAATGTATGCTGTATCCCAATTGGTACTTTGGTTTTGGGGGACTCTACTCTAACCTCACAATTAGCCTGTGCTATTTAAGGGTTATGACATTGTTGTGGCTTAAGCACTCCTTACTATTTTAAATTTAGGACATTGCTGTACAAATTATAGGCCTACAGCTATGTTTGTAAAGCATGCATCCGCATGGCCTCACACACTATTACCAAAACAATCTCTACATTTAAGTTGCACCAGTGGCAGATTAAGCCTTTGGGGGGCCCGGGGTACTTTAGAGCGGGGGGCCCCCTTGCACTTGTCATTACTGGCCGCACACTGCATGGGCGAATATTATACTGTCAAAACATAGAGTAAAGGCAGAATAAACTTGGTCAATGGTTACCTGCAGGGGATATATATATATATATATATATATATATATAGACAGGGGGTTGGCGGCACTCGGAATAATAATAGACACCATATATATATATATATATATATACACACACCACATGAGAAGCCTGTGTTTGTCCCTCTGCCCCTTACTCTGGAGGAGACCTCACAGTCCTAGTGCTGCCTCTGATTAAAAACCCTCCTATGACTAAGCTGCTGCTGCTGTTCTCCATGGACCTGAGAAGTATGTAATGAGCTCCACCAATCAGAGCTCAGCACAAACTTCTCAGCCTCTGTCCTCTGGTGCAAAGTGTCATGGGACTTAGTCAACTCCCAGAAATGCACTGCACACTTGTGCAATCAGTGTGCCTTGCCTCCCGATGCTCAGCACCATAAATCATTGTCACATTGGCAGATAGGTGAAGCTGCAGCACTACCCCACCCATGCACAAAACATTTAGCTAAAAAAAAAAAACATAACTTAAACATTTTCTTTTTTAAAAAAAAAATGACAACCACAGGGGGCCCCTAGCTAGAGGGGGTCCCAGGGGCACTGACCCCTTGCGCCTCCATTATAATCTGGCCCTGTGTTGCACATCATGCTGGGAACTGGAGTTACCCAACACCTGGAGCCACATAACTACCACACCACTAATGTCGGATATCTCATTGGATGTACTGTTATGTCAATTATTCAAGGGGTGAGGCATGGCCACACTCAAAAAAAACACCAAGGGGAGCCTTGTTCCTGGAGAAGGACAGGACACACCTCATGGTCGGCCTGCAGTGATATGTTGCAACTAATGTTGATGTTGGATACACATATGTGGTTGTTGTGATTGTTTATGTGTAGAAATGTGTAGGTCAACATTAGACACATTATTTACTTACGGCTACTTGAGCCATCCTGGGCGCCGCTGGTTGGCTGTGGAGTGGTTGGGGGGGGCAGGAGCAAGGAGGATGGTCCTGGTGTTTGGACCGAGGTAGTGGGTGTGACTGGGGAGTGGAGAGGTTTGGGGGTGGGTGGTGGAGAGGTGTAGGGGGGTTGGAAATGGGGTGGGGAGGGGGGGGGGTGGGGGTTGTGGAGGGGGTGGGGGTTGTGGAGGGGGGGGTTGTGGAGGGGGTGGGGGTTGGGGAGGGGGGGGGGTTGTGGAGGGGGGGGGGGTTGTGGAGGGGGTCGGGGTTGTGGAGGGGGTGGGGGTTGTGGAGGGGGTGGGGGTTGTGGAGGGGGAAGGGGATGGGGAAATGGTGTGGGTCCAAACTGCACCCTGGGTCTCCTCTTGTTCCTCCTCCTCTTCTTCCTCCTCCTCCTCTTCCTCCTCCTCCTCCTCCTCCTCCTCCTCTTCCTCCTCTTCCTCTTCCTCTTCTTCCTCCTCCTCTTCCTCCTCCTCCTCGGCTGCCTGGTCCCGGGCTGCCTGCTCCCGGGCTTGAATGCGTGCCCTTGCCCGTGCTGAAATGTTCATGTTGATGGCATAGAAATCGAAGATTGGGTTTCATAAAAAAGGGGGAAAGAAAAATTCACATTAGTCATGCTCATAACCTTCAAAATTATCATTGCTGTGAAATTTCAGACATTTATCATGCAAACTATTTGATATCCTACACCCAAAAACTGATCAACTACTTAAACCCCCCCCCTATACACCCCCTATACACCCATATACCCCCCATATACACCCATATACACCCATATACCCCCCATATACCCCCCATATACACCCCATATACACCCATATACACCCCATATACACCCCATATGCCCCCCATATACACCCCATATACACCCATATACACCCCATATACACCCATATACACCCCCATACTCAGGAACATATTTATAAAAAGTACACAAAACATTGCTAAAAAACGCTGACATACTAGTAATCAAAACTTACATCGGGCAATATGGCGGCGAAGGCTGCTGAGTAAAACCGGCTGCCGCCGGCGCAGGTCGGACCAGCGCCGCTCAACCTGCCCCAGGCTTCTGCGGACGCCGGTTGTGGAAAATATCAGGCGGCGGGCAGCATTATACGCCCGCCGCTTGTCCGCATTAGAAACATATGGGCCCCTGGGCCCCAGGTGACGGTCCATCACTTCCACCAGGGCCAAAAGCTCTGATGTCGAAAAGGGCCTAGCTCTTGTACAAGTCATATTGGCAATGGCGCAGTTATTAATTGCAGGTACATATATCACTTTTGGTGCTTGCTGATTGGTCGAAAAAATTGTTTGTTTGGTATTAACTTTATTAATCCCTCTTACATTAACAAACTGGATGCGAATAGAAACTTACGCGGACCGTTCCGATATACACACACCACAACCAACAGCATGCATTCAATGAAGAGAGAAGTACTGTATTTACAGTGTGCAGAAAATAATAAACGCAACCCTCTACTTATAACTACGCTGCTTAAAGGGGGCACGATACACCGATATGCATGGGGAGGAGTACTGTATATACAGTAGGCGGAAAATAATACACGCAACCCTCTACTTATAACTACGCTGCCTAAAGGGCCACAATGCAACATGTTGCTGTATGACAATTTCATACACATTACATATGTAAGGAAAGCATTATAACGTGATGTTTTGAAATGTGACTCACAAAGCATACACGAACTCCAACAGATACCAGCTGACAACACTCATCATTGGAATGACAGGTGCACACATTTCACGATGTAGCCCACAATGCTCCACAACCTGTGTATATACATATACGGGTGATTGATCAGGTGCATTGAGACCTGCGTAATTTAAGCGGCAATTATCGGCGGGAAATATCGGCGTAAATTTGCATCTACCTTGCGGGGAAAAATATACGCCCCCTTGTTCGTGGCGGGAGATTAACATATAAATATTCAGTCAGATGCAGCCCACAATTGCTGCAAACATGTCTGACTCTGACGATTCAGCAGCAGAGGACGCTCTGCAGAGAGCACAAGCCGAATCCCTGCTTCAAGCATTACAGAAGAGGGAACAGGAGCGGAGAAGGAGGGCCCAAGAGAGGAGTCGCCTGCAAGATCAAGCGGGCCCCTCAGTAACAGGCCCTGGTGAACCTCCACCAGCTCCACAAGGGCCAAGCAACCAGCCAGAACAAGAGGTTGCATCTCTCCAAACAGGTGTGACCCAGCAGGTGCATGGTGAGAGAGCTGGGGCTACCAGAAAACGTGCTGCAACATCTAGGGTGATGACTGAGCAGGATACCACCACCAGAAGGAGAAACCCTGCATTTGTAGAGGCCGAAATGCGAATTCTCGTGCCCAGGGCACGCGAATGGATTGAATTGGCAACCAGGAAGCCGGGTGCCAGTGCAAGGAGAAACCTTTGGGACAAGATCACAGAGGAAGTGAACCAGGTGTCACCAGTGGTCAGAACTTGGGACGCGGTGAAGAAAAGGTTAGTGTGTTTGTCAGGGCAATTTTTCAGCAGTCTCCAGCAGGAACTGAGGCCCTTATTCTAGTTCACTCTTTCTGGCCAAATATTTCTTAGATGGACAAAACCATGTGCACTGCAGGTGAGGCAGGTGTTACTTGTGCAGAGATAATCAGATTTGGGTGGGGTTTTACACCTGCCTCACCTGCAGTGCACATGGTTTTGTCCATCAAAGAAATATTTGGCCACACATGGCACAAAAGATCACCCACACTAGGAAATGTCACGTAGCTAGGGGTACCACCTAGTCCCTTTAATTCCGGACACATATTAATTACACAGGTTCTGTGGCTGGCTCACTTCAAGACTCCACTTCACCTAATTTTAAACTGCCACAGAACCTGTGTAAGTAACATGTGTCCGGAATTAAAGGGACTAGGTGGTAACCCTACACGTAGCACAGTGGTGCACGTATCTCATGGTGATATTTGTATTTTTAAACTTGTAGGTGGACTGACTTCAAAAGTGCCCTGAAGAGGAAGATGACTGACCGGTACAACCACAGCATGTCCACCGGGAGCGGTCCTATGCCTGACCATTTGGAGTATACCCCCCTGGAGCTGGACTCCTGTGACGTCATCGATGTGGGGGAGATCAGGGGGATCTCCAATATGGACAGTGAGCTCCCGGCGGAGGTCTTTGCTGCTGCTTTTGATGGTAAGTCACAGTAATGCATTGTATTTAGAAAGATATTTTTTATTGCGTATGTGATGGTGACATTGTTTTCAATTCTTATCCTAGCAGAAGCAGAAAGTCAGGATGTACCGGCAGCATCTTCCTCTGCAGAGCCACAGGTGGAGCAGGTGGTCCAGCCTCCAGCAAGACGTCGCCCCCAGCCCCAGCCACAGGAGACATTGAGTGAGAGCCTGTTGGTGACGCTGGACAGGATCGAGCAGCAAGGGGTGGATGCTGCGATCCGTCAGCAGCAGGTGGCGGATTTTCTGGCGGAGTGGAAGGCCACAAACCAGCTGCAGGTTGAGGCGTTGAACCGCATTAATGAAACTCTGGCGGCTGGCATGCTAAGCATTGGCCAACACCTCAGCCGCCAGAATGAACTTATTGCGGAGCAGCTGTCCACCGCCAGGTCCCTAAGGGACAATCCCCCACCTGCTGCCCCACCCCAAGCTGCTCCCCAACCTTCCACCTCGGCTGACCCTCCTGTGGCGACTAGGGGAAGACGCCGAAAGCCAGCTGACCCAAAGGCCCCTGTCCCCAAGGCCCCATCTAAAAGGGGCAAAAAAGGGCCCAAATGAGACCTGGTTCACTTCCTCTGTGGTTGGAGGCCAAAGGTTTAAATTGCACTGGACATCCGCTTCCTGAGTTGCCCATCGATCCATTTGCGTGCCATGGGCATGAAAGTTCGTATTTTGACCTCTACAAATGCAGGATATTTTTTTTTGGTGGTGTGTATCTTGCTTAGTATTCACCCTGGTTGTTGCAGTACGTATTCTGGTGTCCCCATTTCTTTCACCATTGCATTTGCAGGGTAACACATGTTTGGAGATATGCAACCTCTTGTTCTGGCTGTTTTATTATTTGTGTGTCTATTTTATTTGTTTTTTTGATTTCTCACATTAAAGTGTCAAGCTGTGATGCTGAACAGCAAATAAATTTATTTTACAAATTAAATCAAAATTGTGGTATGTGTAATTTCTTGTGTGAAACAAATACTAGATTTATGTGTACTTACTGACCAGGGTATTTTTGAACATTTGTTGAAGTGTGGTGGAAGTTTCCCATGTGTAACCCTCTCCATGGCCATTCCCATGTTCCTATCCAACTTTTCCCTGCTAATTAGTTTGTGTCAGCACATGTGCAGAGCAACTTAATAGGTGAGAAAGCAGTTTGTGTGCAGGTGAGGTAGCTCCTACAGTAGTAGGTAAAAGCAGGTCCAGAACAATGCTTTCCTCATGGAGTGGGTGAGGCAGACAAACAAGGGTGAAAAGGTACATTTGTGTAGGAATGCATATGTTTCCTCCCTAAAAAAAGATGTGTGAATGGGCCAAACATGATAAATAAGCTTGTGAACAAACATGCATAACTTTTAAAATATATATGATTTGACAGTGTCATAATCAGATGTAGGAATCCTTTGTTAGAGAGATGAGAGTGCAATAATGTGATTGGTGGCATCTTACATCCAGAGTGTAGTGAAATCCAAATCATAGCAGATGAGATAGTGGTACAGGTCATAATTTTGGGTACTATACAAAGATTGTGTGGAAAATAGTGGTCATGGGCTTCAAACATTGCTGAAACATCCTTTGTAGGTGTTAGATGTGGTTTATGTTATTGTATCCTAAATACAAAACCTATGTTAGTATTAGAGTGAAGACGTTGACACATGTCGACTTGTGTAGATTGAGTGTGCTACTGCGTAAAGTCTATGAAAGCAGGTAGTGAATGTGTCTGTTTAGCAAATACCTACCTTAGCGTATAAAAAGATTCTTACCTTAAATTAAACAAACCTTTAAATGTGGAGAAGTATAGAAACATAAGCTTCCGATGTGTTTGCGTGCTGCATGTGTGGCTTGCAGGCAGTGAAATCATGGTTAGTAGTTAATAGACTGCAGCATTGCTTATTACATTCAGGTGTATGTGTTTGAGTAGTAATCAGCGTTAATTAGCCAACTCAGGCGCACGCTGGCATGCGGTATCTGTAGGGGTGGTTTTAGCTGGCGGTTGGCGGCCGCCTGTTTGGTGTCCGAAACGAACGGTGCCTTAGTCGATCGTGCGGTAGTAGCACCGCTCATTTCTGGTGCACACCCCCGTGTACGCCCATATTTACGCCCATTTTCCCTCATTATTTCGGCCGCTCCCATCAACACGCCCCTATGCCGCCCCATTACCCGTACGCTCGCGTACAGGTTTTTTCGCACGTTGAGACCCCGGCCGTTAGCGTTGTGGAGTGTTCGCGCCGGCGCATTAGCGTATCTGCACATGCGCAGATCGTAAAAAACCCCGGGACGTACGCGTACGGCCCGGACGCTCCAAGCAGAATAAGGCCCTCAATCAGCCAAGATCACCGCTGGGTCGATTTATTTAACTTTTATTATCTACAGTTTCTTATACAGGTCGAGTATCCCGTATCCGAATATCCGTTATCCGAATTATTCCGAAATACGGACATTCCAGAAAGTGAAAAATTTTTTTTTTTTTTGCTAAAAACTCACTGGGGACATATGTAACAGCATCACTGGGGACATGATATGTAACTGGCACTATATATGTGCAAGACAATGATTGCTTGGCATTCAAATTCAGTGCTGAGATAGTACACACATTTTGTTTCACGTTTTGAAACCTTGTTTTTTTAACAATTAAAATATGTTTGTGTGTATTTTATGTGGTAATAAAATATATTTGTGTGTATATTATGTGTTTATACAGCATAAATGCAAGATACTTCAAAATACATAATTGAAATATTAAAATATTCCGAAATACGGAATAATCCGTTATCCAAAATTCTCCTGGTCCCGAGCATTTTGGATACGGGATACTCAACCTGTATAGCTCAGCACATCCCATTGCGCTTTACAACTGGGATCTAGTATTATCAGTGGCGGTTTTTACCTATGGGCTGCTGGGCTGCAGCCCCCCCCCCCCCCCCCTTAGGTAAAATACAACACTGTAGTGAAGCCAGATGCAGTCTTTGAGACTGCACTGGCTTCACTGTGACTGGCAGCGACTTCCTATTGGAAGTCTGACCTGCCAGTCACTCAAGGCAGTCCCATTGTGAGGTGTTCCCTCCCACCGGGATGCGCAAATGTGCTGCAGTCCCCAAAACAGGTTCTGCACATAAGCACTACTGCGGACCATACTGCGCATGCACCGGACCCGAGAACCCGATCAAGCCTCTGGGGGCTGCTGCAAAGTCAGCCAATGTGTCACGGCCTGGACTATCTGTGTTCCCGGCACTGACCTGGGTGCGCCAGTGGAGGGCGCAGGGAACCGGAAGTGGGGAAGCTTGAGGTAGCTGGAGCTCATGCACGGAGGATAGATATGGATGATCTGCCGGGGACACAGAGGATTGGCTGAGACCTAAAGCAGAGGTGCGGGGTCTAAGCCGACAGTGGTATTCACCAGGGACCCCCACAAGGGGATATGGACTTAGCTGCAACTGCCGACCAGGTCGTGGCCCTCTGCCCAGGTTCCTCTGTGGCTTAGGCAGGGTTGATACTCTGGAGTCTCTAGAGCAAGGATGTTGAGGGGTACTTAAACCATCGATGGTGATCAATGGCACTGAATGCTTGATAACAACACGGAGGGCACAGAGGAATATGAATAACAGGAGATACACAGTATTGGGGACTGAGTACCGTGGGATGCGGCCTGGGAGCCGGAGGAAACACGATGGTGATCACTGGGGGTCGCTGGAGATCGCTGGGGATCACTGGAGATCACTGGGGATCGCTGGAGCGGCCTGGGAGCCGAGAGGAGACGGGCATGGGAACCCACTGGTATCCGGACGCTGAGGAGACAACCTGGGCTGCACAGAGAAGACTGGATCACACGGCAGATGGAACTTGTGGAAGCTTCTGGCAGGAGTGGAATGACCAGGGACGCTGAGAATGACACATGTAACAGCGGACTCCGGAAACCGGACCTCTGGAGCAAGTGGGGAGTCTTGACAGGAGCTGACGCTGGAGAACTCTCAGGGGAAACTGACGAGTTGTTCAAGACGGGGAGGAGACTGTGAGACAGGCTTTTATCCCTCCAGGTAATGAGGGAATCAGACGCAGGTGAGGGAATCAGCCGCAGCAGCAGCACACAGACCAGGAAGTGAGTGAGAGCTTACCTGGATCATGTGACCCGCAATCTGACCAGGGAATACACCTGGAGCTCTAAGTAATGCAGGGGATGATTTGGAAGCAGGAGACATCACGCCAGGGATTACAGACTGTACCGACAGCTGATCTGCGGAGTATATTACCCCAGCGTGCCGGTAAGGGGCGCACGCGAGCGGTCTGAGAACCGGGGTTCCTGACACAATGGAGGCTTGGGTCAGCACATGCGCAGTATATATGAATATATGAAGTTACTGTGCATGCGCTGCCAGAAGGGCCGATGGCCAGGTGGGCCGAATTTGAGATCCGCTGGCGCAGGTCTGCAGGATGCAGGATGCCAGCAGCCATGTTTCCTCAAAGCTGTATTCTCAAAGCCACGGCTTAGGAATATTCTCAAAGCCGTGGCCGCCGGCATCCTGCACTGAGGACCTGTCTCCCGTGAAAATGTGACTGCGCATGCGCAAGTCACCGGAGTTCCGGGGTCAGGTCCTGCAAGAGCGGCGTCATGACGTACCCCGTCATGATGTCACTTTCCTTCAAATTCCAGCCACCGCGGGTCTCTCTCTTTGGGGCACTACTAGACTTTCAGAGACTGCTGTGGTTCCAGGCCATGTGTTCCAGGTTTCAGAGACTGCTATGGTTCCAGGTCCTGTGTTCCAGTTTCCAGAGACTGCTGCAGTTCCAGGCAGGGCTGCCATCAGAGGGTTGCTATGGGGACAACTGTCCCGGGCACTCTGACAGAGGGTAGGGCCCGGACAGCTCTATCCCCGCAGCTTGCACATGTCTGCCAGCACTCCCCTTCACTACACAGTACAGCAGCCCCCTGGCTGGAGCCCAGCTCCGCCCACCTTCAGTGGCGCACGCAGTCAGGGTTTCTGGGTACCCAGAAACCCCCTGAAAGACACAAAATGTTTTAAATGGTTTTAAACCCACTGCCGCGGCTCGCGATTAAGCCCCACCCCTGGGAATGAGCCCCAACCCCTTTTTTAAACACCTGCATATAGCGGGTTGTGAAGAAAAAAGATAACCTGCCAAAAGAACACACAGCTGCTGATGTGATTCCTGCATGGCTCTGTCCTGTCCTACACTCCAAGTACTTCACACTGCTGCTGCTGCTGCCCACTGCCTACTTAATGTATGTATGTAAATACAGTGTACAGGTAGAGCACCGATAATCCGGCACCGTTGGTTCCAGCAATGTGCCGGACTACCGTTTTTGCCGGATTATCTGTGCTGTACCTGTGACGAGTCTGCACCCTGCACCTGGTGTCCCCCCTCAAATCCCAACTCCCCCACGCACCCCCGCACCAGTTTTACCCTCCATGGCTCTCTTCTGCAGTCCGTCTCCCCTCGTGACTCCCTCTGTCAGTCAGCAGCGGCACTTCTCTCCCCCTGCCACACACGGCAGCAGGACTCCCAGTGTCAGCATTGCGATTTTAATACCCGCAGCGCAACTTCCTCCCTCCCGCTGCCCTCTAAACCTTCCCAAATCCTAATTGACCCTGGCACCTGATGTGTCCGGATTAAAAGAGGTTCTGGACCATCAGGTGGTCTCAGTTCTAAAGCAACGTTTCAAGCTTCACTCGCTTTTCGTCAGGCTCAAAAAAACACATTTCACATACAGAGCTTAAATCAATTTACCTCCACCGTGCCCCCCCCCCCCCCAGGCTGCCGCGCATGCCGTCCGTCCAGTTCTGGGTCCCTCCCCAATGACGTCACCACACCCCTGATGCACATTAGCTCAGTCACCGGGTCAGGTGGATGGTTGCCAGGAAACCTAAATGCAAAAGGTAAGTGTATGTGAATAAACGCTAAAAAAGAACTGTCATATAGTATAAAGCAAAAAAACAGCAACAGTACATAGATGCATAAAGTAAAAAAATGATCGGACATTTCATCTGCTGAAAGTAAGACACAAAAATTCTGCAGCATCACGCTGTCTGTCAATGTCAAAGGTAGAAAATCATCCCAGGTCAGGGTAAGCATGTACAGTTGTGAGGAATGGACAGGGCTATGGCAACCGAACCCTAAACTGTAGGACCTGCGGTCAAACGGTAGACATGAGACCTATACAGCAAATGTCAACATGTTGTGTAGACTACAGGCAAACAAGTTATAAAAAGCATTGGAAACTGCAATATTCGTTTAATCCAGCTGGAAACACCGTATTCAAACGGTGAATCCAGCGGGTTTTACACTGAAGGAGAAGCTTGTCACGGTCTCCACCTGATTGGCTGGGATTTGGTATATAATTTATTACCTAAGAGCTGACAAGTTATGCCCCAGTTCCCTAAAATGTCTAGCAACGGGCTGTTTATTGGTGGCAGGTTTCCCTTCAATGGATTGTCTAATGGTTGATCTATGTGTGCCTATGCACTCTTTGAAAGTTCTTGTGGTCTTCCCCACATAGAGAAGACCACAAGGACATCTGATAATATATACGACATGGGTGCTGGAACATGATAGGACCTGGCGAATAGGGATTTTGACACCCGAATGGGGGTGAATAAAAAAACTGCCCATTTCCAGGTAGCCACAGGTGGTACATCCGACACACCTGTAGCAACCCGGCTTTTTCGGCAGGAAATTGGTTTTACACGACTTGTCATAACCCGTGATATCATTCCTTAGAAGCCAGTCCTTTAAATTCCGTTGCCGTTGGAAGCTCGGAAAAAGTGAACTATTTTTAAATGTCTTGAGACCTGTGTCTCTTTGTACTAGAGGCCACAGGTCACGTGCTGTTTTGACAAGATTGGTACTTGCATTGGAATATTTCTGAACAAAGGGAATTTTGGTATTTTTGAAAGAAGGCATCTTTTCTTTGGACATCAACGTGGAACTGCGGGAATGGCAAGTGCCTTGGTCTTGGCTGCCACTAGTTCACTGTATTTGTATCATGAGGTCTATCTCCCCTTCTGCCTCCGCCGGGTCTTCGCAAATGCGTCGAGCCCGGAGGAATTGCGAGAAGGGGAGTACTCTGATGGTGGCAATGGGGTGCTGACTGGAACAATGTAGCATCGTGTTCCGATCCGTCGGCTTTTTAAATAAGCCAGTATGGATCCTGCCACCATCTAGTGTATTGATTATATGGTTTAAAATGACATACTTTTTGCTGCTCTCACGTAGTATTCACCCTTTCTTATGGATGAATAAATAGAGGTCTAAATAAGCCGATGTATATGTACTATTAGTAATTAAATTCAGGGTGAACATACACGCACTTGCGTGGCAAATGAGAATGAAGACTGACAACCTCCCGAAAACGCTCATACGTGCGGCTCAAATTGAGACAGATACTTGGCATCCACAGCTGATTTCAGCGCAATCATGAGAGACAGCGTTACTTAAAGCCGGTATGTGTAAGCCGACACATACTCACAGAGGATTCTGAGGAAGCCGCTGACCTATACAGGAAAGGCGGGGAAACGCGTTAATCCATATCTGGACACCGGCCACCATCTACCCTGCTTCCCTGGTTATCTCAACTCCGGATAAGGCTGCAAATTTGCGAAACTGACAGCCGGGAGGGAACCTGGGGACTCTATACAGCAGGAGGGGATCTTTGTATCCATTGTGGAGCTCCACTCGCAAGTATATTCTATGTTTCATTACATATAGAAACAATGACAATCTAAACCTTATATTTGCGGCTATTTAAGCTCTAAATTGTGGGCTATGAACATAAATTCCTCTAACGGACATTTGGAAAATATCCCCCATTACACAAGACAGTGACTACAAATTGCGCTGAACTGTGAGAGAGTTCTAAAACAATTAACCTGTTAATCATCTGAGATAAGAAATGAATACTGGCTCATTGAGCTTATAAAAATTGTGGGAACTGTGAGAGAGTTCTGAAGCATACTAACTTACCAGTATCCCTTCTGAAATTCGAAAAATATTGTTGGCTTATTTAGCTTATTGAAATGATTGAATGCAATTTGTTTTAGGCTATGAGAGAGCTCATGTTTTATTAATATATTTTAGATTCGTTGTATACCGGCCGGTATCTGTGTATTATTGAATTTTTGTGCTGCTATTATTATTCTTTGCAATTATATACATATTTTTTATGATTTAATATAATAAGATAATAAATTATTACCTTCAGTAGCGCTGCTTTCTACTATTTTATCTAGTTTAACGGTCACATCTAGATAGTGTACAGAGACCAGACTGATCTCAAATGTCAATTTCATAGTGCAGTCTAATGTGTTGATGTACCCAATGAGATCTTTGAATTCATGTTTCTGTCCTGTCCAGATACACAGCAAATCGTCAATGTACCTGGTCAGGAAGAAAATATTTTTGGAAACACTCATGTCAGCAAAAAGATATCCTTCTCGATCTCAAACATAAAACAATTGGCGAACGCCGGAGCTACGCAAGATCCCATTGCGCAGCCCCGGAGTTGAATGTACCATTTACCGTCGAACAGGAAATAATTGTTTGACAATGTCAAAGAGAGCAACTCTAGAACAAAAGATAATTCCGGGCCCTTGTACAATGGGCTGGCGGACAATAACCCTCTAGTCGACTCCACACCAGCACCTTGCGGGATGCTGGTGTAGAGGCTGACAACATCTAATGTACATAAGAAGCTCCCTTCCGGAATGTCAGGAAGACTAATTAATTTGTTCAATAGAGAAGTGGTGTCCTTGAGATAGGTCTTTTGGGTCTGAATGGTGTGTTGGAAATGCAAGTCAAGGATTTTCAAAACATTGTAATAGATGGAGTCCAGGGCAGCTATAATCGGCCTCCCGGGCAGGTTGGAAGCGTCCTTGTTGAGTTTTGGAAGGGAGTAAAGGACTGGTGCCATTGGATATTCTTGGTACAGTTGTCTCGCTGTAGAATTGGTAATCATTTGTTCTTTTACCGCTAGTTCCAATATCTAAAAAAGTTATTTGTTAAAGCGAACCATTGGATCAGAGTGTAATACAGTGTACACCTCTGTATCGCTTAATTGCCAAAGAAGTTCCTGCCGGTATTGATCTATATCTTGTACTACCACTCCGCCACCCTTGTCGGTGGGGCGGATGACAATACTTTTATCTGTACTCAAATTTTTCAGAGCAGTGAATTCTTCCTTGGAAAGGTTGTAATGTTGAGGACTTGAATTTTTGCCAATTTTGTTGGCTTGAAAGTCCAGTACTCTGTTAAAGCTTTTAAAGATTGGTTATTGGTTGTGGGATCAAATTTCGAGACTTTCTTTAATATAGTCGGTTTCACAGATATATCTTCTGCAGTATACTGTTCACTGGGGATTTTTTCAAAGTGTTCTTTGAGTCTCAGTTTCCGATTGAATCTAAACGAGTCAATTTGCCACTGGAATTCATCGAACCCCTTTGTTGGCACAAAGTTCAATCCTTTACTAAGAACCGTCATCTCTATATCAGAGAGCTGTCTGTTCGATAAATTAAAGATTATTTCCTTTCTTTCCCTTTGAGGGCCCTGAGCCACTGGCCTCCTCTTCTAGTTGGTCGTTGACTTTCCCGGCGTGACGCGCACGGGTTCTTACCCCTAAAGGGTTTTTTTTCATTTTGGAGGTGTCCTCTGATTCACTCTGGGTGGAGAACCCTCCACTGGATGTCTCAGTATCCAGCCCTTTGCGGTTTCTCCAGTTCTTTTATGTCTCCTTGCAGGACCTGTGGGTGTATTGTAAACCCAAAAATAGACGTTGTTCTCTGCGTAGTCCCGTTGGACTATCTCCAATTTGTTTCTTTAAATTTTTTCTAGGTCTCTGCATTAGGTGTCAATTTGAGTTGATAGCTTTTCCAACCAATTAGTTTGGGAATCCTCCCTCAGTTTGTCAACGCGCGCAGTTTGAAATTGGACAATCTTGTCCTTAATAATCGATAGTTCTTTGGTGGCCTCTGTTATTACCAGCAGGATGAGGTCCAAACTGCATTTATTAAGAATCGCCACCCACTTGCGACAGAACTCGGGGTTGTTCTTGCCGATAGTGGGGGCATTTCTTATATGAAAACCTCTTGGAATCTGGCCAACCTTGTGGTAATCCGACAAGGTGACCCCGTGAAGATAAAAGTCTGTTTCTTTTTTCCTTAAACATAAATACTTAAAAAACACCTGCTCATTGGAATCCTGGCCCCCAGTTTGAAAAAGATTTTCCTTGAAACGGATAGATTCCACATCAGCGTCCAAAAAGGACCATTATTCGCCAATAGGAAGTGTCACACTCTTATACCCGGTGTGCTCTTGCATACTCCTCCACAATGAAGACAAGCAGTTGCGTCACTGTATGACAGGTAGAGACACGCTTGAGGAAAAGGAATAGTAATGTTCTCAGTGGTGCTCAGTCACAACCAATATTCCTGGCATCCATCCAACGATGTCCAGTTCCAATATCGGTCCACAATATGGGAAGAAGAACCGTCACTCAATCGAGGTACACACTGTAATGGCCTTGGTGTACTGACACCCTGGTCTCCCAGGTAACACAGTAAGCAATCACTCAGGCACTCGTCGGACTTAATAATCAGGAAAAAAAACAGACACAGAGGTCTCAGATGCAAAGCAACGTTTCAAGCTTTACTCGCTTTTCGTCAGGCTCAAAAAACACATATCACATCCCGGCCAATCAGAGAGGTGGAGACTGTGATAAGCTTCTTCTTCAGTGTGAAACCTGCTGGATTCACCGTTTCAATACGGTGTTTCCAGCTGGATTAAACGAATATTGCAGTTTCCAATGCTTTTTATAACTTGTTTGCCTGTAGTCGACACAACATGTTGACATTTGCTGTATAGGTCTAATGTCTACCATTTGACCGCAGGTCCTACAGTTTAGGGTTAGGTTGCCATAGCCCTGTCCATTCCTCACAACTGGGCATGCTTACCCTGACCTGGGATGATTTTCTACCTTTGACATTGACAGACAGCGTGATGCTGCAAAATTTTTGTGTCTTACTTTCAGCAGATGAAATGTCCGATCATTGTTTTACCTTATGCATCTATGTATTGTTGCTGTTTTTTTGCTTTATACTATATGACAGTTCTTTTTTTTGTGTGTTTATTCACATACACTTTTGTATTTAGGTTGCCTGGCAACCGTCCGCCCGGCCCGGTGACTGAGCTAATGTGCGTCGGAGGTGTGGTGACATCGTTGGCGAGGGGAACTGGACCTACGGCGTGCGCGGCAGCCTGGGGGGGGGGGCACGGTGGAGGTAAGGTGATTTAAGCTCTGTATGTGATATGTGTTTTTTGAGCCTGACGAAAAGCGAGTAAAGCTTGAAAAGGTGATTTAAGCTCTGTATGTGATATGTGTTTTTTGAGCCTGACGAAAAGCGAGTAAACGTTGCTTTGCATCTGAGACCTCTGTGTCTGTTTTTTTCCTGATTAATAAGTCTGACGAGTGCCTGAGTGATTGCTTACTGTGTTTCCTGGGAGACCAGGGTGTCAGTGCACCAAGGCCATTACAGTGTGTACCTCGATTAAATGTCGGTTCTTCTTCCCATATATACATATATATATAGGATCAAAAAAGAAAAGGCTGGCACTCTGGGGTCTTCAATAAAACGTGCTGTATTGAGTGGCAACAAAAGCGACCAACGTTTCGGGGGTGGTCCCCCTTTGTCAAGGTGCGTAGTGATAACAAAGAAATACATGGTGAGTGCTTACCTTATAAAGGGTAAGTGTAGAAGACGTGCCCCGCCGTTTGCCGCGCGCCCGCCGCCGTCTGGTGTGTTTGCCGGAAGTGACTGGGTGGAACTCCCGTCTACTTCCGGTCTGTGGAACGCTGTGGAGCGCAAGCAAGGCGGTCGTCATGGATACCGCATCGTAGTGAGTGTTCTGTCCCTGGCGGCTGGTGATTGGCTACGGCGTGTCACGGCTCCTATTACAAATAAACGAGATACAATGAAATATACACAGTTCTGGTACAGTGATCCTTACATGAGACATGAATATAAAGCTGGAAAAGGATTCATGATAGAAAGTGATAAAAGTTGATGCATGTGGCCGGAGTCGGCATGTATATACAGGTGATGAGATGCGCTACCTCCTATCTGCGCAATGTATGTGTCTAGGCGCCACACACCGTTAGCTACACGCATGAAGAACCTCCCAATATACATGTATCTCCACCTGAGACAATAGGAGCCCTCCACCTACACCACGAAGTGTCACAACCTTACAGACCTGTCACGATACACACAGGCGCCTAGACACATACATTGCACAGATAGGAGGTAGCGCATCTCATCACCTGTATATACATGCCGACCCCGGCCACATGCATCAACTTTTATCACTTTCTATCATGAATCCTTTTCCAGCTTTATATTCATGTCTCATGTAAGGATCACTGTACCAGAACTGTGTATATTTCATTGTATCTCGTTTATTTGTAATAGGAGCCGTGACACGCCGTAGCCAATCACCAGCCGCCAGGGACAGAACACTCACTACGATGCGGTATCCATGACGACCGCCTTGCTTGCGCTCCACAGCGTTCCACAGACCGGAAGTAGACGGGAGTTCCACCCAGTCACTTCCGGCAAACACACCAGACGGCGGCGGGCGGGCGGCAAATGGCGGGGCACGTCTTCTACACTCACCATGTATTTCTTTGTTATCACCACGCACCTTGACAAAGGGGGACCACCCCCGAAACGTTGGTCGCTTTTGTTGCCACTCAATACAGCACGTTTTATTGAAGACCCCAGAGTGCCAGCCTTTTCTTTTTTGATCTTGCATACCTCACTAGACGGGCACCAGGGCAGCTGAACAGTAGCGGCGAGTGCCGGGCCGCATCCACCTACATATATATATATATATATATATATATATATATATAGATAGATAAATAGATAGATAGATAGATAGATAGATAGATAGAGAGTTTTGTGATGGTGGCAATCCCGCAATCCACTAAACTGGATACAAATTCAAAGCAATCTGGTGCCCTCCAGGATGCAGTATATTCGTACTTGCCTACTTTTGAAAACTAGTCGAGTGTTATGCTAGGGGACTGGGTGCAGGATGTTATGCCAGAGAACAAGGTGCTGGAGATCAGGCATGAGCTCGTAGCTGGGACCGCTGGTTAGGACGGCCACGGCGAACCCTACTTTGAGTCTGTTGAGTACCTTTGGCAGATGTCAAACCCCTGCAAGAGCTAGTGTTCACCTGTGGCCGCCGCTTTCGAAGGAGCAAGGCTCGCTCCAACCCCGATGCAGCCAGGACTTATGAGATGACAAAGAGCTTGCGTTCGTCAGAGGTATGCTCAAGAGGACACTCTAACTACAAGGCCTAAACATCAGAGCAAAATAACAGGGAGAAAAGCACTGGTTAACCACCAGTTAGAGAAACGGGCCGGCCCACTGCAGAGCTGAGACCAGAGCCACAAACTGAAGAAGCAGGCTGGGCTGCCAAATAAACGAAAGGAACAGGCAAACTGCCGGGGAACAATAAGGAAATAACCTGGTTCCACCGAAGCACTTAAGTGACCCAAGGAAGGAGAATAACAATGGGAAAGGTCTGAGCACCAAGGAGCTGAACCAAAAAAACGTCTGGAGCGACTGACCCAGGAGCAGGACTGAGGACCAGAAACAGCTGATCTGAAGCTACCTGCACAGGAAACAGGAACTGGACACTAGAAGCAGCAAGCTGTCACTGGCAGGGTATTGCAGGAGAGCCTGCCCTATAAAGGGCTGAAGTGATTAATTACACCTGGCGGAGATCCAGGCAGCTCCCAAACTTGTGCTTAACGAGCTCATTACCTCGCAGACATGTGAATAATTAGCTCCCAGAATATTGAGCTGATATGGCACAGACCTACCACTGGAGGCCACCAGTGAGTCAAATGCCAAACACAAACTGAACAGAAAACAAAACAGACTGAACCATTCATCCTGGTTTCTGACAGGGAGCTTATAGTTGGTAGTAGAATTTTGCACAGCGCCCTATTGAGGGGGTATGTCATGCTCCACCCAAAGGGCGTGTCTAATTACATATATGGAGAGATTGTGAAAAGAGATTGTGAATATATATATTCTGATATATCTGAGAGGAATCTTTTAAAATGACTTATATCCAAATAAAGATGAGCCCCAAAGCAGTTAGTAAGAGCTACTATACTTGGTAAAGTTCTGGAAAATGGCTCTGATGATTCAATGTAAATGTTTCTATCTCTTATTCCTTTTTTTCACTAAAAATGTAACAGTGTAATGTGGGCTAGGTGAAATTAATTAGATTGGTAGACTAATGAGGGAGAGAGGGAGATTCCTGCTATTTCAGGGAGTCTCCTGCAGAATGCAGGAGGGTAGGAAACTATGAGTATATTACTGCTATGCAATAGACTTGAGGGGTGACGGCCCTCAGTAAAGAAAGAGACCACGCTGTAGATAGACTCCAACGTTTCTGAGCCTATTGGCTCCTTTACCAAGGTGCAGGAAGAACAAGAATCACATACAAACATAGATTTTAAATACATTACCAGGGCATCTGTACCGCCCGTCGTCTCCCGCGGCAGCACCAAAGAATGACGTCACCCGCTTCAAGACACAACGGAATGCAAGAAGGAGACCTGTGCTGCGTCGTTCCCTAGCCACCTGCAAACCCATACCGCGGGTGCTATGTTTACCGACAGTAAACATATACAATCAAGTGAACATATGTGCAAACAGTATGCTGCAACTAATAAAGACATAGATAACATACATAATAATACAACTACGTGAAATATAAAAAAAGGAGAAAGAAACCCTACAACAACACAACTACACAGTAATTAGTTTCTTAACCGAAGCATAAGCTTCCAATCGAATAACATTGTAATGGGGTCATAATCTTTATATTTCTTCCCGAACTATATACAAAGTATTTTAACACCATCACTACACGGTGTAAAAGCATATATATGATTCCGGCTGGTTAATGGAAAACTACTGACTGTCTAAAAAACAGTTGTTAGCTTATGATGAATACCTCAACAAGTCATTAGGACAGATTATGGTCTCTATAAAAAGCAAGAGTCCTAAATTTTCATTTAGACCCTGTGGACCGAGAGTGTCAGGGGTAAAAATCCATCGATTCTCCAGCCAGAGAAGTCGTAATGATCTGTCTCCACCCCGTTTCAAGGACAGGACATGCTCGATTATACAATATCTGAGGGTGGTAAGATTATGTCTGGCCTCGGCAAAATGCCGGACCACAGGCTGTTCTCTGTGCATTGTCTGTATGGCCGATTTAATGGCCGAGCAGTGTGTGCGGCAGCCCTTTCTTTAAAAGTTCTGTCTGTTTTACCGGCATAATGTCGGCCGCAGGGACAACGTATTAAATAAATAATAAAGTTAGTGCTGCAGACCACCCTATGATGGATTTTGTATTTTTTACCTGAAAATGGATGAAATAAAGCTTCCCAGAATCATAAAGCTACACGTTGTGCAGCCACTACACTTCATCAACCCATTTTGGGTTAACCCCAAAATGTGGTATTTTTGGCAATGGGAAAGGACATCAGATGCACTCTTTTACCAAAGCTAGAAGTCTCAGAGACTACCTAGTAAAAAAGTACATGTCCTTTAAGTGTAGTGGCTGCACAATGTGTAGCTTTATGATTCATTGCCTTCCCCTGGGCAATGAGCATGTAAACTCCCCTGGGCAACGAGCATGTAAACTCCCCCTGGGCAATGAGCATGCAAACTCCCTATGGCAATGGGCATGGAACCCCTGGCAATGAGCATGTAACTCCCTATGGCAACAATCATGTAATGTCTTGGCAATAAGCATGTAATCCCACCTGGCAACGAGCATGGAAGAGAAGTAGAGAAAAGCAACACATGAATCAAATGAGAAAGAGGTAATAGGAGCTGATGCACTTTGGCAAATATGGAGATGGTAAAGGGATGGATGTGTTTACAGGATAGGTGTATAGTAGGAGGTGGTGTTATGGAGGAATATAAACATATGGTCATCTTTTGACCATAGGTATCAACGTTTTTTAGAGGAAGGTACACATTATCGAGAGAATCACTGGAGAAGATAAATAAAACACAGTCACATGAAAAAGAAAATAAAAGTAAAAATAAAAATAAAATTAAAAATATTAACAAAAAATCACTGAGAGGAAAGAGAGGTGGACAAATAAAAAAGAGGGGAAAAAATAGAGAAAGAAATAAAACATTCTTTCAAAAATTGAAAGAAAAAAAGAAAGAATCACTATATGGTAATAAAA
Organism: Crinia signifera; assembly: GCF_055691185.1. Classification (NCBI taxonomy): domain Eukaryota; kingdom Metazoa; phylum Chordata; class Amphibia; order Anura; family Myobatrachidae; genus Crinia; species Crinia signifera. Next base: position 189,221,792 of record NC_139218.1, read on the forward strand.
TAAAAATTCACAATATTAGTACACATATATTAACGACAAATGAACACAATGTTTTAAGTAGAGGATTAAAATTCTGCCCAACCAATTCAGCCAAGTCATTTGACCTGTTCGTGGACGTACAGCGTCATTTAAGAAAACTATCATTAAAAAGATTTTTTCATAAAGATAACATACAACAAAAAAACGACAACCAACTCTTAGAAATAAAAGAACAAAGCAGTTTTAAGAAGAAATCTAACTTTAATCCGACATTCAGCAGGGGATGTTTTGTAGAAACGTATGGCAAATTAGTTATGGAAGATCTTAAGAAAATGTGTGGTGACAAAAATAAGAAAAATAGAAAAAGATAAAACATATCAAAGGCAGAAAGGGAAGCCTTAGAAAATTTAAAGAAGAATGAGTCCATAACGATCAAGCCCTCCGACAAGGGGGGGGGGGGGGGGGAACGTGGTCGTTATGGACACAACAGATTATGAAAATAAAATTAAGACCCTGCTGACCGACAAAACAACTTATAAAAAACTAAAAAAGAATCCCACAGAAGACATTGAAAAGAAATTAGACACACTCATTGAAAAATATCATAAATTGGGAGTTCTGACAGACAATGAGAGAGACTTTTAAAAAAATTGAGGATCCAGTATTACCGGTTATATATGGATTGCCAAAGATCCACAAAGATGAAAGGCACCCACCCCTAAGACCCATTGTAGCAGGGGTGGGATCCCTGACTTCAAATTTGTCAGAGATGATAGACAAACATTTGCAACCTATTGTGTGTAAGGGGAGAGCGTATCTCAAAGACACTATGGATATCATAAATAAGTTACAACAAATTGAGTGGAAAAAAGGAGATATCCTGGTGTCTGCGGACGTATCTTCTCTTTACACCATAATACAGCACAAGGATGGTATAGCAGCCGCAGAAAAGGTCTTAACAAGAGAAAACTGTGAAGAAAATCTTAAAATGTTTATTTTAGAAAGCATACAATTTATTTTAGAAAACAATTATTTTTGTTTTGATGGTACATTCTTTCTGCAGTGCGCCAGGACGGCGATGGGGACGAGATTCGCCCCCAGCTTCGCTAATATTTTCATGGAGACGTGGGAGGAGTCAGATGTATGGCGAAGTCTGGAAGCGAGTCTCGTCCTCCATCAACGTTATATTGATGACGTGATAATGATATGGAGAGGGGGTGAAAAAGCACTGCAAGAGGCCCAGGAATGTTTAAATAATAACAATATGGGGATTATTCTCATTTTCATGTCAAGTGAAAAATGTATACATTTTTTAGATCTAACTGTGTACATTGAAGAAGACAAGATCCTGACAAAAACATATTACAAACCAACAGAAAGTAATTCCTTTATTAACAAAGAGAGTAACCACCATCCGCGGTGGTTAAAAGGAATACCGGGTAGTCAATTCCGCAGAATCAAGCGAAATTGTACACAGGAGGACATATATAAAAGCCAAGCAGAGAAAATGAAAAATTAATTTTTAGTGAAGGGGTATGTCGAAGTAGATCTAGACAGAACGATAGCAGAAGTGAACCAAGTTAAAAGAGAATCACTCTTGATCAATCAGCCCAAAAAAATAAGGAAAACTGAAAACACAGCTTTTATCACTACATATAACAGTGATTACCAAAAAATTGAAAAAATCCTCAACAAGCATTGGGGATTGTTGAAAGCCGACCCAATCCTGAAAGAGTATGTCTCAGATAAGGTAGAGGTGATTTATAAAAAAGTCCCTAACATCAGAAATTGGGTAGTGAGGAGTGCCCAAACCCCAAAAGCAGCCATGCACACAAGGGTTAAAACAAAAGGATATTTTCGCTGCGGTATGTGTGCCGGCTGTAAACAATGTAAGAACAAAGAGGGAAACAAAATAGAAAGTTTCACATCTACCGCAACAGGAAAGGAGTATAAAATTGATCATTTTGTTACATGCAGCAGCAGCAGCAACGTTATCTATTTAATCCAGTGTGCATGTAACAAACAGTACGTAGGGAGAACAAGTCGGCAGTTCAAGATTAGATTAAGAGAACACCTAAACAACATCAGAAAAGGGGTGGAGACACACTGTATGTCGGCCCATTTTAAACAAGTGCATGAATGTTCATTTTATAAAATTGTGAGTTTTAAAATAATAGACTCAGTGAAGGGAAATTGGAGAAGAGAGGACAAAAAAAGTGATTTGGCCCGCGCAGAAATGCGATGGATCTACGAGTTAGATACATTGCACCCAAACGGGCTAAATGGGGAGTTCGAAATAAAGTGGTTTCTATAACGTATCCCCAATACCTCACTCCAGATAAAACCCATGCCGACTTTGTATTCTAACTGCATTCCAAATAGAAATATCCCCATCTTGTTTTATATATTTGATTTATGTATCTGGTTTTATATATTTTATGTGTAAGAATTTTTCATGCTTTTTTATATGTGTATACAACTTTAAGAAAGCCGGGCAACATGTATGAGAAAGAACGAAAAAGTGGGTATACTCGAGATGGGGTACTCAGAGTAGGAATAGGCGCCCTGTGGGGTGTGTTGCTAAGCTGCTCCTGCTTGAGGGGTGTTAGCCCTCTGGGGTTATGGAATAGGAAAAAAAGGTGGTGGAGCGCTAAAAAATGGATCAATTGGATAGTACAAATTTAATAATATATAGGTTAAAATAACAACTGGAATGACATAGATATTAAAAAACAATATAATGTAAAATGACAATATAATAGGACAAGGAGGTGATACTTATGTCTCTGAAATGCTGCCGTGTGTGTCCCTGGAGTAGGAGGGTTTGGAATCCCTGGAGAGTGCCCAATATAGATGGTATTTGCACTGGGCCGTCCTGGATTGTGCAAAATGAACGCTGGAGGAAGATCTTGTTCCCAATGGGGGAGTCCTCACTAGAGTGCGTTGGTTACTGATGGTTTGTTGTGGTCGATATCACGCTGGAGGATGATCGAATTCCTTGTTTGTGGAAAGGTCCTCACAATGATGCGGATTATAGAACCACAGGTGTATGGTAGAAATGACTCCCCAATGGAGGGGGATATTGAGGGCAATCCGGACAGGGTGACAATGAAAGGGATAATTTCCAGAATTTGGCAGGGAGTATGGCAGCATAAACAGAGATCCTTCCCAGTCCAAGTTTAAAAGTAGCAAGTGCTGCCTAACATGTTTCGTCGTGATGTCACGACTTTATCAAAGGTATGCATTGCAAATGTATGAGAAAGAACATGAAGCCCAGGAACAGGCAAACCAGAACTCTCAGGGAGGATAAATAATCAGGAGCTACACTCTCCAGCTGCATCTTGAGAAAGACCCAAGAGGTTGAAACTAGTAGATGAGCAGCTGGAAATTGAAGCTTACAGAAAAGTAAAAAGCCGCCAGACACAAGGGAGCAGTACCGGGGTATATACAATCGTACCCCGAGAGGCTCACATACATTCAAGTGAAGCCTGGGAGAGGTATCCAGATAACATCGGAGCCCCACAGCATACATTTAAAGATCAGCGTCCCGGTGATCCTGCCAGACTGCGAGCGCAGGCAGGTGCTGGCTGGTGAAAGGAACGCAGGCTGTGTGTTCTTTTTGCTCTAAGGATTACCTGTCCCTATCTCCTACACACGAGGGAATACTTTATCCAAACACAGGGAAAACCCGAAGGGTCACCACAGTGGCAGTGTGGTGCCTGAAGGGAAGAGTACCAGTGACGGAGCAGCATTTCATCCTGCTAAAGAAATCCCACTGAGAAACATCTAAGTCAGGCATGCCCAAACTGTGGCCCTCCAGCTGTTGTGAAACTACACATCCCAGCATGCCTTGCCATAGTTTTAGCATTCCCTAATAACAAAACTGTGGCAAGGCATGATGGGACTTGCAGTTTCACAACAGCTGGAGGGCCATAGTTTGGACATGCCTGATCTAAAGGCCCCCATACACTAGCCGATTTTGGTCAGATTTCAGCCAGATCAGTCGGATCTGGCCGAAATCGGACCAAAATCGTCTAGTTTTGATGTTCCCTCAGATCCGATGCGCGGTCCCGTGCGCATCGGATCTGCGTCGGGTGGTCGGACCTGCTGCACGTCCGACCACCCGACTTGGGACCTAGTGGGGCGGTGGAGGGAGCAGGGGGGGCTGGGGACGCTGCGGGGGACACGTCTGTGTCCCCCGCTGCTGGGGACAGCGTCTGTGCGGCGAGAAGGTAGAGGGAGCAGGGGGGGCTGGAGACGCTGCGGGGGACACGTCTGTGTCCCCCGCTGCTGGGGACAGCGTCTGTGCGGCGATAAGGTAGAGGGAGCAGGGGGGGCTGGAGACGCTGCGGGCGGGGGACACAGGCTGCATAGAGCCGGGCAGGGGGAGCCGGCCGGGAGCTGTCAGTAATGAATAAAAAAAAAGCCCATACAATGAATGGGCGGCCTGTGATTGGCTGAGCGCTCTCTCAGCCAGTCAGCAATTGGCTGAGAGAGCGCTCAGCAGCCAATCACAGGCTGCCCATTCATTGTATGGGCTTTTTTTTTTATTCATTACTGACAGCTCCCGGCCGGCTCCCCCTGCCCGGCTCTATGCAGCCTGTGTCCCCCGCAGCGTCTCCAGCCCCCCCTGCTCCCTCTACCTTATCGCCGCACAGACGCTGTCCCCAGCAGCGGGGGACACAGACGTGTCCCCCGCAGCGTCTCCAGCCCCCCCTGCTCCCTCTACCTTATCGCCGCACAGACGCTGTGTCCCCAGCAGCGGGGGACACAGATGTGTCCCCCGCAGCGTCCCCAGCCCCCCTGCTCCCACCTCTTAGCCCCCACCCCCCCTGCTCCCCGGGTTTTTTACATGTGATAAATCGAGACGATTTATCACATGTAAAAAATGGCACATCAAGTGCCAATCTAATCAAGCTCCCCCGGGGAGCAGCCGGGGAAGCTCAGGGGGAAGTCGGGGGCGACTTGTCCTAAGGACAAGTCGCCCTAGTGTATGGGGGCCTTTAGTGGTAGGATATTCTAGGATATCCCGAGAGGTGTGGTGAGCCTATTTTAAAACTTTTTTCTGCAAGGAACGAGACTGTATACTGTGTTTTATATTTTGTATTTTTTGCAATTTTTTATTCATATCTTTGGGAAAAGTTTTTTACTTATTTCTTTGGCAAAAGTTTTTTTGCATATATATTGGCTTCATAAATAAAAGTTTTTTTAAGTAAAAGAAGAAAAAACTTCTGGAATAATCTGTTATTTTTGAAAACCTGCGAACCCCATATAAGAATTGCACATTAACCCAGCGCTGCAGATAATCCCTGTTTCTGCATAGAAAGGGATGGATGTGTTTACAGGATAGGTGTATAGTAGGTGGTGGTGTTATGGAGGAATATAAACATATGGTCATCTTTTGACCATAGGTCAGGGTTGCCGACTTTCTATTCTCCTCTCCGGGAGAAGCCCGGAGAGGAGAGTTTCAGTAGCCGCTCAGGGGGCGGGGCTTAAGCATGAAATCACTTAGCCCCGCCCCATGCTGGTAAATCAGCGAATTCAGGGATCGCCGTGGAGGGGGCGGGGCTAAAATGACGCGATTGTGTCATTTTAGCCTGGCCCCCTCCTCTGAGACCCGAGGATTGCAGCATTTTAATGCCGCGATCCGGGGGACAGCGGGGGTCCCCCCTGAATCCGGGAGGGTTGCCCACCCTTCCGGGGGGCCGGGAGGAGGACCCGATTTTCGGGAGACTCCCGGAAATTCCGGGAGGGTCGGCAACCCTGCCATAGGTATCAACGTTTCACCGTTGTTTTTGAATCATCAATGGTTTATGACTGACGTTGCACGCTTTTGCCATCAATAGGAGATAGCTCTCACATAACATACTGTAATAGTTGGTGACCATCGATGGCCACTATCACACTTGCATCATAGATGGCAATTATCGATTTGTGAGACGGGGATGGCTATCAAATCGGTGTTAAACTGTCTAGGATGCTCTGTGAGGGTGAAACACGCCTAGTAGGCAGCATATTAAAGAGTGAGGGCTCACACTTGAAGAAACTTCCAGGAGTGAAGTGGTTACTTGAGCACGTGACGTCAATACGTAGCGGGCCCGCACACAGTACGCGTTTGGTCACGTGTTAACGTAAGTGCGAGCTGCGCTCGGCGGCAAGATGGCGGCTCCCGGGGCTGAAGGACCGTCTGGAGCGGTGGATGACGCCTTCTCAACGTACTACACTGAGGTGACGCATTTGTGATGTTGGGCAGGAGCTCACCAGGGGGTAGCGCGCCGATACGATGGGAGTGTGTGGTCAGCAGCAACACTGAGGGTCTTTTTCGGGCACTATCTTGTCCCCGGATACGTAGCTACTACAGTGTATTGGTTCCCTGCCTCTGTGCCACCGGCTGCAGCGACCATGTGCAAGTAGTGTGCAGCGCGGAGGGCATTTGAGATCGACTGGCCGGGCTGGGATTGTGACAGCTCTGCACCAGCCTTGGCGCTCTGCAGGCTGAGGAAGGTTGTGGTGCTTACGGTGCGCTACAGGAGTTTGGGCATTTAGATTAACCTGTGCAAGTGCAGGGATGCCCTATTGGCTGTCACCTAGACCACTCTCACATCCTCTGCAGCTGTTATTCGCCTTTATTTAGAGTTAATGAAGTTACAGCCACAGACGTCAGATTGATTATAGTAAATTAATAAAAGAATAGTGTCCGGTAGTATATGTGCTGGCCTCCCTAAGGGGAGTTGTATAAAACCTCCTAAAGAGATCAAGTTTTCCTAAAGCAAACAGTGGGTAGCCATTAGTTTATAGCAATTGGTAATTATCTACATTTGGAGATAGAGTCTGAGGTGAAACACCTTTGATCACATAAGCTTGTATATTTGAACCGGAGTAGGAAAACATAACAGCCTTAACAGTGCTGTTAAAAAAAAATTTGGAACTCCTGCCTTAATGTTTTTTTCTAACCTCTTAATTGATGTTTTTCTTACTTGAGGCTCCTATCTCACCAGCAGCACTCAGGGACCCAATAAATGTTTATACGTGGTGAAACATTTTAATGTATGTTTACGTTAATTAAAATGTTTCACCACGTATAATCGTTACTTGGGTCCATGAATGCCACCGGTGAGATAGGAGATATATTGCTAATGTAACAGCATTTCTGGAAGGCACCTGGGCAAGTTACCCCAGTTTGGGGCCACGGAGTGCCGTGCATCTGCTAAACTCTGCTGCACATTTTAGCTCTGCTTGTTACCCTCAAATGCTCCTTGATAAAGGTCCATATGTAGGACCGAAACGTTGGGGCTTTATTGTTATGGTAACATACTTGGATATCTGCATTGGAAATAAAGTCTTTGTTTGATTTTATCAAAGTGGTTGTTCGGTTTTGAAGTGGCGAGTGCACATATCTCTCCCTAGGTTTTCGATGATGGCTGGACCCGCCCCCTTTCATGACGGTGGCAGCCCAGGCACGCCCCCCTGCCCGAAGCCAAACCTAGAGTGAACACTAAAATGATTGATGATCTAGGTAGATTAGCGGAATGGTCAAGAGCATGGGTTTAATGGCAAATCATGCACTTGGGTCTCAAAAATCAAAAGACTAAATATAGTATAAATGGCAATATAATGGAAACTACTGAGGAGGAGAGGGATCTAGGTGTCACTTTCAGGTGACTTAAAGGAAGGTAGGCAATGTAATAAAGCAACAAAGAAGGCAAGTCAGAGGTTTGGTTGCATAGGAAGAGGAATCTGCAGTAGAAAGATGCCACTGTATAGTCATTGGTACAACCTCATTTAGGGCCTTATGCTGATTGACTGTGATGTCAGCTGGTATAACCAGCAGATGAACGACTTTCCCGGCTTTGATGCGTGAGCACGCAGCAGCGATCACCGCTCATCGCCGGGGCATACACACTGGGCGGCTTTGAGCTGAAAGCCGCTCAAACTCGGTGTTTTGAGCGACTTTCAGCTCAAAGTCTTCCAGTGTGTATGGGCCTTAAGATTCAGAGGACATTTGAGGGAAAATTACTTAACATAAAGGATAGTGGATAAGTGGAATGGCCTCCCATCAGAGGTGGTAGAGGCATATACAGTAGCGCAATTTAAACATGCTTGGGATAGGCATATTGATATCCTTAGAAAGCAATAAGAATATGGTTTGAGGTAACATGTTTAAAAAGGGGCAGACTAGATGGGCCAAGTGGTTCTGATCTGCCATCAAATTCTATGATTCTGTGTAAAAACATTGATAAAAAAAAAGATATTGGAAACCTATTTTGTACAAGAATATATGAATTTTGAACAGTTTATAATATTAGTGGCTGCAAATGCACAGTAGTATATTCCTTTAATTAACAATTAATAACATACTTTAAAAGCCAACTAAAGTCAATCACAGTGTATTTGTATATATCACAAGTGAAAAGTGTTTGTAAAATGTGTGTTTCCTGGAAAAAAAAAAATTGATACACCATATCTATATACATAAACTGGCCGATTCAGTTGCTGGCAGAAAAGGTACCACTGTGAGGGGTTTTGCTATTCAATTGCAGCAATGAAAATGGTGATGAGTCTCTCGCACCTGTATTCTTGCACCTCCAGAGCAAGTCTAATTTCAAAAATCATTGGGGCTTCCTCTGGGACTCCGAATCTCCCCCCTGAAGACTTATTGATTGGAATCAATTAGCTTATTAATCACCTTCTAAAGCAGGCATGGGGAACCTTTGGCCCTCCAGCTGTTGTTGTACTACCCTGCTACAGTTTTGCTATTTGGCCATGCTAAAAGTGTTGCATAGGATGCATAGTTCAACATCTGGAGGGTCAAAGGTTCCCTGTTCTAAAGTGATGTTTTCTGAAAATGTGGGGAGTATGTAGTGTGTGTATGGCCGAGTTGTACTAAGCCTTGAAAAGTGATAAAAATTAGTGTTAAACAACCAGCAAATCAGCTCCTACCTGTCATTTTTCAAACCCAGCCTCTGATGTGGCAGATACGAGCTGAGAGGCTGGTGGTTTATCGCTCTCCATTTTATCACTTTTCAAGCTTAGTACATCTGACCCTATATGAGAGATTTTGTGTGTGTGCAAGCATGACTGGGTCATCCTCAGTGTGTATGATTACCCCCTCCCTCACCCATGTAGTGTATCCCACTCCAGAACCTGCCATCTCCCAGTAGCCCATCCCCAGTGGAGGGAGACCACTGGAGATCCCAGAAAAAGAATACATTTTTATTTATGTATAGTGGCAGATGCTCAATTTAGTGGCAACTACGGTGCATGACAGGATGGGGTAATACTGAGTAATAGAAAAACACATGGTTTTTTCCAAGTACACTGAATGATATCGGTTACTAGATTTAACACTATATTGTAATATAATTCAGAGATCTTAGTTACATATGTATGCACAAATGTATGAATACCATATATACTCGAGTATAAGCCTACTTTTTCAGAACATTTTTTATGCTGAAAAAGCCCCCCTCGGCTTATACTCGAGTGAGGGTCCCACCTGAGGCAATACGTTTTCCCAGGTTTTTGTTGTAAAATTAGGTGCCTCAGCTTATATTGGGGTTGACTTATACTCGAGTATATACGGTAGGTTCCCAAGCTGCCATCAATGCATCTGTGTATTGGGGTATTTCTATATCTAGGTGAGGGGTGTGGCACCCCAATAAATCTGCACAAGCCAGAAAGCACAAAGCAGCGCACCAGGGAAAAGTCTAAAGTGTTAATAAATATTAGTGTTAAGAAGCCAGAGCTATACACAGAAAATGATCCAACAAAAAATATTAAAATATTAAAGAAGGTTAATGAAAAGATTAGTGTTACATGGGATTTTTATTTAGTCATTCATTTTACACACTGCATGGATTTCAGCCCTTTTGTGGGGGAATACCATGGGTATCGGGAGGGCGCATACCTGTGGTAATCCAAAATTGGGCTGATGTTACGCAATAATTGTAACCTATCTGCCAATTCAATCATCCCCCAAGTAGACTATTGCATAGGAAAGTTGCAATCAACATGCAGGTTTATTAAATGTAATGGGGTTCTCTTTTCTGAAAGATAATTCTGTTTTGTACATTTGAAACTAAGAACTTTTGCAGGATATATTTTTATCATAATGTTTGCTGTTTTTGTATGCACAGGTTAAACAGATTGAGAAGAGGGACTCTGTTCTTACGCCAAAGCAGCAAATTGAGAGGTTGACGAGACCTGGAGCCTCCTATTTCAACTTGAATCCTTATGAGGTACACTAAAAATGTGTGTATGCAAGAGTGGATATCTCTATATCTGACTGCGAGGGTCCAAATATACACAGTTAAATACAGAAGTAAATTTCGGTATTTATTGTTCTTTCGTCATCAGGGTAACCCTGTTGACGATATTACAATAAATATCAAATCGTTGGCATTGGCGGCACTAACCATAATGAACTAAGCAGAGAAAGATTTGTCTGGTCAGTTTGGTTCATAGGTTTGTCAGGTCGGTTCCTGCAGCCCATAGGTAAAATCTTCCACCCACCCGTACAGAAGAAATGCCCCTTGCAAGATTGAGAGATCCCATATCCATACACACTTCCTGAACCATCAAAAGGATATTGCAGTCTATGCAAATGTGAGTAGCTCTGTGACTTCCACTAATGTGCAAATGGGACAGGCTGATTGAGGTCAGCGCTAAGACCTTGCAGACCCTCCCTTAAAACGTTTGGGTAAGCATGCGTTTTTTTTCTTCTTGACACTACAAGAAAACAGCAGGTTGCAACCCACAAATGCCAGGTTCCTGTCAGGCTACTTCCGGCTGCTTTTTTTTTTTTTTTTTTATTCAGTTATTTTTTATCAATTTTCAAGAAACAAAGTGCCCAAGCAGGCAGACACATCGATACATGAACATTTTGCATCAAGAAAAATATATAATACAACATAGGTAGCAAAGAGTACATTTCAAGGACCACATTTCCTGCGGAATAGGTGTCCAATATTTTGAGACCGGAATGCGCATGATGTCTTATCTTAATAGGATATTTAGAATTACTTAGCATAAATTCCCAACAAAATAGCCATATAACAAGTAGAATCAAATGTCAAAATAGGTTATTAGTATCGACGTGTCAAACAAAAAACAAAATACCTCCCTATAAGCCCCAAAGCAACCCTACCACAAAACCCCCACCCTGTACAACCCACCCCCAACTTTAGGCGTACCTGGATCCCAGAAAAATTCCTACCCCTCCAACTACTATAGATTATAGGAGAAGGCAAATTAGTGACCTTATCTATGGTAGCTAATCTATGCCAAAACAAAGAGCTAACCTACCTCTGCCGTCTTACCCAACCACCCAGCTACGCACTAACCTTTCCAAGATTTCCAGGAGTGTCCCATCCATCCAGAGATATGGAAAATGATGTATGAAGTGGGTGAAAAAGGATTGTCATAGCTGTAATACCATCACCAGATCCGTATAACGGAGTTTCGGAGTGGCCTTATTAGCCGGTGCAGTAGCAGTAACAAGAGTAGTTTTGTGAAGTGACTATTTGCCAGGATGGATCCAAATAATCCATTGATGTAGACGGTATAGGAATCACAGAAGCAGGGTTGGAAGGCACAATCTCCAATTCTCCAAGTATAACAAGTATCCTCTGTGTAGAGGCTTTTAATGGCTTCAAGTATTTGGTGCATATAGCCAGACATCACTGGTAACTTCCTAAAATCAACAGAGTCCCAGTATGGTAAGTAAAGGAGCAGGAGGCTGGGCTAGTGTGGGCAGGAGGTGGGTGGTGTCGCATTTTTATATATATATATATATGTGCCAGCAGTCCAGGATGGCCACGCCCTCTCCCCTACCACAGCGCCGCACAGATGGTCTATACACCCAACCCCCCCCCCAAAAAAAAAAAAAAAACGGCTGGGCTGTACTGAGGCCAGGTGTCAGGATGTGGTGGATCCCTGTAGAAGAGGGAGTCGGCAGCTCAGGGAGCCAACAGAATGAAGGGCAGGGCAGAGTGGAAACCCGGGAGCTCCGACGGTCGGCGCCTCTTGAAGCGGGAGCAGCTGCAATATGGCGCTGGCGCCCGACCCTCTCCCCGAAGTAGCGCTGCGGCAGGCTGGATTTCACAGCAGCGGGTGGCTCTGTCTTGCCTCCGAGGTATCCGGAGTGCGCCAGGAGTCCTGCGGCGGTCAGGCTGTGATTAGACACAGGATGGTTACAGTGGGGAGCAGCGTGTGAGAGCGTCTACTCAGATGTCTGCCACGCCCCCCCCCCCCCCCCCCCGGCTGCTTTGTTTTTACGTTCCGTACTCCTTTTTTTTTTTTTTAATCTGTTTATTCAAATTTTCATTGCTTAACACAAAATAGTGAACAAATTGTGTCCATGCAATATCAAACAATTTGGACAAGCGATTGTAACATATCCTCTTACAAATCTTTGTATCTTACTTTTAATAATAAACATTTAACAAGGAAGGATTATGTCTGAATTGCTCTGTGACTGTAAACACCACAATTAGTACTTGTTACCAGCCATGGTTTGATAGACACATTTTAACTGTGTCATTACACCTGACCTTTAGTATTCCTATATCAATTGAACATGAATTACATGGAACAACAGAAGACCCAGACACGACAAGACATGACAATACATGGGAAAACACCTAGGAAAGTACCAGTGGGGGGGGGGGGGGGGGGGGGGTAGGAAGGAATAATATTGTTAGTAAGAATTGTTGGAGGTTGGGAAGCCGTACTCCTTTTTACTTGCTATTCACCCATGTGCAAGCATGATGCCTGATGATATGTATGCACAGTCATTCGATAATCACTCAATTTGCAAGTTTGCTGTATAGTGGTCCATGCTGAATTAGGCCCTATATATCATTTTAGGAGTTCCTTTTCTATCATACTTTAGTACTCTTACTATCTATACACACACCTAGGCAGTGAACTTAACATACATTATTAAATAAATAATGGGGTTTTGGTTCATGGGTTGAGCTGCCTTCAAACTTTGAACCAATTGTCACGGGACCCCCATTTCTACTAATGGTGTGTACACACGGTGAGATTCCCTTGCTATTCAACTTCAGATTCGAGTGCTATGCGATCTTTGCTAACTCTGTACTATTTGCATACAGTTCATACTATCTACATTCGATTTGCACCATATAGTCATTGCTGCCCTGTCTATCTGGGTTTCAATTTGTGCTGTCACGGGAGAGCGCATCGGGATCGCAAGGTAAAAGCCTGTGCGATCTGCATGCAATCCCGGTGAGATTTTGACAAATATATAGTCAAAATCTCATGCTGATTGTACCATAAGTCCTACACCCAAAGTCTTAAGAACCTGACAACTGCTGCCACATTATTACCAAACTGAATATCTGCTTGTTACCTGATTTAGAGCTTACCTGCTAATGAAGTCATGGCTTGTAACGGTGAGACAGTCCGCAACAGAGCTCCTAAATTACCGCTAAGGAAGCAGATGTCGCAGGTTTAAGATAAATGAGCTTACATCATGGTAAAAGCTGTGATCACAGAATGGTTAATTAAAAAATTAACCCAAATATACACACCGGATTCCAGGGTGTAGTGGCGTATAAAGTGGCAAAACTCATCTAAAGCAGGGCATCCCCATGGGTGGCTGTGCTGATGTCATAGCATTATATGCTGATGACATGTTACTCTTCTTGAAAGATGTGGGTCCCTCCTTAACTGCAATGCTTGAAACAGTCATTTATTTGGCACCTTCTCGGGACTATCCAGTATTTTTCCTTTAACGAGGAGTATTCCTGCTAGCTTACCCACTGCATCTTTGCTCCAATGGACCCTCCGGTTTAAATACTTGGGAATTTGGATCGTACCAGATATCAAAGACTATGTAAATCAAAACATAGACCCAGTTACAGCAAATCTCCAGAAGAGAATTCATGTTTGAAAGAAGCTTCCCCTTACTGTGACTCGCAGAATTAACCTCCTTTAAAATAGTAGTGCAGCCCAAGTATCTATATCTTCTGCAGCATTCACCTACCTACAGTATATTCCAAGAAAAGTTTTTACTAAGATTAATAGCATATTCTCTTCTCTGGCCTTATGAACTCTAATGTGAGCTAAGTGTGATTGAGGTCTGAGCCTATCTGATTTACGTATGTACTATCTAGCTCAGTGGTAGCCAACCCTAGCCCTCGAGAGCTACCAACAGTTCACATTTTCCAGACAACCTAGCTGCTGCACAGCTGCACTCATTAATCACTGACACATTTTAAAAGATCCACAGATGGAGCTAATTAGCTCACTTGTGATTCTGTGAGGAGACCTGCAAAACATGCACTGTTGGTAGCTCTCGAGGACTAGGGTTGGCTACCCCAGGTCTAGCTGCTCAGTTAATGCACATAGCCAACTGGGTTCAGGGACAGGATAGCCCATTCGTTTTCAGTTGTTTTTTTTGTTGAAAGGGTAGGTCCTTCGTTGTCACCGCAGCATTTTCTCTTAAAAGGGTGTCTCACATGGGGGCCTCCCACCTACACTTAGGCAAACCCTGACTGTGGAAACAATCCCATTCCTATTTTACATGGAAAGACATTGACGATGATACCCCTCTGTGGTTAATACTACATTCAAGGAATTATTGCCTTTATCTGAGGACAACATCTGGTTAAAGGCGAGACTTACTTCAGTTGCACAGCTGTATACAGAAAATACCCTTAAGTCCTTTCGACAGTTGTGAGATTAGTTCTATGTCTCTAATAAAGCTTTTTTTTAATATTTCCAGTTACGCCATGCAATACAATCACAGTTTCGTCCTCCCCGATTAAAAAAAAAAAATGTCCTGAACCTAGGTCAGACTTAGCAGGTCTTCAACATATATGCTACGCTTAACTCAAGTATATCCTCTCATACTCTAGATCAGGGATGGGGAACCTCAGGCCCTGGGGCTGTATGCGGCCCCCCGTAGCCAGTCTGAGTGGCCCGGCCACCCGACAGGTGGCATTGCTGGGAGTCAAGTACAGGGGAATTCTTGCGAGAGGTTGTTATTTCTCACAAGATTCCTCTTAATCAACAGAAGCCAGAGCCACCGGAGCGTGGGACGGCTGCAGCAGGACAATTTGTAAGAAATTTTACATATGGCCCCTGAAGGATTTTTTTCCCCCCATACAAACGGCCCTTGGCACAAAGGCTCCGGGCGTATCGAACGCCGGTGATTCTTAATAGGGCAGGTCTGAGACTAGATACTAACTGCCCTAGATGTGGAGCATGCGATGCAGAATTGTGGCACATGCTGTGGGTGTGACCCACAGTATTTGCTTTTTGGAGGGAGGTATGGGCTGAAGTGGTTTTGATGGAGCCTACCCTCCCACCTTTGTCGTCTGCCATTTGTATGTTCGGGCTTGACAATGAAAAAAAAACATTCCCTTACAGTATATAAATATGCCATGTGCCTCACTACATTAGCTAAAGTTATTATAGCATGCAACTGGTTTGCTGTAACATCCCCTAATACAGGGCCAGAAAAAAAATAGTGACAGTGTGCGACAAAGTAACACAATAATGCCTATTACACATGTCACATACCTAGTGTTCCCGCTGGGCTGTTTTAGCGGGGCTCTGTGCCCGGAAAAATGCGCCCTGCCCCTCTAGCAGCATCCCGCTAAAACAGCCTGGTGTCTGCCCGACACCGCATGGGGAAGCCCCCTTTGATGCTGGTGGCTGGGCCCGCCCCCTCTGATGAGGGCGTGGCCCGGGCATGCCCCTTTTGTGACGTCGGCAGCCCGGGACCGCCCACAGCTGTGACATCGGTGGGCCTGGTCCACCCCCCGGTGCTCTGCCCGCACAAAATCCTAGAGGGAACACTACATACCCATTACATATACCCGCATGCCATAATACCCATTACGCCACACACTAGAAAATCGTTTGGTATACTATACCACACACAATAATGCCCATTACATATACCACACACACCGTAATGCCCATTACACGGTAAACCAAACATATAATACCACACGCCGTAATTCCCATGGCATATGCCACAGTGCTATTTACCTACATGCACACTGCTATGGGTTTCTGGCTTGATGCCAGGCAGGGGCAGACTGAGAAAAAAATGACAGGGGGAGCCTCTGGTCTCGCTGCCTAAGCAGCGGGTCCTCATGGCTGGTTATACTATCAGCACTTACAACAGCCTTGGGTGCCCCTATTAAAACAGACACATAAGCAGATGGCCCCGCGGTGGGTTATAATGTTCAATACAACAGCCAGCATAGTGGCAGCCTGGTGCACAGCTCTCCCGGCTGCCACTGTATCAGAGCAAGTCAGCAGCGCCCCTATTTCAAAACTCAAGCACGGAGCTGCATTGGTAGCTCCTGATTAGCTCGTGAGCCGCCTTGACTTAGGTAATAGGTGTGCTGCGGACCTGCTCTGATGCAGCGGCAGCTGGGAGAGTTGTGCACCGGGCTGCCTCCCTGCTGGCTGTTATATTGAACATAATAACCCACCTCGGCACCATCTGTTTGTGTCCGAAACGGGCACGCAAGGCTGCTGTAAGTGCTGATAGGATAACCAGCCACGAGGACCCACTGCTTACCCTGCCTCTCCCTGTGCATCTCCCAGCAGCCGGGAGAGTTGTGAACTGCTCTGCCCGCTTCTGTCAAGCCATCACTCTGCCCGGGGGTTCTGCTTCCTGACAAATGTGGTCACCAGGAAGCAGAATCCGTTCGCCATGGCGACCTGGTCCCCGGGTTTTCTCGAGCCCTGCCCTAATATCCATCACTGGCGAGCCCTGGTCAATGAAGTATTGGGGCATGAGAAATTTTTTTTATCACTCACAATGTACCCTCATACAATACCATGCCAAATAGGATAGGTGGAATAGTTCAATTTTAGCAACTAGCCCTTCCACATAGTGATCTTATTAGGCTTCTTTATTTCACAGTTGTGTTAACCCCTATACCGACATGCTCTTGTCAATGTCATTACTGCACCCCTTTAACTATTGTGTTGTTTGTGTACTCTTGTTGTGATTACGAAGCGTACTTACATTGTAAAGAACACAAT
Source organism: Crinia signifera (assembly GCF_055691185.1). Classification (NCBI taxonomy): domain Eukaryota; kingdom Metazoa; phylum Chordata; class Amphibia; order Anura; family Myobatrachidae; genus Crinia; species Crinia signifera. The sequence goes on from NC_139218.1 coordinate 189,238,808, forward strand.
GCAACTGTATTTATACATGTTTTCGCTCTTTATTATTGCTGTACACAATGTATGTAGATTAGAGATACCTGCCATTGTTATTTGCCAATATAATCAATAAAAAAATTACACAATTAAAACTCATCTAAAGCACTTTTTATATATATTTGAGCACATTACTATTAGCCTCCTCAGGAGGCTGCATGTGGAAATGTAGATACCCGTGGCTTTCATGCTCATTCGGTGATAACCATTTCAATAACTGGTCAATCATGAATAAGCACCATATAAAAAAATCAACTCACTGCAAATCTTTTATGTTCTGTAAAGTGTTATGGTATTTAAAAAAAAAAAAAATTCTATTCATAGTTTGTGTGTTATCTTGTTTGTTTGTATTTTTTAGGTTTTGCAACTTGATCCAGAGGCTACAGATGAGGAAATAAAGAAAAGGTTTAGACAGGTAACTTAATTGCTGTAATTAGGTAAATTTTTTTGCATATTATTGAAAACCAAGCATTGCCGTGAAAATAAATCAAATATATTTTTATGAAAGTAAGTACTGAAGCTGGTATATTGGATAATATTGTAATGAGCAGTGTAAAACAATTTAAGTAGTGTTCCCGCTAGGCTGTTTTAGCGGGGCGCTGCGCCCTGCCCGATTTTCTAAAGGGCAAAATGCGCCCTGCCCCTCCAGCAGCGCCCCGCTAAAAGAGCCTGCTGCCTGACTAATGTTGTGCCCGGGGAAGCTCCAGGCACCGCAATCACGGCGGCGCGAGGCTTCCCCGGCAGCTCACGGACTTCGGCGGGGCCAGGTCCGCCCCCTTGTAGGACGGAGGAAGCCCGGGCACGCCCGCTTTGGTGACGCGGCGGCCCGGGCATGCCTCCTTTGATGCGGCGGCCTGGGCACGCCTACAACGATGAGGTTGGCGGGCCCGGTCCGCCCCCATCCCATACAGCGGCGCCCTTCCCCAAAAAATTCCTAGGGGGAACACTATTAAGGTAGTCTTTAATGAGGTTAAAGGCCCCCCATATACTGAGCCGATTTGGTCCGATTTTGGGCAGTTGCGAAAATTACATGTGACTTGTTGCATGTAACTCCTGGGGAGCTGCGGGCGGGGGGAAGCAGAGATCCAGGCTGCAGGAGATACAAAAAAAACCATACACATGAATGGGCAGCAATTCATTTGGATAGGATGCTCAGCATCCCTTGACTCCAGTTTCTCAATCTATCCAACAGCACTTGTGAGTCTCTACATTGCTTGCTGGTTTCCAATAATCTACTCAAGGGATGATCCTTGGTTATTTCAGATTGGGCCATTGTAACCTTGGATACAAGTGTCGAGTTTTTGGGTTACCAATGGGGATTCCAGATGCCTGATCATCATCAGTCCCAATGAGCCTAAATGGTACACTAGTTCCAAAGGGCCAAAAACAAGATGGCTGAATATAGCTATTCTTCATAGAATTAGTATGTTGTTACTAAAAATTGGCCTGGATTAAAGTGAGAAACTGTAACTGATATTGAAAATGGGCTGAGAGTGACAATAATATGTATAGTGGCCAGTGACCCGCTGCTGAAATTGGACTGGAACCGGTAATGCTGTCACACCAGGCAGGGGAGGATTTAGTGCCTAATGAACCTGGAGCTGATAACGTTCAAGGGCCTTTTTTATAAGGAGTGAAGGAGGGGAGGCCAATGCATGTAGTACCAATACACTATTACCACCAGTGTCTCCCTAAATATATCAAAGTACAAAAATTGCATAATTATGTGTAAAATAGAAATGCAATCTTAATGCTTCTGATTTATGGCCAGCTGGTGTCTGTCTGGTGAGTGTCATAGACATCCCTCTGCAGCAGGCCTGGTTTACGTGGGTTTTATGTTCTGTTTTGTTTACTCTCCATTTATATTTTCACTTCTCAAAACAGAGTTTTAATAGATTTTGTTTGTCAAAGCACCCAAACATCGGGTAACCCAGCTGAGTGATGGATCTGTTAAATGTATAGGAGTTTACTTTTAGTCACAGTTAGCCCTTACATGTCTTTCCATTATGTTTTCATTTCGTATAAACTGAAGCATTCAAAGTTGTTGTTTTTTTCAGTTGTCAATACTTGTTCATCCAGATAAAAACCAAGATGATCCTGAAAGAGCACAGAAAGCTTTTGAAGGTAAATTGGTAGTGTAAAATACTTTTATAAATTTTTTTTTTTTAAATGCAATAGTGTTAAGCTGGGTACACATATACAATTGTCGGGCCGTTCTTCAGTTCTGGGTCGGACGGCCGTTCAATTGTATAGGTGTGTACGCTGTCCCGACCCTCTGTACGAGCGATAAACGGCCAAAAACGGTCTTGTCCATCCATACTCGGTCGGTTGAAGGTTCAGTGCTGTTTAATATTAATCCGACAGGACGGGCCCATATCGGAACAAAAGTGCAGTGTGTACGGACGCTTGATCGATATGCTGGCCGTTCTTGCGACTATACTGCCAAAGCTGGAACGCCCATGTTGGCATTCCATAGCTGCATGATCTCTCCTACAGCACAGCATGTAGTCACTCCGTCTCCCTGCCGGCTGACTACATCTAGATGGCCAGATACACCGTTCTTCAGAGCGGTTTGCCAGACTTAACTTTTTACGTGGCACTATAAGTACCTGTGCAACACTGATTGTTAACCATCGTACAATGACAATCGAGAGAATGTGTACAGTGATACAATCTCTTTCTTGCGACTGTTTGGACGGGAGTACATCGGACGTCGCAAGTAAAATTGTACAGGTGTACATCGGCTGTTTGTGGACGTTCCGATGCGTCTACAGTCGGTCGAACGGTCGCAAGAAAACAGGGATTGTATAGATTTCTACCAAGCTTAAGTTCTAACCATGGCATACTGGGTCTAAATTTCTGCAATATTTAAAAGATGTTTTTTTTCTGTTATGATATACCTGCCATCTTCCACGTAGTGATAAACAGCCATGCCATCCAGAAAGTTAAACAAATAAAATGAAGTTAAATGCAATAAAAGGAATTGCAAAATAATGCATGTATTTGGTGTATAGCTGCTATTGTAGTTGGCATAATAATCAAGGGATTCCTTGTATTGTCTACATAGGTCATGTATTATATTGCAGTTATCAAATCCCTTTTACAGTAATCTTCTGCCTTTTGAAAAAGTTTTCTTTTATTTTTGTGGTACATGTTGCATTCCATGTAATCCATTGTTCATGGTGGAAGAAATATTGGAAATATAGAGGAATGTTAATATTGGTATATGAATTGGCATCTACTGATATTCTTAACCCGGTTTCCCTTTGCTTGCCACAGCGGTAGACAAGGCATATAAGCGTCTGTTGGACACTGAGCAGAAGAAGCGTGCACTTGATGTCATCCAGGCTGGACTTGAGTACATTGAACATATTGTAAGTTGTTAAAGCTGATTCTAACCATCCTTTAATTAGTGAGGAGTTACAACAAAGCCATCAAACCTAAGGCCCACTTAGCCCTAAAATCTGATTACTCAGATATACACCATGAATGTAAAATACATTGTTCAGTAACCTGATATTGCACTGCAGCTCTGTTAAGTAGTAAAGTATTACCTCCCCTCCCCACTCCATTACAGACAGCTGAAGTTCTCCCTGCATCTTCAGGACAGTGTCCTGATGGGATCTCATACAGGTCAAAAAGCTGAGACTACAATCCTTTGCCTTGCTGTGACATCACTGGCCCAACCTCTGTGTATGAATCCACCAATCCACACAGTGCATTTCTGCAGCACAAGCCCGTTAAGTTGTCACTCTCTCTGTCTGCTCTGTTGGAGAAGTACCTCCCTCCTTACATGGCAGTCTGTTGCAGAGGAGTTAAAGACAACATGGTGAACATATTTAGTTAAGTATAAATAATCTAGCTATTTTATGTATAATATTCATCTTCATAATTCACAACCAATTGCTTTATATTTTGGTCAAATAGCTTCTTTACTAGCTCTTTTTTTGTTTGCTATATTAGTGAGTGCTATTTTTCTATTTGGCTATTTTACACTAATGCTGTGTACACACGGTGAGATTTGACATTAGATATTGACTATATAGTCAAAATCGCATGCAGATCGCACAGGTTTTTTACCTTTTGATCCCGATGTGCGCTCCGGTGACAGCACAAATCGAAACCCATATAGACAGGGCAGCAATGACCATATAGTGCAAATCTAATGCTATTTGTATGAATTGTATGTTAAAAGTACAGAGATAGCAAAAATTGCATAGTACTCGAATCTTAATGGTGTGTACACACTTGTACAATTTAGACTATATTACAATTTAGACTATCTGCATACAATATATACAATTTAGACTATATAGTGCAGATCTGCACTATATAGTCTATGCAGCCAAGACTTTCTGGCTGCGATACGGGAGTGCGCATCGGGATCGCAAGGGTTAAAACCTGTGCGATCTGCTTGCGATCCAGATGAGATTTTGACTATATAGTCAAAATCTTATGCACATTGTACAAGTGTGTACACACCATAAGTCGAATAGCAAGGTAATCTCACCGTGTGTACACACCATTAATGTATTTATTTAAAAGATCAATGGTAAATATTTTAGAAAGTCTACTTTTTGTTAAAAAAACAACAACAAACAAACAAAACAGAATTTGCAGTTTTCCATTGCTTAGAACTGAGATGAGACACTACCATTGTTACAAGTTCAGGGCAATAATAGGGGGGTGTTCAATCACAGGAAACATTTTCGCTAGGCCAGAAAATCAGCAATTTTTGGGGCGGTTTTTTGCATAGGCGAAAACTGCATGGATTGCCACATTTGCCACAAATCCACGTGGTTTTGGGAAATTCGCAGTCGTTTTTTGCCCATGCCGATTCACCCCACAAAACAGGGACTCTGAATAAACTGGCCCCAAAAAAAAAAAAACGGGTGAAACCGCCCGTAATTGAATACTGATCAGTGTATTATAGATTCTTTTTTGCTTGGAAATTTATCTGGGTTTGAATACCTCCCCATATCATTCAAAAGTACTTTTGCTCTGATAATTGGACAAAGAGCTACATGCAGCCATATAGCTTGCTCACTCTCTCACTTTGCTTCCTGGTTAAGATTTGAACAGCCTATAGTGCACGTGTCTGTGGATCCAATGGTGCAGCCAGGGTATATAATTTTTGGATATGTAAACTAAAATCCTACTAATCCATCTTTTTTTTTTTTTTTTTTTTTTTTTTATGGTCAATATTAACTCAAATCCTTCTGGTAAAGACAAAAAACACTATACTAGCACTATTAAAAAATTCCCTTTACAATCAAACTGATGGTCTCCTGCAGCTTTTTAAAAGGAATGCTCAATCCTTGAGAATAGCAAATTTAACAGACAACCTATAAGAACTGCGCTGAGGACAACCTTTTATAAAATTAAATGTATTATCTATATGTATATCACTGGCCAGTGAACATTTAAAAATTATTATTAATGATGCATAGACATACACACAAAAATTGACATAAAAAACAATCAATAATTTGCAACTATGGTGTTAAAGTGCCTTCTAGGTGTTTCCTTTTATATCTTGTTTTTAGTAAATAGCATGCATGTTAGAAAAAATGAAAATTAAAAAAGATTTGTAACGTTACCAGTTCTGATGTGTCTGGCCAGACAAAACAAGGTCCCTCTCTCAGGTCCTGTTTATTAGCATCCCCCTGTTTGATGTATTCAGGTGCAAACTGCACAGGACTGCTTTGCAGGCTGGGGGGGGACGGGCTGTGAATAGCTCCTTTTGGTGTGTAGCCAGGTAATTATGAGAGCCTCCTTTTTATTCCAGATGGATGTTTAATAAAAGTGTTCCACGATACGATGACTCATTTCCCCGCCTCCTTTCCGGTGTCAGCGGCTTCCTCAGATCGTTATTAGGTGTGAATGAAGGCTAGTGGTTGAAATGGCGTTTTTTGCGGCGGTTTGCGCATGCGCAGTTGATCATATGTCGCATACTTCCGGTATTTTTATGGGATGTGTCCTTTGCACTCCAACCCTCCTTATCAGTGTTCAGCCATATGCTATTGGACTCACAGCGCTTCAAGCCTCTCATTGGTGCTGCTACCTTATAGCAACCAGAGAGAGTTTTCTCTCACTCGGTGGTGTCCACTATTTCAGATAGTTATCCTTGATCAATGGTCATCCTTTCCTTTTATATTTGAAAGGTCTGGAGTTTTGGGTTAGTAATGTTCAAAACACTTAAGGATGTTTTATAATTCACCATTTGGCGGCGCTCATCTCGCCATTCTGTTTAAGGGCAGTTTGCCCATCAGTGTATTTTTTTCTAATTTTTTACTGCTATAGGGTACTTAAAAGCCTTATTTATTGGACTTATGTATGAAATTATGTTTTCTCATTATTGTTTATTATTATTATTGTATATTTGTTTATCTTTATGTCCATTTCACACCTTTTTATTGGCACTGATTACTAGTCGTTCTATTAGTTACATTGCTTACATATAAAGTTACCTTAATTTCCAAAAAAACGAATATTTGTATCCAGTATCACTAAAAACAAGACATGATATTTAAATAAATTATTAATTTAGGCCTTCTGGTAAAGTGCAGATTAATAAAAATATTATTATTGTGTGGCTCTCAGGGACTCGGACTAAAGGGTTATAATAGACCTGTACACACATTGATGTCAAGGTCTGTGCTTGAATAAAATTATGCTGATATTTTTCCAGGAAGTGTTCTCTTTGCATAATCAATCTTTGGATATCCTTTATAAATTTAAGTCACCTCATGTTAGTATGACCCAGTCTTCTCCAGTCTCCTCCATGGCCAGGAGATGGCACCATAGAATTTTTGTTATGACCATTCTAAATCTAATGGGAAACCATAAAATAGGAGCGTGAAACTTCATAAATGCCTCAACCATAAAGAAGGTGTTTTTTTTTTTGTTGTTGTTTTTTTTAATATATATAACCATTGCAGGTAGCTGAAGATTTTTGAAGTTTAACGGTGTGATTTGGTGGGTTCTATGACAGATCAGAAAGCTTGTTTTGCAGGCAATAGTGTAACTACAGTATATCCTTACTGGCATTGTCCTAGTATTTGAACAAACTAGTTGGCACCATTTTGGCACAGTAAATCTGCCCCTCTATATCACTCAAGCTCTGCATTTTCAGTTAGATAAACGCATCTTTCCTAAAAAGGGTGTACTTTCCTAATGTAGGGTACACGCCAGAACAATCATGATCGTGAGACGATCATACGATCTGCATCAGAATCTGAACCTGATTTGTACACAGTTGAAGGGGTCTTTTTCAAATCCTGACTGCAGCAGGTAGGATCTGCAAAATTACCAAACGTCTATCGGATCAGAATTGGATCTAAAACAGCCCAAAACATACCCATTTTACATACAATTGGTCAAGATTGTATCAAAATTGGAAGAATTGAGGTCAAATCCTTCTGGTGTGTACCCAGCATTACAGTAATATAAAAGTAAGTATGGGGGGACATATTGATTATAAAGATGCCCTCTATTTTATTGCAGTTATTCAGCTCTAATACACATTAGTTCTAGTACATCAGTACTTTATTTGCTCTCCAACAGGTGCTTGTAAAGTTTTTGACTGATACATATTTGTTCGAAGGGCTGTTGTAATGTGGCTGCACACATCTCTGGAATTGTAATTTATGTAAACGTACATTTTCATAAGAATTTAATTAAATTGCAGGGATATTTTGAGTTTACGACCTTCAATTTTACACAATAGCTATTCATCAGAAGTCAGTAATTATGCCCTGGAGCTTGACGTGATCCATAAAAAAAACTCATACTTTTTTTTATTTTTAGGTAAAAGAAAAAAAAAAGCAATTGAAAAAAGAAGGGAAATCATTAGATGTTGAAGAAGATGACCCTGACACAGTAAGTAATGACTTAAGAAAACTGCTTATTTATTTTTCCTCCGCCTATGGCAGCACAGATTTCTGGGTATGTTCATCACATTGGGCAGTAGACTGTATAGAGAAAAGATGCTGGTAATCGTCATGCACTGAATCCTGTGTCTTTTTTTTTTGTTTTTTTTTTTTGGGCAGTTAGGCAGCAGCATGCACACATGACAAGGCTTAAGGCCCCCATACATTAGGCCGACTTGTCCTAGGGACAAGTCGGACCCAATTTACCTGCGAGCCGCCCGGCAGCTCCCCGGGAGGCTCACATACAATTTGGCACTTGATGTGCCATTTTGTACATGGGATAAATCGCATGCGATTTATCCCATGTTAAAAAAACCCCGGGGAGCTGCAGGGCGGTGAGGAGTAGTGGGGGGCGGGCAGCGGCAGTAGTGGGGGCGGGCAGCGGCGGCTGTGGGGGCGGGCGGCCAGCGGTGGTGGGGGCGGGCGGCCAGCGGCGGTGCGGGCGGGCGGCGGGTGCGGTGATCGCTGCTGACCTGGCCGGGCAGTGTACTTACACATAGCAGCAGCGGGGACGGGACGCGTAGTGGCTGCTATTAGATTTTTAAAATACTTGTCAAATGACCGGCCGCGCTCTGATTGGCCGGAGAGCTCTCAGCCAATCAAAGAGCGGCCGGTCATTTGACAAGTATTTTAAAAATATAATAGCCGCCACTGCGCTGCCCGTCCCCGCTGCTGCAAGTACACTGCCCGGCCAGGTCAGCAGCGATCACCGCACCCGCCGCCCGCCCCCACCACCGCCGCTGCCCGCCCAGTGTCTGCATGCATATGCCTGTCAGGTGGCAGGCATATGCATACAGGGAGGTCGGACGTGATCGTATGTACAGACCGTCCGACCTCCCTGATCCGGTCCGATGCGCACGGGACCGCTCATCGGATCAGATATCACACACATACGATTTTGGACCGATCTCACCCGATTATCGGCACAAAGTGCCGAAATCGGATGAAATCGGACCAAAATCGCATAGTGTATGGGGGCCTTTACCGCAGGATTGTTTCCCCACTGCTGCTGTGGTATTTTCGGCAGGGTGCAGGAGGTGTTTGTCTGGCCTAATGGCGCTGGGGGCAGCAGCGTCAGCAGCAGGTCTGCAAAGGCACTAAGGGTGGTGCAGCCATTGTCCAGGTTAAGCCACAGGGTAAAGCAGATGTGACGTCATCAGCAGGCGCCCATGAAAAGCATGTGTCTTCCTGTTCCTCTCAGTGTGGATCTGACCCTTCCTGTATAGAGGATATATGGACACTTCCTGTTTGTTCTGTGCCTGCTGAATTATGAACAGTGAAGAAAAACCGCCTCAAACTAAAAAAAAGAAAATCATACTAAAGGTGCCCATACAGGGTGCATTTGCACCCTGCGATGCGCGCTCCCACAGGCATCTCATCGCATAGTACATACTTTTTGTAATGCCCTCGGATCGCATCACATGCAAATCGCATGTGTTGCGATCCAGCCCATTACGGATACGATCATCGCACCATGTATAGACACCTTAAGCCTCTGCTAATTTTTTGTGTGTACTGAGGAATTCATAAGTATGCTTAAAACAGCATTATCGGATATATTTGTAACTAAGGAGGATTTTTTTTTTTTTTTTAAACACATTTTATTGGGTGAATCACGAGCAATTGACAAGTGTAACAAACTACCTTGTCATTTACAAAAACAACATTGAATGGGCTTACAGTAAGGTGATTCAAGATTTTTCTATTTAAGAAAGAGAACCTCGCGATGGCGGTGTGGCCGACCGCCCGAAAGACATTTCCGCGAGGCGAGTATAGGAACCAAAGAACTAAGCAGGATTTTAGTAAAGTTTCCACAAAAAAACTAGATCCGTTCTAAGTGAAAAGTCGGATGATTCTGACAGAGGAGACAATGGCAGTGTCTGACAAACCTATGTCAGAGGAAGAATCTGTACCATCACAAACCGGGGATGTTAATCCAGACCTAGGGAATAACCTACTTAAGCTGATTCATCATTCATTGAATACTGAAGAGTCACAACAAGAGATGAAATTGCAAAATGTCACATGCCCTGAAGGATCTGGTTACTGAGGAATGGAAACATCCTGAGAAAAGGGTATTGGTTCCTAATAGAATTAATAGACTATATTCCTTCCAGCAGGATGAAAAAAGAGGAGCCTCCAAGGGTCTGTGGCAATAGCAAGGATCTCCAGAGAAACAACACTGAAATTAGAATACGTTAACATTTTTAGAGACCCAATGCAAAAGTGCATGGAAATGGGTCTCAAAAAACAGCGTTCTGTATTAGGTGCTGCAATGAAGCCAGCAACAGCAATAACATCTAGGGTTCTAAGAGGTTAGTGTCAGCCCGCAGGCTGACCTACTTGATGGTGGCAAGAGAGTGGAACTATTGTGGTACAAGACATAGTTGTTGGTTACATACAGTTGTTGGTTGAGTTAATTTGTGACTCCTTCATGGACTTGGTCAGCTAACAGCTAGGGCAGGCGAAATGGCTGCAGCCACTAGAATAGCATTAAGACCGTAGATTGCCGATGCACAATCAAAAGGCAAGTTGCTGTCTTTGTCTTTTCAATGAGACTGTCTTTTCGACCAGAAATTTTAATAATTTTATCAGCAAGATTTCAGGCGGAAAGTACAGTATATGTGGTTGCTGCAAGATTGGGTATCCAGAAGGTTTATTAATCATTTAGGACAGTCTCAAGAAAACAGACCAGGAAGAGGCTATAGAAGGGGTCAATGGTTCTCTTCCCAGGCTAATTTTCATGGTCAAAGAGGTAAGTACAAGTCCTCTTTTTGCCAATTTTCCCAGTGATGTCCATTGCAGGAACCTGGAAGCAGTAAGCGGAAGGGTTACAGGATTCACAGGCAAATGGATGTACTCACGTAGAAGAGTGTGTTATACTGCGCTCACTTAAGTGTTCCTATGGTAGATTGGCGCTGCTTTAGCCGAATAGGGTTTCCCAATCCCTTTTGATATATGGTGAGCGTTCCTTTTGGGTGGGCTAAAGCGCTGCCTGTGGAATAGGGTTTTTTTGCACTTGCGCTGCTGAGATCAAGTAAATTTACTAGTGAACCGTACTGAACAGAAGGACACCAAGGCACAATTGAATTTTCACTGATAATTTTTTATCTATAAAAGATTTTTACTTTATCTTTAAAAAAGGGGTTTGGGTACTTGTGTATTTTGGCGGCGCCCGTCGTGGGCATCGTGTGCCTTAACTTTAAGGCACAGGACGCGACGCGATGGACGCGATTTCTCCATAGGCTTCAATGTTAAAATATTTTTAACATTGAACCCGATGGAGAAATCGGGTCCATCGCGTCGCGTCCTGTGCCTTAAAGTTAAGGCACACGACGCGACCGACACGATTTCTCCATAGGCTTCAATGTTAAAATATTTTTAACATTGAAATACTGTCGGTCGCGTCGGACTTGTGCCATTATAATGGCACAAGATCAAATGTAGTTGATAAAGTCCATCTAACATAGAAAACAATGGGAAATGGGCCAATATGGCCCATTTCTCATTGTATATGGTCCCGTCATGTCCAAATAAAAATGCCCCCCATTGTTAGCGGCACCCCAGTATTGACGCCAACCCGAAGCGTGGCGAGCCCGCGAGGGGCGGCGGTACGCGTCCTACGACCTTTTCATACCCCTACTATCCACGTCGGCGTGGAGTTGAGAATAGAATAGTGTGGCGAGCGCAGCGAGCCACCGAGCCCGAAGCGTGGCGAGCGGACGCGGATACCTTCACAGGTAAACGCGTCCCTTCGCGGGCTTCACAGGTGTCCGCGTCGCCATGGACACCTGTGAAGCCCGCGAGGGGACGCGTATAGCTGTGAAGGTATCCGCGTCCCCTCGCGGGGCTCGCTGCGCTCGCCACGCTTCGGGCTCGGTGGCTCGCTGCGCTCGCCACACTATTCTATTCTCAACTCCACGCCGACGTGGATAGTAGGGGTATGAAAAGGTCGGAGGACGCGCACCGCCGCCCCTCGCGGGCTCGCTGCGCTCGCCACGCTTCGGGTTGACGTCAATACTGGGGTGCCGCTCACAATGGGGGAGTCAGTTATATTTGGACATGACGGGGACATATACAATGAAAAATAGGCCATATTGGCCCATTTCCCATTTTATTACATGTAAAATGGACTTTATCAAGTCCATCTTATCTTGTGCCATTATAATGGCACAAGACCGACGCAACCGACATGATTTCAATGTTAAAATATTTTAACATTGAAGCCTATGGAGAAATCGGGTCCATCGCGTCGTGTGCCATGTTAATGCACACGACGCGACGCGATGGACCCGATTTTTCACACACGATGGACGCGATCCTCATCGTGGGCGCCGCCAAAATACATAAGTACCGGGGTTTGTACACAAATTCAAAAAACAATACAAAAACACATAAAGTACATAAATAAAATCACAGGCAGATACCATATAATTTCATAAAAAAAGAACACATGAATGTGTTAGTAACGAGTATCCAGCTCCGAGACTGGTCACGTGATAATTGGATGGATAAAGAAATACTTTTAGTAGCAATGTTAGTATAGCGCTACAACAGCCAGAATATTAGTCATGGGATGAATGGGTTAGGGTGATGGTAGAGGTGAACGCCAAAGCACTGTGTATTAGGAGTAAATTGAAGGTAACCTGTTAGCGCTTCAAAACGCAGAATTTAAGAGAGTCAGGTAGCGTGATTTCTCCTCACAGTATGCTCACCCTCCTTGATGGATGCTTGTGGAGGGGCGGGGATCCAGATGGCACAGTGGCTCAACCCGCTGCACAGATTGTGCTGGCGTCCGTGCTTCTCTCCAATGGGGGACGGCAGGTGGAGACGCTGCGAATGCAGCTAATATAGACGGCTGGAAGCGCTGGAGGCGCTAGCTGTAGTATCCGTAAAAAACAGCAGTAGTAAGTGTAGTTTGCCGGCCCCGTGTACGTGACCTCAGGAGTTGGATGTCTAAGCGGAAGTGACGTCGACGCGTTTCGTTCACTTGGCAACCGTGAACTTTTTCAAGACGATCAAAAAAAACGCTGCCTGTGTCTGCAGTGAGTAATGTAGGGTACATACCACGACGACCCGCTCACGATGCACATTGTGAGCGGGTCGTCAGTGTTTCTTCAGACCCGCTCACGATGATGCAGGGGGGCACGACCCGCTCACGATGTGCACCGTGAGCGGGTCCGATCCAATGGCGACCCGCACCCGGCAGTATGGTCGTTATTCAGATCCTACCTGCAGCAGGTAGGATCTGAATACCGACCGACCCGCGGGACCGCGCATCGGATCAGTATCGGTCCACACCAGGACAGAAAAGGGCCCAATCACCACACAATCTACATCCAATTGGTCGGAATTGGATCTAGATTGAGGGGATTGGGCCCTAGTCGTCCTGGTGTGTACCAGGCATAACTGTTTTGTGTGAGGAAAAATTAGAAGAGAGGATTGTCTGTATAAATTACTTTATTTAATTATGATATCCTATATGGGGTTGATAAAGAGTTAGTAATCGGATGTTGGTTTAAATGTTTTTTTTGGTGTACACATATTGGGGCCCCCTGTACCAGGGAATTTTGTTCAGAGCCGTGTCACCCGAGGGAGATCCCCGACAGGGGTTCAGGTAATCCCTTTGGGGGGGGGGGGGGGGGGGGGTGGTTCCTTTATCCTCCGTAGGTCCCATTTGTGTCTGTGCATATGTGTCAAAAAGGAGCCTGTGTGGGCTTCAGGCAATTCATGGAACTCCTTTACAATCTCATAGTATGTCTCCACTGGATTGTGCTATAAGTGTTTTTCTGTTTTGCTGTTTTTGTGCTGGGTTGGAGGGAGCCTCAAATGGACTTCAGGCGATCCTTAGGACCCCTTTACAATCTCATAGGAATTGACCTATGTACCCTCCTCAGGTTAAGTACTTGTCAGTTATGCGGCTCAGCCTGTGTGACTGGGGTTACACTCACGCTTGGCTGTCTGCGGTGCTTGTCTGTCACAAGTGCTCGTCTCTAGGGAAGCTACGATTTTCCTGCCACCGGAGCTTCTGCGCCGCGGCGTTCAGACTGTCGGCGCGCGCTTCCTGATGACGTCACCCGGTGGTCAGAGCTTGCCGTGGAGCTCCGTGTCTGGCTAGTTCTGCCGTGGACCTTCTCCCTGTTGGTGCGGGAGGGGTCTGGTATGAGTGTGTGCGGTTCACCTACGCGTGTCGGCTTCTCTAAGCGTAAATTTGTGTTTAGCTGTGACATTAGAGAGGTAAGGTATAGAGCAGGGCTGGGCAATTGCGGCCCTCCAGATGTTGAGGAACTACACATCCCAGGATGCTTTGCATTAGTTTTGCTATGTGGCCATGCTGAAACTGATGCAAGGCATGCTGGGATGTGTAGTTCCTCAACATCTGGAGGGCCGCAATTGCCCAGCCCTGGTATAGAGAGAGAGAGAGAGGGTAGAGTTGGTCATTAAAGAGCTGATCTGTAGGGAGATTGGGTGGAAATAGACATAACTTGTTCTATTGGATAATGTATGTGTTATTGCAGTTTATGGGGCTTAATGTCTCAATCTGCTTGTTAATGTATTGCGTGGTTGGTAGTTGTGTTCTTGTGGGACTGCCTTATGGATTGGTTATTCTAATTTGCCTGATCTATTGTGTTTCTGATCTTGTGTTACGGTCAGAGGATTGCTGCTACATTGAAGTCAATGGGTTCCAGTGTTTTTAAAGTATATATCCATTTTAACTCTTCCTTGTCTAGGGTTTTCCCATAGTCTCCTCCCCTCCAGTTTAGTGTCACTTTACTTATTATGGTGAATGTCAGGCTCGTGGGGTCTTGTCCATGTGCTTGTTTGTAATGTGCGGATAAGCTGTGTTGCTCATATCCTTTACAGATATTCCTTGTGTGTTCCGCCAGTCTGATTTTTGTATGGTCTGACCGTGCGTACTACGTATTCTAGTCCGCACAGTCATGTTAAGTATATTATACCTTTTTGTGTGGCATGTTAAGTAGTCTTTTATGTTGACTGTCTAGTTGGTTACTGTGGATGTAAATGTTTTTGTTAATTTTGCTTATTTCTGTACAAACAATACTAATACGCAACTTAATGCTGATCTGACAAAGAACACACCGAGGAGCATATACAGAATACACACATAATTATACTATGCAGAAGACATGAACTAGATATCAGCATACAATACTGGAAGCCCGCTCCTAGAGTCCTGTCACAAAAAAACACAGAACAGGAGGCAGAGCTCCGAGACAACCTGATCGTGACCTCACCACCATGAGGGCCAATAGCAGCCCAGATAACAAACCAATCAAAAGGGAGGTGGTTAGTACGAAAACCCCACTGGGCCACTACAATCACAATCCTTGAAAAAGGCTTACATAAGCCGAAATGCGTAGGTGAACTGCACACACTCCAGACCCCTCCCTCACCAACATTGAGAAGGTCCACGGCAGAACTATCCAGACACGGAGCTCCACAGCAAGTTCGTAAGCTCGTAGCTCCCCTAGAGACGAGCACTTGTGACAGACAAGCACCGCAGACAGCCAAGTGTGAGTGTAACCCCAGTCACACAGGCTGAGCCCCATAACTGACAAGTACTTAACCTGAGGAGAAGGGTACATAGGTCTATTCCTATGAGATTGTAAAGGGGTCCTGAGGATCGCCTGAAGCCCGTTTAAGGCTTCCTCCAACCCAGCACAAAAACAGCAAAACCAAAGAATACCACAATCCAGTGGAGACATACTATGAGATTGTAAAGGAGTTCCATGAATTGCCTGAAGCCCACACAGGCTCCTTTCTGACACATATGCACAGACTCATTTGTCCATTGCACATCATTCAGTGAGACCGTAGGTCCCACACAAAGGGACCCACGGAGGATGAAGGAGCCCCCACCCCCCAAAGGATTACCTGAACCCCTGTCGGGAATCTCCCTAGGGTGACATGGCTCTGAACAAAATTCCTTGGTACAGGGAACCCCAATAGGTGTACACCAAAACACTATCAACACAAACCCATATGGGATCATAATTAAATAAAGTAATTTTATACACACAATCCTCTTCTAATTTTTCCTCACACCAAACAGTTACTCACTGCAGACACAGGCAGCGCTTGAGCCCACCCAAAAGTAACACTCTCCAAATGGATGTACTCAGACCAATGGGTGTTGGAGGTAATTAGGAGTGGTTAGAAGCTGTAATTCTTAAATCTACCAGGGGATTTTTTTTCATCACTCCACTAGAACCGCAAGAGCGAAGTGCGTTGATGCTTAGACTACAGAATATGATCAGCATGTTGTAGTGGAAATCCCATCATCCCATAAAAATCAGGGGTTGTGCTGAAGGTTCGTCAAACTTCCAGGGGGTTATATGACCATACTGGACCTGAGGCGTTTCAACAAATATAGGGCAATATCGTTCAAAATAGAATCTCTAAAGTAAATGAACCTGGCCTATGTATTTCCTGTAACAGCGATACTTCATACTGGCCAAGAAGGGCCTGGTTTCCAAAGGTCCTGCAACTATCAGGCGACAGGCCCAGGAAATTGGCAGCAGTTCCTGACCACCTAAGACAAAGGTAATCTGTGTCAGCCTCAACAGAGGTCATGGAACCTGATGGTATGGCGGCTGAAGTCCAGAATCTAGAGCTGGGGTAGCCAACCCTAGTCCTCGAGAGCTACCAACAGTGCATGTTTTGCAGGTCTCCTCACAGAATCACAAGTGAGCTAATTAGCTCCATCTGTGGATCTTTTAAAATGTGTCAGTGATTAACCCCTTCCCACCGCAGCCTGTTTTTGCCTTCCTGACAGAGCCCTTTTATTCAAATCTGACATGTATCACTTAAGTGGGGATAACTTTTTTTTGCTTATCCCAGTGATTTTGAGATTGTTTTCTTATGGCACATTGTACTTCAAGTTAGTGGTAAATTTGGGTCGATACAGTCTGTGTTTTTTTGTGAAAAATACCAAAATGTCGTAAAAAATTGGAAAATTTAGCAATTTTCAAAATGTTAAATTTTCTGCTTGTGAGACGAATAATCATACCACTCAAAATAGTTAATAACTAACATAGACCATATGTCTACTTTATGTTTCCATCATTATTTCAACCTCCTTTTATTTTTTTTGGACACTAGGAGGCTTAAAATATGAATAGCAAATTCTCAAATTTTCAAGAAAATTTCAGACACTGATTTTTTTAGGGACCAGTTAAGTTCTGATGTGACTTTGAGGGACTTGTATGTGAGACACCCCCATAAATGATGCCATTTCAAAAACTGCACCCCTCACAGTATTCAAAACAGCATTTTGGAAGTTTGTTAACCCTTTAGGGGTTTCACAGGAATTAAAACAAAGTGTAGGGGAAATTTCAAAATTTCATTTTTTTTTGCAGATTTTCAATTTTAACACATTTTTCTAAGGAACACAGTAGATTTTACTAGAGAAATGTGGCTAAAAATTGATTCCCCCAATTCTTTTGTTTTCATAAATATCCTATATGTGGCCCTAGTGTGCACGTTGACCAAACCACAGGCTTCATAATAGAAGGAGCACCTACTTGATTTTGGAGCCTCCTTTTTATGAGAATATTTTTTAGGCACCATGTAGGTTTCTAGGCACCATAAGATGCTAAAAGTTAGGAACCCCCCCACAAGTGACCCCATTTTGCAAACTACACCCCTCAGGGAATTCATCTAGGGGTATAGTGTACATTTCAAACCCCCAGGGGTTTCACCAATTGTGGTACAACTGGGCAGTGAAAATGAAAAATTACATTTTTTACACAAAAATGCAGTTCTGGCTCAAAATTTTTCATTTTCACAAGGAATGAAGGAGACAAAGCACCCCAAAATCTGTGCCCCAATTTCTCCCGAGTACGGCAATGCCTCACATGTGACCAAAAATACCATTTGGGTGCATGGCAGGACTCAGAAGGGAAGGAGTGATATTTGGATTTTGCAGCACAGATTCTGGTGGAATGTTGGTGGGTGCTATGTCGCATTAGCAAGACCCCCGAAGCACCAATACAGTGGAACCCCCCCACAAGTGACCCCATTTTGCAAACTACACCCCTCAGGGAATTCATCTAGGGCTATAGTGTACATTTCAAACCCCCAGGGATTTCACCAATTTTGATACAACTGGGCTGTGCAAATGAAAAATTACATTTTTTTACACAAAAATGCAGTTCTGGCTCAATTTTTCATTTTCATAAGGTATGAAGGAGAAAAAGCACCCCAAAATCTGTGCCCCAATTTCTCCCGAGTATGGCAATGCCTCATATGTGACCAAAAAATACCAGTTGGGTGCATGGCAGGACTCAGAAGGGAAGGAGTGATTTTTGGATTTTGCAGCACAGATTCTGGTGGAATGAATGGTGGGTGCTATGTGGCATTAGCAAGACCCCCAAAGCACGGTGAAATGATGAACCTAATAATCCATAGATGTGTGGTATATTTTAAAACACTCCTTTATACATAGGCCGGGTTTGTCGGCAAGTTTCACAGTGGAAAATAGTATCCTTTCTTATTCCCTTTTTATAGCAAACTTTGCACCTTTTTTGTGTCATGCCCTTTTTTGCAGTGGAGGGGATTTCGTTAGGAAAATGCTGCCCTGGTACAATACGGGGGCCAGTACTAGAAGTACTGGGGCCCTCTGCCTGCTGGTTCCCAAATATTAGGCCCT
The DNA here is from genome assembly GCF_055691185.1 of Crinia signifera. Taxonomy (NCBI): domain Eukaryota; kingdom Metazoa; phylum Chordata; class Amphibia; order Anura; family Myobatrachidae; genus Crinia; species Crinia signifera. Next base: position 189,257,435 of record NC_139218.1, read on the forward strand.
TTATGACTTCCTCTTGAAAGTGCATAAATGTCCCCCTCTGGCTGGTAGAACGGAATAGCACGTAAGCGTTATACAGTGCCATCTGGATGATATACACGGCCAGCTTCTTGTACCAGATTTTTGTTTTCCGCAGGGCACTGTACGGCTTCAGTACCTGATCTGAAAGATCCACTCCGCCCATGTACTTATTGTAATCTAGGATACAATTCGGTTTTGAGGTGTGGGTACTGGTACCTCGTACAGGGACGGAGGTGGTACTGTCTCCGTGAATTGTTGTCAGTATAAGGAAATCCCTCTTGTCCTTATATTTGACCAACAACATATTTTCGGTGCATATTCCCCTGCTTTCACCCCTTCTCAGTACTTGGGCAATGTGCGTTTTTGGGAGGCCTCTTTGGTTCTTGCGCACAGTACCGCAAGCTGCTGTACCTCTTGAACCAAGGGCCTTAAACAGGGGGATGCTAGTGTAAAAGTTATCCACATAGAGGTGATAACCTTTATCCAGGAAGGGGTGCACTAAATCCCAGACAATTTTTCCACTAACACCTACGAGGGAGGGGGGGCATTCTGGCGGTTCAATTCTTGAATCCTTCCCTTCATATACCCTAAACCTGTGGGTGTACCCTGAGGTGCTTTCACACAGTTTATACATTTTTATGCCATACCTTGCCCTCTTACTGGGAAGGTACTGGCGGAATTTAACCCTTCCTTTAAAATGTATAAGGGACTCGTCGATACAAATAAATTTTTCAGGGATGTACAACTCTGCAAATTTGGCACTGAAATGATCAATGACCGGCCTGACTTTGAATAGCCGGTCAAAGGTGGGATCATCTCTGGGTGGGCACTGTGCCTTATCGGTGTAATGTAAAAATTTAAGGATTATCTCAAAACGAGTCCGAGTCATGGCCATACGGTAAAGTGGGGTGCTGTACAGAACATCTGTACTCCAATATTGCCTAATTTCTGGCTTTTTTACTATGCCCATATGTAACACCAGACCCCAAAACGTCATCATCTCTACTGCATCTACAGGGGTCCACCTAGCAAATGATGACGTGGGGTTTTGAGCAATAAACTGCTGGGCATATAAATTACTTTGGTCCACCATTAAATTTATAAAATCATCAGAGAAAAATAATTTGAAAAAGTCAATTTCTCTGAGAACTGTTGAATCAAATTGGATTCCTGGGATGGCCAAAAACTCAGGAACCTGGGGCTCAAAATTGTCTGGTGGTGGGGTCCATACGGGATCAATCATTTGGGGGGGGGGGGGTCTCAGCTGCTCTACGGGGGCGTCGTTGAGGGGGTCCCTCATCACTAGAGGAGGAAGATGAGGTTAAGACGAATCCTTCAAATTCCCCGCTTGCATCACTGGCTGTGTCAGAGTCAGAGGCAAGCATGGCATATGCCTCCTCCGCTGAATACATTCTTCTGGATGACTGGGATGACATTTGGGATGCCATTTTTATTTTTGTGTTTCTGTAAGTGTAATGTTTCAACACGTGTATAGTGTAGGGGGGGTACAAACTTTATTTCAACATGGGGGGTATGTAGTGTGTAGTGTGTATGTAGTGCAGAAAAAAAAATACTTTATACAGGAATTTGATCCCAATAAAAAAAAAAAAATTATATCAACCCTGTGCCAAAAATGCTGTTCAGTGATGTACGTCACTGATCAGCGCTCAGCGGCCACAGGACACCCACAAAAGCAACGTGGGTGTAAAAACAATAAAAAAAAAATAAACCACAGCACTCTCCAAAAAAAAAAAAAAAAAATTTAAAAAAACTGCAGAAAAAAATTATATCAACCCTGTGCCAAAAATGCTGTTCAGTGATGTATGTCACTGATCAGCGCTCAGCGGCCACAGGACACCCACAAATCAACGTGGGTGTAAAAACAAAACCCCACTGCACTCTCCAAAAAAACAACTGCAGATCAGTGATGCAGTGATGCAACACTGATTAGCAGTGAGGGGCAGCAGGCACACAACTGTGGGTGCAACCTGACAGGGTATATATAAAAAAACAAAAAAAAACCTGGACCCCAAAAAAGGTGCTGATCACTTAGTTTATACTGATCAGCACAAAAGGGGGGGGCAGCAGTCAGTTGCACAGGCAGCAGAACCTTTGGTGCAACTGACAGGTGTATATATATAAAAAAAAAAACCCTGCACCCCCAAAAAGTTGCTGATCAGCACAGATATACTGATCAGCACAAAAGGGGGGGCAGCAGACACAAAATATAGCACTCTCTATCACTCTCTGTCACTATCTCTCACTATCTGTGACTCTATGACACTGCAGCAGCAGCACACAGGAAGTCACAAGATCCAGGAAGCATCCAGCTGCTGGCAGCACGCTACCAGCGGTGATCAGGTAAGTATCAGGCAAGGATCAGGTCAGTATATCACGACAGATTGGCACGGTGACCGCTCTGCACGCAATTCCAGACCGGAATGGCGTCTGCAGCGCAGTCACCGTTAGTTTAAATCACGCGTCTTGGCTGTGATTGGTCCGTCGGTCCGACAGACCAATCACAGCCTTGGGGGCAGGTGGGGTGAGGTGTGGTCATCACCGGTGACCCCTTCACGCCCCCTCCCACCCGGCGGTGATTGATCCCTGTGTTACTGAGCGTCTGATTCGCCGGTAACACAGGAAAACGCTGCGACTGGCTGTTCACATTGAACAGCCAATCACAGCGATCGCCGACGGGGGGGAGGCATCGCCGCCCCCCCTGGGCATGCAGGGACATGTCTGCTGTCAGGGACAGCAGAAATCGTCCCTCTGTCACCGCGTCCCTAGACGCGGTGACAGTTTAAAGTCATGACGTATATATACGTCATGTGTCGGGAAGTACATCCCGGCCATGACGTATATATACGTCAAATGTCGGGAAGGGGTTAATGAGTGCAGCTGTGCAGCAGCTAGGTTGTCTGGAAAATGTGAACTGTTGGTAGCTCTCGAGGGCTAAGGTTGGCTACCTCTGCTCTAGAGGGATTATGCTCTAAGCGTGTAATTACAACCTTGCTCACAGCCAGGAAATCTACTTGTGCCACTTATTATAGAATTTGAAAAAAAGTATATGTATTGGTGTCATGATGAGAAGAAAAATGTAAAACTCATTCCCACTAGATTTCTTCAAAGCAGGGTTGGAAAAGGGTTGATCTTCCATTTTCCTAAAAGTTTAAAGATCCATACACACTGGGCGATTATGCCCAACGTTTATGGGCAGCGATGACCGCTGTCATCGCTGGGGGGGGGGGGGAAGACACTCAGTGCATGCACATGGAGTGGCTTTCCCCCTGCCCAGAGCAGTCAGCGCGGGGGGGGGGGGGTGGCTTTGCATAACGCAAATAATATCAGCAGATGAGTGGCCGTTCACACTGGGTGGCTTTGAGCTGAAAGCTGCTCAAACTTGCTGTTTTGAGAGACTTTCAGCTCATTCGCCAAGTTTGTATGGGCCTTTAATCTCTTTACTAAGTGCAATAATGGGCAAGAAGATTGCCACTAACAAATATATGATGAGGTTCCTTCAGGCATCCCCCCCAAAAAAGTAAGGCTAGTTTTTCGGTCGTCCATAGCACCTGAATCTGGAATTAAATGTCCTGGCTAGACCACCGTTTGAACCTTTGCAAGATGTAAGTTTTAAATATTTTTTCACTTGAAAAGTAATATTCCTGGTGGCTATCGCCTCAGAAAGAAGTATCAGAACTTCACGCTCTGTGGGTGGAACAGCTGTTTCTCAATTTTTTTGAGGACAAGGTGGTAATGTGGACAAATCCAATATCTTACCAAGTTGGTTTCGAGTTTTCCTATAAATCAAGTAATTACCTTGCTGTTCTATAATTTTTTTTTTATATATATACTTTCTTTTGACTGCTTGCGTATAACCCAGTCAGTGCTGCCATAGGTGGAGGAGAAGGAAATTACAGATCGCTTCGAAAATAGTCAGATATCACAACTTGCCCCATAAGTGTACTTCTCCTGAATTAGGCCTTTAAGGTGCCCATACACTAGGACTAATTTGGTATATTTTCATCCGATTCCATTGGAGAAATTTGATGAAAAGCGGTATTGTGAGCATCTCATCAGAGCTTGAAGATCGCACGGGCTGCACTATAGATGTATCCGAATCGCATGCAGTATGGTGCACATTGCGAGTGTTTTTAGTATCTGCCATATATCACAAGCTTGACTGTCATTAGAGCCCAATACAGCCCATCAGATAAATTGTATGGTATGTGTATGCCGTAAGATAAATTGCATGCAATTTTTGTTGCGGTTTGATAAATAAGCTCTCAAGTACAAATCTAAGCTGCCGAGGAGTTCAAAGGAAATTGGACGTGGATTGGAGCCTCAGATAAGTCGCCCTAGTTCAGGGGTCCTCAAACTATTTTGCTCTGGGACCCCATCAGACAATAAAAATAATTACAGGCCCCCAGCAAGTTACATCAGAAGGTCATCACATCACATGTGTAGTCAGCAGACGGCACATACATGGCAGCATTGAGGAGTCTAAAATAAGACAATTCAACAGATTTTTCAGACTCCTTGAATCGCTGACTGAGATTAGAAAAGTCATCAGCTTGATGGTCACAAAATGTAGTCGCGACCCCATGCTGAGCAGATGGAGACCCACTTTGGGGTCAGGACCCACCGCTTTAGAACAGCTGCCCTAGTGTATGAGCACCTTTTAGTCGCAATGCATTGTGGCTAGGATGCACTAGCAATGGGATTCATTTGATATGCAATATCTGTGTTCAAGTCTGAATCTGCATATGAAGTTCTACAATGTAGCAGATGCTTATTTTTTTTTCAATACAAGTTCTGTTCTGTCGTATAGACTGTCACATACTATATACAAGTGTTACATATCCGATTTACTCCGCACAGTGGACTAATGGATTATTTTGGATTTACAGGATAGTTTAACACCACCTAAACAACCTCACCACCTAAACATATTAAGTTGACACAAGCATTAGGTCCACAATGGCTAGGTCAAAAGGTCGACAGTTTTTTTCACTTTTTTTTTTTGTCCCAAATGTCAACCTGGACATCATCAGAGTATCCTGTCCCATGTTGGCTCAAAAACAGTGGAAAACTTAGGTTGACATGGCTAATGTCAACACATTTCATGTGTCGACCTAAGCCATGTCTACCTTCAGTGGTCGACCCAATGCATGTTGACCTAACGACCGTATACCCTTGCGGGAATGTGTAAATCTTTTGTTGGCCTGTTGTTGTGTAGCCTATTTTCACGGCTCAAATGATTGGTGAGAGGTATTGTGGGTTGCTATTGATCTTCAGGTTCTGCATCTTGTCCATTTTTTTTGAGAGCTCACATTCTGTGTGACAAATGCTGGAACTATATTTTGTATAAGTAACATCTTTCTTTCTTTCAGTTTAAACAGGCTGTATACAAACAGACTATGAAGCTTTTTGCAGAACTGGAAATTAAAAGGAAAGAGCGAGAAACAAAGGACATGCATGAAAGGTTTGCATCTAACCTGTTGTAACTCATTTACTGAAGTTTTGTCATTTTTAGAATGTTAAACTAAGTGCTTCACATAGTTTTAATTCATTATTCCCAGCATCTCAATCTCAAGGTATTTTGGTCAGTCATCCAGTTGGGGACACTGGGGTACCCTTTTAGATTATTGGGTGTAGAGGTTCAGCAGGAATGTTGGAATTAACATTTTGACTCGCCACATGACAGGAGAAAGAAGCAAGAAAGATGAGTGGTCTAAAATAACATGGAAAAAGTAGAGTTATATCTTAAAGGTTGAGCCCCCAGTTTTAGCAAAGGATTTCATTGCTAAGGCTTAGGTGATGGCATCAGCTACATTTAAGATCTATATTTTTTACCTTGTTGCCTTGGCACAGTCGAGCATGGATGCCTTCTTAGGAGCCTACTAGTCTGGAAAGTGCTGGCAGCTTGTACTAAGTCTTCAATCCAGTCCATGGCAGAGAGCTCTTCGTTACCTGCTTGCGTCACTGTCATTGTCCATGTGTAATTAGGGGCTGTACAATTAGCCCAGATTCCAGCGTCTGTATCTCATGATACTAGCACTTATCGGGGATTATGCACCCTATTGAAATGTGCGCTACAGATGTATAATGTTACTAGCAATAAACCACTATGAACAGACCCTGGAAAGATCTGTTTTGCACATGCATTATCTTTGTTACAGGGGTTCCTGGAGGCCCACAGTGTTTCCAGGTTACTACAACATGGCTTATTTTACCATAATGAGAAATTGAATTCTGATATCTTCTCACAGGAAGAGGTGATACTTCTGGGTGATTCTGACCTGTGTTATTTTGACAGGAACAGGATGTTGCAATGGTTATGGTAGTCTGAGGCATTGTATATGGTTGACTTTAATGACTCGGCGGCTTTGGTGGATAATTTTAAGAAGTATGTTATTTCCTTTATTTCTTCAGTCCAAGGGGTAGGACAATGTATTAGACTGGCAGCTTAGCTCTTCACACTGGATGAACTATAGTGGTCAGGTGGTAGTCGAGGCTAGGAAACTTGTGCAAAGGCCACCCATTTGCTAACTTTTGGTGAACCATTTTAATGACCAGACACAAGTCTGCTGGGGAGAAGTGACCTTGCATTTTTACTTCAATGGACAAGGTAGTATTCCAGGGCAGTTCTGAACACTTTGCTACAGATTTGGAAAAAGCCACAACGGGGATGTTTTATAAGTCAGTGGTACAAAGGAATGCTTGTCAATGTGTCTTTCCAGACTCTGTCTTGAATTTGTGCCTTCAATTTATGTGTACATCCAAGGTGTAGAGAATTGGGAGGAGATGTTACACCTCCAGCAACTATGTCCCTCCCAGGTTCTGGTTGATAGATTTGCAGTGTCTAGTTAAGACCTGCCCTGGTCAAAATGTTGACATTAAAAAGGTTTTAACCGCCTTGTTCTTAAGTTACCATCCATGTCGACATAGACGGAGAATATAAGTGTGAGCCTGAAGCATGGCGAGTGCAGTGAGCCATGTGAGGGTACGCGTTACACAAATTGAGAGGTCCAGTATTTTCTGGACCTCTCAATGGCTCTATATGGCTTAAAGGGAGACCAGGATACTTGCACTGCTGCCATTTTACAGCCAGCACCAATGGCCAAACAAATGAGAAGCTCCATCCTGTGAGAGTTAACGGTACTTGTGTAGTTTCATGGCGCTGTGCTACTTCCGGGTTCTACGCTCGCCATGAACTATGTTAAAAAAAAGTAACTTAACTCCATGCCAACATGGATAGTTCATACCCCCACTATCCATGTTGGCATGGAGTTGATTTTAAATAGCGTGGCGAGCCACCGAGCCCGCAAGGGGACTCGGACGCACGGCGCCATACTGGCGCCGTGAAACTACACAAGTACCGAGTTAACTTCCCCATCTGGCCTGAACACACCAAAATTCATACTGCCCAGGAGTGTGGACTTGATCAATATAATGCATCGATGCTAATTTTTATTTTTTTTAAAAGGTCCACCTCCTTGTTTTTTTGTGTGTGCACATAAATTGTACTACATAATATTTATCCACACATAATCATAAAACCGATAAGTAACATTGTTTGATTCGTCCAACAAAAATTTTAAAGAAAAATGAGTTGTATGGTGCACACAGGGTTCTAACTAGGGTGGCCAATCCTGGGATCGGCGGGATCCTGGGATTTAGCCCAAAAATTCTCGGTATTTCTGGATTAATGCCGGGCAGCGTCTGAGCATCCTGATATTCTTTGATTTTATTTTTTGATATTATAAGACCGGTACCACCATTCAGATCATTAAGGGAAAAGATTACTGCGGATCACCAAAACCTTTATTTTTAGATTCATCCATGTCAACCTTATTCTAGATTGTATATTGTATTTAATATTTTTGTTTCTATATTTTTGTTTCTATATCACAAACAGCGGTTTTTACTTTTTGTGTACTTGCTAACTAAATTGCTCATTTTGGTTTTAGGAAAAGACAGAGAGAAGAGGAAATAGAAGCAATAGAAAAAGCTAAGCGGGAGAGGGAGTGGCAGAAAAACTTTGAGGTACCAGTGGCTGTATATACTTATACTGCGTATTCTCATTCATTGCCTTGAATTTGTCTTTAATAAAAAATGAGTTTTAGATTTTTATTTTTTAGTAGTGTAGATATTTTCCATTCCATTTTGTAGACCTTACAATCTAAATTTTATGAATTAATCAATTGAAAGAAAAAATATATACAATATTTAGAGAGCGCACGTGACACTAGATTCTTACCAATTTGAAAATTGTATTAATATACATCACACGCAAAAAAATGACAAAAACAGAATATATGCATATAACCTCAGCTATTACTGATAATAAAAGAGCATAAAAAACAGTGGACAAATTGTCAGTAGCTCATTAGCCCAATTAACCATAAATTTCATAAGTTAAAAGCTTTAACTTGCATACACACTCTCCACTGTCCAATATGACATTATGTAGTTTTGTTTAACATCCAGACTCCACTCATTTTGATGGTAAAAAAGTTACCTTTTTTACCATCAAAACGAGTAGTCTGAATGTTTTAGTATTATTGAGGAGCACAGAGGTCCTCATTTGAGAGCTGCAAGTGACGTTTTTTGTTATTAATAATAACATAATTATACCAGTTACTGTGAACCCGATTTTTTTGGCCCTCTTTCTTTCCCTCTTTCAAAAATGCGCCACAAGATAAAGTGTGATCTATTTAAACACACTGCCTCGGGGCAGTGTGTTTAAATAGATCACACTTTGGGCGGTATTCAATGAGCCTGATTCGCCATGTTTTTATGGCGAATTTGTGCTGTTTGGCGAATTTTTGACTAAAACGGTGAATCGCCCTATTCAATGACCACATGGCGAATACATTTGAAGGTTTTTTTCGCCATGATTCACCGAGTAACAATCGCTATCTTTTTATGGAGAAGTGGAATGTGAACTTTTAAAATAAAGTGTTTTGTTTTTTACATTTGGTGTCAAAAAATCAGGAATTTTATTCTGAGGAGGGGCATGCTACTTTTATTCATGTGCTGTAAGCACATGAATATATATTTAATTTAATTTTTTTTTTTTTTTACACAGCAGCCAGCAGGGGGCGCCGGAGCCGAGCCGCTCATTACATATTCATATATTCACTGCACCCGATCGTTACGATCGGGTATAGTGAATATAGGTCCCCTGCTGGCACCCGGGGAGCCCACCTAACCCCCACAAACGTTCTGGGCTAGGCAGAGAGACTTCCATCTCTCTGCCTGCCACCGTCCTAAGGCTCCCTGCGGCATACGCCGCAGGAGCTCATATTCGCCAGTCAGGGGCAGCGAGCCCCTGACACGTTGAATACCGGAGCCTGCCGGCTCCGGAACGTGGCGAATGTGCAGCGAATCCTAAAAAGGATTCGCTGCATCTCGCAGGTATTCTCATTGAATACCGCCCTTTTATCTTGTGGCGCATTTTGGGGAGGGTGGTTGAGGCTGATTCTTGTGGTTTTTGTGTTTCAAATTAATCAAATGCCTGTCATATTAGGTGTAAGTTTTAGGGTCTGTCATCCATTGTCTAAATGAATTACTTCATTGTATTGTGCACTTTTTACACTATACTGGGCCCGAGAAGTCTCGGCTACTGGATCCTGCCCTGAGGAAGCAGTATCTGCGAAGCGCGTGTCGGCACCTTCAGCCATACGAGTGTTCTCAGGGTGTCCTCCCTTGATTGATTATACTCACTCTTCTGAACGCTATAGCCCTTTATAAGAGCTTCCGTGTGCATACGCTACACTGGGAGTTTACTCCGTGAGGAGTATGGTGTGTATCCGCACAACCTTGTCAAATGATTGATCACTGATTGGTTTCAGGATGGGGAGACTCCAGAGAAATTATTTAGATTTTTGTTGTCCCTACAGCGTGGGTATATGCATTTTACAAAGAGAACCCCTAAAACTTTTGCAATTTACGTGAATTCCCTAGGAATGTCAATATAAATATGACCAGATGGATAACAAGTGAAGTGCACAGTTTACGTACTTAGTCCGTAAACCACTAACCCTTTATTCCTAGCTACGTGCGAACAAAGCGTACCACAGCGTAGCGAACCTTGTCCGTGTATGATGCACGCTACAGTAGGAGCAAGTTTCATCTTTGCTCCTTTGGTCATGGCTAGCCATGGCTATTCTATTGTTCTCAGCTGCAATACAATACGTATTGCAGCTGAGAACAATAGAATAGCCATGGCTAGCCATGGCCGAAGGAGCAAAGATGAAACTTGCTCCTACTGTATACCGAAACCTATAAAACAGTATCTGTTCGCAGTACTTAGTACCCAATTTGAGTACACCTTTAAAGGATAATATCTGTATTAAACCTTTGTCGCTAAATGCGAATAAAAGTCAAGACTCAAGTATGACTCAAGAAATAAGGAGATAGTCTCCAAATGTATTTAGACCCTAGCGGACATCAGGGGGTTACAGAAAGAGAGAAACAGTATAACACAGTGTACAGTTTGTCATACAATACAAAGTATGCTTTAAACTACTAGGGGGAAAATAATCAGATACAAAATACAATCAGCCACACTATAGAAAATACACACAGGAATGCAAACCGTTAGTCTCATCTAAAGCGTTGGCGCTACCCGGTGGAGCTCGCTATATTCTGTCATAGCCTAGGGAAATGGAGGGAAGAACAGACTGAGTTTGGGCTGTGCTCCCACTCTTATAGTGTCCAGAGAGGGGGGGCAGTGAGGGTCATCATTGGTCAAGGGATCAGATGTCGCTTCTTGCAGATTGGTGCAGGGGAGTGAACTTCAGTGTCCCTTGTCTTCAGGCATCGTCATAGGGGTCGTAAATCAACACTGAAACCAGCTGCAAACCTGATTTCCTAAGGTTTCTCAGAGCACATGGCAAAATGACCATTGATTATGGAATTGATCCATAACTGTTGGCCGTTAGGACTTTTAACAAGGACCGGAGTGCTGCGCATGAGAGACGGAACATATAGATGCAAAATATGTTCAGGAAAGATCGTGTATTACCAATATAAACGATGTGCTGTGAACTAAAACCATATGAAATATATTTTATTACGTGTGAGTGTGGGATATGAATTTATGTGTATTAATATGGCAGCGCACTGGGTTCGCCTTATTACAAAACTTTGTTATTATACTTTATTTGCGTAACTCTGCAAACAAAGATGGCGGCCATACCATTCTAAAATGGCGTGTATGTAATTCGACTTTGACATCCCTAATCCTGATATAGGGAATATTAAAAACTAATATCAATAAAGGTTATATTTTAAAATATCAGTGTGGTCCCCCAAACAGCCCTTTTCTTCTCCTCTTTGTAAAATGCATACGCTGCACTGCTTGTCTCACTGTGTGCTGTATATCTAACGGGCGTCTGTGTGTCTGCGCTAACACCACAGTGAACAAACAGCGTCCGCGATGGGGGCATACCTGACTGGGGAGGCTATGATACATAGGGGGAGGGGCCCTAAACCGCACACCCTGGACATATGAGGTGCTACCTGCTGAGACCTGTAGTGCAGCAAGCAGGAGGAGGAGTTTGCAGGTGCACACTAAATATGACACCACAGTGTGAACAAACAGCGTCCGCGGTGGGGGCTTACCTGTCTGGGGAGGCTATGACCCTGATCTCCCTGCAGATAATATACTGCGGTGTGTATTACGCTTGAATGCTGCACTTCTATATAAATCAAAGCAGAGCCGTTTAAGCTGCCAACACAGCCCCTATTAACAGGTCCTTACAAACACCAGTGCTTCCCTGATTACAAAAGGTAAACAGACTGCTCCCTGCAGAGAAATAATAAGGCGTACACTATCCCCCTGAACATTACATGATTACACTAATAAAGTTGCATCTTTAATTGCATCTTGAAGATGCAATCTTAATCCATTACTGACTCATTAAAAATGCCAGACTCCTGCAGGATTCCTATGAGTCCAGGATTATGACTGAGTGTATCATATACTGTACTGTTGATTGACCATTATATATACCAACCCATCTAAGAAATTGGCATTTGTTATCAGGATTAACAGAAAGGCACCAAAATCATAGATGCATGCTTTTGTGTGTTACATTTGTATCAATAGTTTGCAATATTAAATACTTTGTTTCACAAGAGTTATTTGGTATGAAAACTCCACTGATCTAATTGAGAGACTAATTAGTTTATTATGACAGGGGAACCTGAATAATCTCTCCATATGTTTAAAGAGTCATACTATTATAGCCATAGGAACAAAAAAACACAGGTGGTATAAAAAAAATACGCTGAACACTAATAACATATTGGGGGAATACTATGGTACACATGGTGGCGCTGTACGTGCTGTTTTAACATGCACAAAACTAACTTTTGTCTCGTTTATGTGTTTTAATATAATTTGCAGTTTAAAAATACTCCTTAAAAGTTACATTTCATTGTAATTGTCTTTTGCTAATGGTGCACCACACCAAGACAAATTATTTTCTTTCCCTGTAAATCTTTCAATTTAACTTTGTCTGTGATAGCACACCCCTAAAACCATTGAGTAGAATGTATCCAATAGGAATATAGGGGCCTCACCTCACTTCTAAAATTGTATATGTTGCAGTCTTGTGCGATTGACCGCCATACAGAAAAATCTCAGTGGTTAGATATTAGGCACCTTTCTTTAATTCATACTTTTTGGCTGTACCGTTTTTATATATAAAAAAAATGTCTGAAGTAATTTTGATCTGAAATTCTGTACTTTCAGATTAAATGAAATAAAGTTTTTATATATATATATATATATATATATATATTTTTTTCAACTGATGAAAAACTCAGCCAAGATTGAATACCCCAATGTGGTATTAATGTCCTATGTGACATTAGACCTAAGAATTTAAATATCAAATGTTTGAATACAAATTCAATTAGCCGCAGTTAATCATTGTGGGTTTATTGACCTGCCAGGACTATTCAGTCAGAGCCATAATCAACCTGCACGCTGCAATTAACTTGGATGGTACAGTATCCCTAATGGACCAGTGCAGTGGTTCCCAACCCTGGTCCTCAAGTACCCCCAACAGTGCACGTTTTCCAGGTCACCCAGCAGGTGCACTCATTATTCAGGCACATTTGAAAAGCTCCACAGGTGGAGCTAATTCTGTCACTTGTGATTCTGTGTGGAGACCTGCAAAACATGCACTGTTGGGGGTACTTGAGGAGCAGGGTTGGGAACCACTGGACTAGTGGTTAAGCCCACAGCATGCTATGGTCAGTGTCTGCTATACAGATCCCGGCCAGCAACAGCTAATTTATTTATTTTATTTCCACTGTTTTAATTGTACATTAAAATGTGTATATATTGTATTTAGTCTTTGCTTCCAGTTGTGCACATAATTTGGTGTGTGAAAAAAAACAAAAAACAACCACCCTGTCTGTTTCCCATCTGCATCTTGCTACAATACATTGAAAGTGTCGCGAAACCTAATTTTGTTGAAAGAGAAGCTAACAAGACACTTTCCCCCACCTCCTAGACAATGCTGCTTTCTATACACTATAGACAGATTTTACCGGTTTAGTGTTTTGTTTGATGTATTCGGTTTCTATATATGCTTTCCTGCCTTTAAGTGACTTGAAATAGTGACTCCTAGATCTTTCCTCCTCAGTAGTTTCCATTATAGTACCCTTGATACTATATTGAGCCTTTGGGTTTTTGAGTCCCAAGTGCATAATTTTGCATTTTTTAGCATTAAACTGTAGTTGCCATACTCTTGACCAATTCTCAAGTTTACATAGATCATCAATCATTTGATTTACCCCTCCTGGTGTGTCTACTCTGTTGCATATCTTTGTGTCATCTGCAAAAAGGCATACTTTCCCTTCAATGTCATTTGCAATGTCACTAACAAATATATTAAAAAGCACTGGTCCAAGTACAGATCCCTGGGGTACTCCATTGGTAATATGTCCCTCCATATAATGCACTCCATTTACTACAACTGTCTGTTTCCTATCCTGCAACCAGGTTCTTATCCATTTAATTGTTTTATAATCCAATCCCACACTTTAGAGTTTATTTAGCAGTCTGCGATGTGGGACAGTGTCAAATATCTTACTAAAGTCTAGATATGCCACATCTACAGCCCCCCCTTCATCTAGTATTTTGGTCACGGAGTCAAAAGTCAATGAGACTTGTTTAGCATGATCTCCCTGCAGTAAAACCATGCTGTTTTTTTTTATCCTGTAAATTGTTTAATTTAAGAGATCCCACTATTCTTTCTTTTAATAGTATTTCCATTAATTTCCCTACTACTGATGTAAGGCTCACTGGTTTGTAGTTACTTGCTTTTTCTTTGCTTTCTTCTTTGCTTCCGCTTTTGTGCAGTGGAACTACGTTTGCTCTTCTCCAGTCCTCTGGAACTGCACCTGTATCTAGTCACTGGTTGAATAAATCTGTTAATGGCGCTACCAACACACCTTTTAGTTATTTTAATATCCTTGGATGAACTCCGACTGGCCACATTGATTTACCCAACACCTTAGTTTTTGTGTGACTGGAGTTGGACCCTGCCTTGATACTAAACCATACTGCTAATATTGAGTCTTTGCGAGTAGGCTCCCTCACCAATTGTTTGACATATTCCCTGTAGGGAATTTAGAAATTTGCCACTTGTAGTTGATCTTGCAAAAGACTCCTCCCAATTAACATCAGGTAGATTAGTCTCCCATGATTATGACTTCTCCCTTTAAAGCCATTTTAGTGACATCAAGCAATAGGCTCCTGTCCAAATCCTGCCCCTGGCCTTGTGACCTATAGATGACCCCAGTACGAATAATGTCCTTCTCCCCCATTTCTATTCTCACCCAAAGGGCCTCAGTTTTTTCTTCAATGTTTTCTATTAAAGTATCATTTATGCCTTTCTTTACATACATTGCTACCCCTCCTCCGATTCTTCTTGGGCTGGAATTCTTTAAAATGAACTCCCTTCCTAGGATCCTGTATCTTCTGTAAACCATACCCATAAAAATACCACAGCGCTGATTTATGGACGTTTAGGCCCTTATCAAGGACTTTGTGTGGGGAGGAGAAAGAGACAATGTCTAAAGCTAAATTTTAATGTATAGGACGACACCCAGAGAAGGTCTCCGGCTCCCCCATATTCAGGGTTCCTACCACACACACTTGCTTACTAGAGTTCTTGAGTGGTCATGGAATGATATATCGAAGCAGTGGGTCCAGATTGAACAGCAGCACTATCTTTACTTATCTACTTGGCCTGTGGCTCCCCTCTCCTTTCAGTCTCCCACACACTACTATAGGGCCTACCTTACATTGCTGAAAGTCTCTCTTGGGAAGTCACCCTCTATTTTGTCTGTCCTCACCCTATGAATCCTTTTTGACACATAATCACTTCCCTCCTGAGTTAGACCTTAGGCTTAGAGCCTTTAGCTGTTGGTTAGATAGGGGCCGATTTTTCAAGTTGAGCAGCTGGTGAGTGGAGGAAAAATGCTGTCCTTTGAAGATAGACCAAATGGAACTTGCCTAGCAGGGAATACTGGCGGGTACCTACAAGTCCGCCACTATCTCCAATCCCACGGTTCTTCAGGCACACTCATAACAACTCTAACACCTTTCGAGCTCCTCTGTGCTGCTAGTAAGTCCCCTCCCTCCAACAGTATCTCTAATATATAATCTCCTTCTTGAAGATACGAGCCTCCTATTCCTGTACTTTACTAAAACTTGGGATCAAGAATTGGATGAGGAGGTTGGAGAAACCAATTTGGTTACAATTTTCCGTTTAGCACATGCTTGTTCCCCTAGTGTTGGGGTCCGGGAGACCCAATACAAATTACTGTCCCAATGGTACAGATGCTATATCTAGGATGTGCATCAGTGTTCCCAATATATGCTGGTGGTGCTCTATGGCACCTGGCAATCCATTCCACATATGGTGGCAATGCCCACGCATACTTCTGTTTTGGTTTGAGATCTTAAACTGTCTGTGATTATTGTGGAGGAACCGGTGCTTACCGACCCAATATTTTGGCTGTTCTACCTATCCCCTGCACCCATCTCACGATATAAAAAATCCCTGCTATGCTATCTGAATAATGCCGCTAAATCAGTCATCCCGATAAGGTGGAGCTCTCCCTCTCCTCCAACGGTTAAAGACTGATTTAATAAAATTGATTATATGGAAATCATATACCCCCCCCCCCCCCCCCCCCCAATACCGTTACTTTTCACTTTTCTTTTACATTCTGCTTGTATACTTTGGTTTTGTTTTTTTGTCTGTTGATAAGTGAATTGTGATAAATGTAAACCAATAAAATTAGTTTGCATCAAAAATGTTGGTGATTTTATTCCATATATTCCTTGCCTGTAAATGTACCAACCTTTCAAGCATAGTTTCAGCCTCCCTCTGGTGAAGTCTTAGGGCAGGGGTAGCCAACTCCAGTCCTCAAGAGCTACCAACAGTGCATGTTTTCCATGTCTCCTCAGTCACAAGTGAAGTAATAAGCTCCACCTGTGGATCTTTTAAATGTGTTAGTCATGAGTGTACCTGTGAGGTGAGTTGGAAAACATGAATTGTTGATAGCTCTCGAGGACTGGTGTTGGCTACCCCTGTCTTAGGGTGTCCTAATTATAGATGAATAAAGTCTCCTGTTTTTCGTTTTTCTAGGAGAGTCGAGATGGACGTGTTGATAGTTGGAGAAATTTCCAAGCCAACACAAAAGGCAAAAAGGAAAAGAAGTCACGGACATTTTTAAAACCACCCAAAGTGAAGATGGAGCAGAGAGAGTGACCTCCCCCGTTTGTGATTACTCACTTCTTCAGTTTTATAAACTGCATTTCCATCTTTTCCTTTTGTAGTGTCCTGTTTGTTGACGGATGGTTACTTACTCATCTGCCTATTACTTTACCTTCTTGTTTTGTACAGTTACCTCCTATATACCTTTAAAAAATAAAATATTGTGGGGGAAATGACTATAATGTAATGTTTTGTACCTAGATTGTGACTTTTGATGTAAGCCATTCATTCATTTTAGTGGACGTGTGACAAATGGAAAGCACAGTTGGTTAACTTCCATTTTCAGAATACACTGAATAGCATTTAACATTATGCTGGTCTGATCAGGCGTTAGTGACAATGAATCAACAGTTCATTGATGTAGCTGTGTTCAAGCAGGTATATTGTACTAACAGTAAGACTGCCATTGGCTGTTTAATGGCATGGCTTGCCACTGATTATATATTACAAATATATATATGTGCGTGTTACTGGTTTCAGACCCAAGGAGCACCAATTTTCCTTATCCAGTGTGAAATCAAGCCTAGCTTTTACATGGTTCTTACCTCTGCTCTCTGCCTTCACCAAAAATGGGCCAATGAATATTCAGTTACCAGCCCTTTACATGTTAACATAAGTGATATTCTAACTGTAGCCGTAATCAAGGAATTGTTATAATAAAATACATTTGAGCATTGTACTAATAAATAATGAAATGACACAATGTTGTGTATGTTGCGTGTCAATATATGGTTAAGAGTAAACAAGATAATTGTGATCCCAATGCACAGAAACTAGAACTACACAATGTTCTTACTTTATGCTGCTGGATTAAACCCCAAACCAAAAACTTCCATTGTAGCAAGGGTTTCATACAGCACTTATACTTGAAATATATTTTGTACAGAGAACTGTGGAGGGTTACCATTATAAAGAGGGAGCCACTGTACTCCTACATCAAGTTTATTTCATGATGTATTTTAGAAACTTAAAGTTGAAAAAAAAAAGGGAACTTGTGTAATATCACGGCACCTGGCTGCGCTACGTTTTCAGCGTAGACTAAGCAGCGTAGCCCAACGGCTGCCTAGCGTAGTGACTCCGCGGCAGCCCTGCGTAGTCAGCATTCACAGCACCCCTGCCAGCTCTTCTGGGGGAGGCAGCTTGTGCTGCCTGTGTCCCGGGAGCCCTCCTACCCCCCCACACAGACTCTGGCGCAGACAGGGAGGCTTCCATCTCCCTGCCTGCCGCTGGCTCCCTGCGGCATGCAAATTTATACCAAGGTTTGTGTACTAATTATACCTGGTGTATTTATGTTTAAGTACTTAGTACTGAGAAAGGATACCACTTTACGGACACAGGGGCAGATTTATTTAGCTTGGAGAAGAGATAAACTGGAGATAAAGCGGAGAAAAGGTATAAGGAGATAAAGCACCAGCCAATCAACTCCCAACTGTCGTCTTCAAACACAGCTGATTGGCTGTGCTTTATCTCCTTTTACCTTTTCTCCGCTTTATCTCCAGTTATCTCTTCTCCAAGCTAAATAAATCTGCCCCTGTGTCTGTAAAGCGGTATCCTTTCTCAGTACTAAGTACTTAAACATAAATACACCAGGTATAATTAGTACAGTTATCTCTTCTCCAAGCTTAATAAATCTGCCCCTCAGTACCTAAACTGCGAAATTCACTTATTGTCTGACGGTTTTGGATTAATCTGGCAAATGCCTCCATTTCAGACCCCCACTACACATGCCAGCCCGAACCGTGGTGCGTGCATGAGTTACGCGTCCTCCCGACCTGCCTTATGCAGGCTTTATTTTACTTTGAGTGTGCAGCGCTGAGTGTCCCATAGGACACCTGTGCTGGTGGCCGCAGCACCACGACTGGGCATGTCACGCCGAGACCACAGCCAGACACCGGGGATCAGGAAAGTGGCTCCCTATTTGCAGGTAGCCAATTGCAGCTCACAGTCTCTGGTGTAGGGACCGCTGTGTTGCACTAGCTAGCGGGTGACCGTGTTGCTCACACCCCAGCTGGACCACCAGGGTGCAGGCATCGGGGACAATGGTGCCAGCAGCAGGGATGCTTGGTAGGGGGTCCCTGGCACAATATTGATGCTGTGGTCAGCCCATTCCCTGGGGTATCTTTAGTTGGTATGGGGGAGGTAGGTTCTTCCCAAGCTAGTGGCACAATCCCTTCCATTACTTATTTATCTTTTTTTTTTTCTTCAATAGAAAAATTATAAAAACAGATAATGTATCATAAATCTGTATGTCGTCATATATACATATTTAATGCCTGTACGCAGACATGTCTTGAGTAAATTGACCTTAGTATGCACACTCGGACCTTCTTTAATCCACCATGGCTTAAAGCAGCCCCAGGCCCCTACGCCCCAAAAATTTGTCAAAAAAAAATAACCAACTGTTGCAATATTATACTTAATGACTTAATTGTTCAATTGCTCTTTAATTTATAATGTGAATTCCTTTTCATTGTGAGTTTTGCAATGTATTTCCGCTCTTTGAGCATTCTACTACAACGAAGTGATTTATTATATATTATCCATAATTTCTTACTTATAATTCGTGCCCTTCCCAATACAGTCTCCACCAGTCTCCAGACCTTAACAACCTGTCTTGCAATCGGGGACCACTTTTTTTTCTTCATGTTACCAGATAATATTTATAAAATTTGTAAAGGGATGTGTCATTGGGACACATAGTGCTTTGTTCATGTCGCTCTCCACCCCCCCCCTTTTTTTTTTTTTTTTAAATCAAGATTTTTTTTATACATGAGTGAACAAAAAACGGTACTTATGTAGTATCTGGGCTGCCGATTTTTTGATTGTATGCCTTAAGTTAAGGCATACAATCAGATGCGATATCGCATCGCATACGATGCGATGCGATGACCCGATTTTTCCATAGGATTCAATTTTAAAATGGACTGAGTCCATTTTAACATGGAATTCAATGGGAAAAAGGGGTCCTTTTCATACCCCTACTATCCAAGTGGGCATGGAGTTGGATATAAACCTGTGGCGAGCGTAGCGAGCCACCGAGCCCGAAGCGTGGCGAGCGGACGGTATTCTGTGTCCCCTCGCGGGGCTCGCTACGCTCGCCACGCTTCGGGCTCGGTGGCTCGCTACGCTCGCCACAGGTTTATATCCAACTCCATGCCCACTTGGATAGTAGGGGTATGAAAAGGACCCCTTTTTCCCATTGAATTCCATGTTAAAATGGACTCAGTCCATTTTAACATTGAATCCTATGGAAAAATCGGGTCCATCGCATCGCATCGCATGCGATTTGGTCGGGTGCGATGCGATGGACCCGATTTCAAAATCGGCAGCCCAGTTACTACATAAGTACCCAAAAAACAAATAGTGCATTGTCAATCATTTAGCGTAAATCTGTCATTCAGTCATATAAGCATAACAAAGTGACATACAGTAACAGTAGTTTGTGGAATGAGTAGTGGAAGGCAGTGAATGGAGGCGAATGGCGCCCAGGAAAGGCACAAACAACCAGGGCTACAGAGTAAATCAGGGGGTATGGCCTTAGGTATACAGCGAATAATTCTGCCAGAGGCCCCAGACCTTGTCATATTTATGTTCACATCCACGTTTAGAATACATGAAATGCTCATGCGAGAGGGTGACATTAACAAGCGCAACCCACATAGCATGAGACGGGGGGTTCGGGCTCATCCAGGTTCTAGCTATACAGACACGGGCCAGAGTGAGAAGGTTGTTAACATTAACCGGAGATGAGTAGGAAGGAGCTCCTCCAAATCAAGACCAAAAATACAAATATGAGGGGTACTGTGGGGGACCTGAACTCCCGTGTCCCGAATACTAAGAGTAGTTGCCTACCAAAAATAGTATATTTGTGGCCACAGCAGATGCCAGAAACCAGCCCCAGTTGCCAAACATTTCGGACAGGCATCTGTAGCAGTTCCGCCCAGTCGCATCAGTCTACTTGGAGTCCAGTAAACTCGGTGCAGAATATATAGATGGATTTGCTGGAACTTGGCATATGCTGTGGCACCCCTCGGGGAGCCAACCATAGAAGTCCAATCATCATCCTCAATGGGCCCCAAGTCAAACACCCAGTTATTACGTAGGGCATTTAATTTATCAGTACCAGAAAAGGAGAGGAGTACAGAGCAGAGATTCGTTTTCGGCTTGGCACCGTACGGATCATCGCATGAACGGAGCTCTCAGAAATTTGTGGAGTGGTACCCCCCCTCGTGCATTCACCGCATACCTGAGTTGTTAGTATTTGTAAAAGTAATAACAGGGGACTGCATATGTAGCTACTAAATATTCGAAGGAATATAATGTCCCATCCTGGTATAGCTGGCCAATCGCAGAGACTCCAAAGGATACCCAACCCGAAAAGTCTTTCTATTTACAAAGTTCTGGAAAAATTTTATTTCTCCAAATGGGGAAGCAAGCATCAAGTTTGGGGTTTCCCAGTACAACATCCACTGCTGCCCACACCCTCCGGACCTGTTGTAGCAGGAAGGGGGGAGAGAGATCAGAGGCGTACGAGCCAATAGGAATTGTAATGGCGAAAAGGGAAAAGCCACCTTACTCAAGAGCGTAACAGGTACTCCACCCCCCTTTTTTACCCACATTTTTATATATGCCATTTGTAAGGAGAGATAGTAAATCCAGAAATCGGGCAATGCCAAACCTCCATTATCCTTATCCCTTGATAGTATATTTTGTCTAACTCTTTTATTGACCCATAGAATAGAAGAAATCAGTCCCTCCACCACTTTAAATATACGCTGAGGCAAATAGAGAGGGGAATGCTGTATTATGTACAGAAGTTTGTGTTGAATAATAATTTTTACCAGGTTAACCCGACCTGTTAAAGATATTGGCAATCTACCCCATGGATTAATTTTAGATTTGATATAATCAATTTGAGAAGTTATATTGAAGGCTTCAAATTTCCAGATATCCCTAGAGACCCATATCAGAGCCGTAACTGGGGGGGGGGGGGGTCTTGCGCCGCAGGCGCTGCATGGGGTGAACTGTCAGGGACGGGCAGCGGGGGTCCAATGACGGGAGTAGCAGCAGCTGGAAGCAAGCTACGCTATTTGCCAGGCGGGAAGCAGATTTTGAAAAGACTTGCCGGATGCTGATTGGCTGAATTCTCTCAGCCAATCAGCATCCTGCAAGTCTTTTCAAATTCAGCAGCGCTTCCCGCTGCCAGGCGAATAGCGTAGCTTGTTACAAGTGAAAGGAAAAATGCCGCTGCCCATCCCCGGACCTCCGTTGCCCATCCCCGGATCCCCGCTGCACATAGGTATGTCTGTGCGGGAGGTCGCGACCCCCGCTGCCAGTCCCAGGATCCCCGCTGCACATAGTTAGGTCTGCAGGGGGTCA
This sequence comes from Crinia signifera, assembly GCF_055691185.1. Classification (NCBI taxonomy): domain Eukaryota; kingdom Metazoa; phylum Chordata; class Amphibia; order Anura; family Myobatrachidae; genus Crinia; species Crinia signifera. The sequence continues at coordinate 189,279,646 of NC_139218.1, forward strand.
CTCAGCCTCCGGCGCCAGGGCCAAGGCTCAGGGGGAAGGGTGGGGGGACGACCAAATGACTGCCTGGCACCGGAAAACCTAGTTTTGGCCCTGCCCATATTCCCAGGTATTTGAATTCATTTATCCATTTCAATGGTGTGGACGAATCAGGGACTATATGGAAATTGCCTCGCAATGTTAAAATATGACTTACTCCAGTTTATCCGTAAACCTGAGTTTATGCCAAAGACATTAATCATTTCCATCACCCGAGGCATTGACTCAGCATGGTCCTGTAAAAATAACAGAATGTTGTCGGCGTATAGGGCGATTCGGTCTTCTCTAGTGCCTATTTTTAACCCCTGGATTAGTATGCTCACTCTAATCATACATGCCAACGGCTCTATTGCTACAGCAAATAGGGCTGGTGACATTAGGCAGCCTTGGCGAGTACCTCTCTCCATTCTAAAACTAGGGGATATATATTTATTGACAGACATTCTTGCTGATGGAGAAACATACAACAACTTCACCCAATTAATAAAAACGGGGCCAATTCCTACCCAATCCAATCCTTAACGGCATCGAGGAAGATCACCACTGGGTCTCCCCCTCTTCCTGTGGGTTTGAAGTTGACCATATAATCGCCTCAGATTGGATGTGGTCGACCTCCCAGGCATAAAGCCTGTTTGGTCTGAGTGGATGATTTCTCATATTACTCTATTTAATCTAGTTGAAAGGACTTTGGCAAGTATTTTAATAAAAAAAAAAAATATATATTATATAAAAATTTCATGTTAATAAAGATATGGGTCTGTAAGAATCCATATTTTTGGGGTCTTTATCTTTTTTCAGCGAAATTATGATTAGGGCTTCTGTCATACTAGCTGGTAATATCTTTTTTTGCATATGCTGTGTTAAATAAGTCAAGACATTTCTGTGAGAAGAATTTACTATGCTTTTTTTTTATAAAGCTCCTGAGGGATACCGTCAAGTCCCTATGCCTTACCACCGGGAAGCGACGATATAGCCTCTTTTATTTCAAGAAGGGACAATGGACTATCCAACGTTTCCCTAGCGTTCCCTGATAGCTTGGTTGTTGTTTTTTATCCCTAAGAGAAATGTATGGATATCCTCAGACTACTGACCCTGTTGAGAAGTATATAAATTATAATAGTACTGCCTAAAGCTCTCCGCTATTTCTGGAGTCTGGTAAACCATATCCCACCCCAGATTTTGGATTCCAGTAACAGTATTCCCCGGTTGATTTGATCGTGAAAGGTATGCCAAGAAGCTTCCAGGCCTATCTCCATTAAAATACCTGGTATGGTCCCTGTATATTATCTTATCGGAAATGCATTTTTGCCAGGTATCTTGCCACTTCCGTTTATTTTCATCTGTACTATTACTCAAATATTTTTGTTATAAACTGTTACAACCTAGTTTCAGATTCTGTTCTTCCCTTCTATATAAGGCTTTCAGCTCAGCTATTTCTTTTATCAGGGAACCTCTGAGATAGCCTTAAATGCTCCCATACATTTTCCACCGACCCTGTATCTCTATATTTCTCAAAGAATTCCTGCCAAGAAGTTTCTAATTTGTCCCCGGATTCTAAGAGTGTCAGCCAGAAGGCATTCAATTTCCAAAAGGAAAAGCCCTTTTTGTCCCCTGTATCTACTATGATCTCTAGTGGAAAATGATCAGAAATTCCCCCATGTTCTGTCATTTATTCCCTGAATTCGAGGGAGCCAATCCTCTGATACCAAGGCCAGGTTGATTCTTGAGACAGAATCGTACGAACTCGAAAAACATGAGAACTTTTGTTCTCCTGGGTGTCGCTCCCTCCATGCATCCCTCAAACCCATTTCCTTAATTATGGATGCGAAGCAAGTTTTATGCACTCCAAAGGATGCTTTTGTGAGCCTATCAAGTAAAGGGTCTAAAATGTTATTGAAGTAAAAGGGTTGATGAGATTCTTTTTTTTTTTTTTTGCACAACCAAGCAGCAATTCTAGGTAAGGGCTTGGAGGAAACACCACACCTCCAAAGAAAAATAGAATACAACAGCTACAAGGTACAATACTGAATTCATCGCATTCGAGATGAACCGCCACAACAGCCATGACTTATGGAAAGACACGAGGGGCTGTGGAGATAACAAAAGGAAGTGCCTGAAACTGATCGTGATGCTCCCGAAGAGCAAAGTGAAGAAAACGCTGATACTCCAGCCGAATGGGTACATGCAGATAGGCTTCCTAGATGTCCACAGAGGCCCTGAAATCCCCTGGTTCCAGCTATAAAATTATATAACTAACAGTTGCCATGCAGATCCTTGGGATTCGAAGATACCTGTTCAGGGACCTAAGATTGCGGATTGAATTAAACACCTCACTGCCAGAAAAAGGTTGGTATATAAAAGCTGCCTCCAGGGGATAAGAGTATAAACGAATCCTCCCAACATGACACTCTTCAAGAGGGACACATTGCTCTGCTCCTGCACTTCCCTCTTAATTTATAAATGTTGGGAGGATTCGTTTTTACTCCTATACTGGTGGAATTCTGTTACTGCACAGAGTGACAGGACTCAGCAGCATATATGATACGCCATATTCAAGTTACAAAAGAGTGAGTACCTGGAAAGGGGGAATCCCCGACTTCATTTGAATATCCCTACATAATAAGGATCTTCATTGTTTCTGATGTGCTTTCCTATTTCTAAAATAGTGTGAGTGTTTTGAGAGGGGGAATCCCACGATAACAATGTCCATTTAGACCATATGTTGATTACCCATATGCTTGCACAGTATTGTTTGAAGTAGCGGTATTATACGAGGGCGGAGCCCTTCTGTGTTTTTGTCTTTTATATTCTACGACCACTACCCTAGAAGATCCAATCCAGTTGTGTCTACTTAAACAGGGGAGTTACATTTATCTTTTTAGCGCTATTCTGAGGTGGAGGGCAACCCTATATTCTGTTGTATTCTAAAATGTTATTAAAATCTCCCAGAATCATCACCGGGGTATTGGGAATGATGCCATAAATTCTGTTGCTTTCGTTAAGATCTCATATGTAAATGGTGGAGGTATATATACTGACAGCAGTAAGAAGGCTAATGGAGGGGGCGTGGTCTGGCCGGCAATGTGAGCGGGTGCGGGGACTGAGAGCTCCGGCAATATCCTTTTAATATATCCTGCCCCGGGCCCCCGCGGAAGCTCTCTACTTACCTCTCCTGTGCTTCCTGCATCACTCGTGACCCTCCCTGGTGGCTTGTGGAGACCTGGGCCTTCTAGGATCCGTGTGTCCTCTCCCTTGGATGCGGGCACCATTTTAGATCTTCCGGTGGCTCTTTCTGGGTGCCGGCATTCTCGGAGCGCGATCACATGGGTCTGGGACTTAGTGGGTGCCTCCTGCCGGGTGTGCGGGCGGGTGGAGGCATCTGGTGACTCTGGGGGATTGGCGGTGAGAAGCGGGAGCCGTCTCCGCTGAGGCGCGCTGCTTGGCCACACAGAGGGGCCGGCACCATCTTGCCTGATCGTCTCCTGGGCCGCGGCACCTGCGACGATCTACTTCTGCTGGAGGGAACTGCTGGCGTGGACTCCACCACATCCTTCCTCTCCTGTGCTCCATTCCTGTAGCTCCCTCTCCCCTGAGTTAAGAGATGCATATTGAAGCTACAACCTGCAGGATTCCTCCCTCCTGAGGCGGCGACGCCATTAAAAGGTCTCCTGTGGCACATGATTACCTGGGTAAGGTATATCTGGTTATACAGCCTGTGACATATGTCTCCTTCATCTATTGAAATGTCTCTGCTTCCTCTACTATTTGAAGGGGTGATGCCTGTTGTGGCCGGGACTTCCTGCAAGCAGTCAGACTAACTGATCCTTTTGTATATTTGGTTGCATGAGTTCCCCTGGATTATAATATATTAATAGTGCACTATTACTGCTTGCTCCTAAAGTGGTCAATCTCCTCTATACAGTTGGCAGTGTGCTAGCCACTGCCATCTACATCTGAGGCCATTTTTCAGCTAAGGAACCATGGAATCTGCTGTCCAACAAATACTGCACGCAATTTCTGCCTCCACTACTAGACTTCTGCACCAGATTGACAACATGCGGGGAGGCGTCCTGTCCTCTACCTGCAGTCCTGCACCTCTTGTACATGCAGCTCTTATCATCACTACTATACCGGTTAATACTCGCGATGTATACCCATCTAAGGATCTGTCTGAAGCTGGGACTGTTTGCTGTTCTATAATTGACTATGTAGTGCCTGGGAGTGAGGTTATCCGATGTCCTACTCCTGTGGGCATTGGTGATGACACGGTTTCCCTCCAAACTCCTCTCGGGCTTCCAATGATTATGAAGAGACCCTGGACTTCGTCTTATACATGCTCTAGGTCTTGTTTTGTACATCCTTGTGAAACTGGAGCCTTGTGCTTTCGGGGGATGGAGTACTGGCCTGATTAGTGCTCTATTCTAACTTGGAATGATATCTCTTCTCATTTTTGCCATTTTCTAATTTTTATAAATATTTTTTTTCTAAATGCTTTGTATGCATATATCCTGTGATATTTATGTTCTTTTTGCTTGTGCGCTATCTTATGATAGGTGGGTGCATACTCTATAGCCACTGGGTTAACATCCTATTCTTTCCACTACTTGTGTATGGCGGGAGGGTTACAGTTCCATACTGCTGCTTCACTCTACTCTGATGATATTCAATTAGCGGCCAATGGGTCACTACCCCCAACAGTCCATATGTCCTCTATCCGTTTTAGGTTGGGTGGGAGGGTTGGGTTTTTATGGTAGGCTTAGATAGTTAGTATTGCTAGTTGGGGGGAGATAGGTTATTCGGGATCCAGGTATACCTAGAGTTGGGGATAGGTCATACAGGGTGGGGGGATATGGGGAGGTTTATTTTGGGCTTAGTGGGTTGTAGGGAGGTTTGTTTTCATATTTGGGATAATGTTCGTGGCAAGACAGATTTTCAATATGACGTAAATCTACTACCTTCTTTTTATATACATATATGTAGTGGAGAGGCTACACTTATACCTTTTACTGTTATACTATATCATTTGAACGATACCCCTGCCAACTTTTTTTTTTTGGGATGGTTCACTCGAATGGCGCCTTCGGGTTTTACTAATTGGTTTATCCTGTGTGCGGGTTATTATATCATATTACTTTCTCTGTTGTCTATTTGTAGATGATACCTACTAGAGCAGCGGTTGCCAACCCGCGGCTCGCCACGCTGTAATGTGCGGCTCCCGTCCCATCGGCGAAGCGGGGTTTTGAATTTGGCGCCAATTCGGCTGCCAATTCAAAACGCCGCATCGGCGGCCAATAGGAAAGTTTCCGTTTCCGCCCCTTCGTTTCCGCCCCGCCCCCCGGCGTCTGACATCAGACGCCAGCGGGAGGGCGAAAAGTCGTCTCTACGCCGGCGGAGCGCAGGAGTGCTCCTGAAGACGCGAGAAGCCGCTGGAGGACGGCGCAGAAGACGGCGGCGGGGAGAAGAGTTCCGGCGCCGCTGAAGAGGCCAGAAGACGCCGGGATCAAGACAGAAGATCTCCGGCGCCTTCTGCAAGAAGAAAGAAGATGGCTCCCGGAGAGGCCAGCGGGGGTGGGACGCAAAAGAGCTGACGAAGCTCCCACCAGCGGCCTCTCCCAACACCAGGTAGGGGCCTTTGGCCTCCTACCCCCCATCCACCCTAGACCACGGGTGTCGGGCACTAGGCCCATGGGCACATTCAGGCCCTTCCGGCCTGTGGGCGCATTAGTCGGGCCCTCTTGGCCCGTGGCTCATTTGTTTGTTGGGCCCTCCTGACCCTCTAGGTGGGCCCTTTAGTTAGGAAGCTGGGCCCTCCAGCATAGGTGGGCAACACCTGTGCTGGAAGGCCCAGCTTCCTAACTGTGGGGGCATATGATGTTTGGCACTGTGGGGGGCATATGATGTTTGGCACTGTGGGGGGGGGGCATATGATGTTTGGCACTGTGGGGGGCATATGATGTTTGGCACTGTGGGGGCATATGATGTTTGGCACTGTGGGGGGCATATGAAGTTTGGCACTGTGGGGGGGGGCATATGATTTTTGGCACTGTGGGGGGGCATATGATGTTTGGCACTGTGGGGGGCATATGATGTTTGGCACTGTGGGGGGGCATATGATGTTTGGCACTGTGGGGGGCATATGATGTTTGGAGCTGTGGGGGGGGCATATGTTTGGCACTGTGGGGGGGGCATATGATGTTTGGCACTGTGGGGGGGCATATCTGGCACTGGGGGCATAAAGTTTTGTCATGTGGCCACTCCCCTTATGTCATATGACCATGCCCCTGACCACTCCCCCGATCACACCCCTTTTTGGCGCGCGCGTGATGTTGACTCTTTGGCTTGACCGACGATATTTTTCGGCTCTTTACCTCTGACCGGTTGGCCACCCCTGTAATAGAGTATTATCATATACTCAATGTGTGCTATCTTCACTCACTATATTACTTATGTATCATTATATATGCGCTGTCTTGCTACTAAGGGTTTCGTGTTTTCTAAAAATTCAATAAAAACTACCTAATTTATAAAAAAAAAAGGCTAATGGAACCACTTTACACTTCATGAACACATACCTTGCTGCTGTATCTGTCTGCACTTGTTCTTTAATGAAGGGAATTCCCTTTCGGATCAGTACAGATACTCCCCGGCAATTGGATGTAAAAGAGGAATGGTAAGCCCAACCTATCCAGGCCTTTTTAAGGGATAGCAAGTTATTACCCACCAGGTCTGTTTCTTGCAGGCATATTAAGTCTGCAGCATACTGTCGTATCTGTAGCATTACTAGCGCTCTTTTAATTTTTTTTCATCCCCCTTACATTCCATGTAAGGAGGGAATATTTCACTGACACCATATTAGGAGATATTTAAGTGGACCAATTACAGATCTTCCCACATTGAGCATAGATCCTTAGGTTCAGTACTGTTATACTTTTTAGCCTCCCCCCCAGGTTTTACTCATTTGTTTTCTCTTTTCTCTTCTTTTTTTTATGGGGACAATAAATATAATGACCATGAGCTGGGGGTCCTCCCCTGCTCCTGTTTTTACATAATTGACCCGAGTGAACCCCCCACTACCCCTATCTTGGCTTCTTTTTTTTTCTTATGAACTCCTCTTACTGACAAGCGTATAATCAGATAATTGACATATCATATACGGTTAACGGGGGGGAAAACAAAGGGAAAGGGAAAATCAAATAATTATCCATATCAATAATAGTGCTCTATTTGGTGTAACTCCATCCCTGGGGAGTCCATATTTTCTATATCCTTATTTTCAGCTAGAGTTCATTGTGCGCTGTGCTGGAAAGTTACCATCAAGCCAGGTTGCGGCCTGTTTTGGCAAATTAAAAAACTTTGTTGCGCCGTCATGTAGAATGCAAAATTTTGCTGGAAAAATCATCGAGTATTGTAGTTCCAGCTCCCTTAAGCGTTTTTTAATGGAATAGAACTGAGACCTTTCCCGTTGGACTTCTCCAGCATAATTAGGTAAGATGGAGACCTTTATATTATCCCAGGTAGGATGACCTTTGATTCTGGCCAACCTCAGTATTGTGTCCCGGTCTGCGTAGTGCAGTAGTTTGATAATAAATGTATGGGGCGGCGCCCCTGGGGGGAGAGCTCTCATAGGTATTCTGTGGGCTCTTTCCACCATAAAATATTCTTCTTGTTACCCATAAGTTTCAGTTAACCATTTTTGAATGAACTGTTCAGGGCTTAGTCCTTCTACTTTTTCTGGCAGTCCCACAAATCTCAAATAATTTCTACAGAAGCACCCCTCCATATTAATCACTTTTGCATTAACAGCTTTTATTTGATTGGCCATTTCTTCTATACTCCCTTTCATAGGTGTAATCTCGTCCTCTAAAGCTGAGGTGTGAGTTTCAACCTCCTTTACCCTTTCTTTAACTTGATGTACTTGATTATTAGACAGGCGGCCCTCGTTGGCTGCTAGGTCATCAAGGACTTTTTGTATGGAGGCATCGCTGTGCTCTGTGGGTTTTTCACCTTTAGGTGGGGAATCGGGGGGGGGGGGGGGGCAGAGAGGTTTCCCCTCTGGGTGCAGATGTTGGGGTTACTGGAGGCCTTGCATATTTTACAAGGTGATTTGCAGCCTGCGCCGTTTTGTGTTTTCCTCATATTTTTTTTTCTTCTTTTTCCCCTTTGGGGGGGAATAGTACGCAGTGAGGAAGGGGGGGGGGGGCTGGTGCAGAAGTTTAGGGTCTCAGTGCAGGGTAATTTAAATGGCAATGTCCCCAAAGTTCATCACCCAAATCACTTGCCCCAAACAGTCTCTCTCCAGGGATATACACAGCCAATGTCCAGATGAGAAACACAGGAAGGTAATAAAGTTTCTGTACTCACTCAGCCTGTCATTTATCTGCTTTCTTCCCCAGACTGCTCTGTGTGAGCTTCCAACCTCTGCAGCCACAGTTGGGTATCAGCTTGTGCTGGCAGCGGCTCTCCCCTCTCTCCTGCCACCTTTCTCGGATCCAGCGGTCAAGCTTCTCAACGTCATAGTCCCTCGCCTGGCCCTGTTAGTTTCTCCTCCTCGCGGCTGTATTGGAGCAGCGGCGCCGGTTCTTTCACAGCCGCGCTTTCACTCAGACCCACCGCAGCCTCTTCCGGCTTCCTTCTCTCGTGTCTCCGGACGTCCCTCTCCGGCGCCCCGGCACCTCCACACTCCACTGTCTCCGGGCTTCTGTCTCCGGGGACCTCCTCACTCCAGCAAGCGCACCTCAGGTACCCGGCATTCACTTTTAGCACTGTGGCAGCGTCTAGGGTATTCACTGGGGGCAACCTGTGTTGATTACTATACAGGATAGTTGAGCAGGAGAGAAAGCCGCCCTGCAACCTAGCCACTTGCTGCTGTCGCTGGGTCTGTGGTCCCGACACTCCTCTTAGCTCATACTGCCAATACAAATGACCCTTACATAATGGCTGCCCCTAACAGACCGTTTTTAAGGTTGCTAGAGGAGGCGCCGCCTTAACCATGAGTTTCACCTAATTGTAATTTTACCCACTCCCCCCAGAGGATTGTACCGAATGTGAATCCCTCATCTGGTGGACGCACATGTGATTTGGCTGGTTAGGAGCTCAACCCACTACAGTCATTGTGAGACCAGCTTTGTCCTCAGCCTGGGTGACTAAAGCTCTTTTGTGAATGGACGGAAACTCTAGGGAGAGGCTTATGCAGAGGCATTTCAGGCTTCTTCGGTTTACCAATAGGAGAGTCCTCTGGCTTGGTTCCTGCCAGACGGACTGTGATTCCAGGATGGCACTGGAGACTCTACCTTATACAGGAGCTGTTCTTTTCGGACTAGCATTTGACCTGATTGTCGCAAGGCTGCTTTTCTCTCTTCCGCTGTAACTCCCAGGTCACAAGCTTCCTTGGTTTGGTCCTTTTGTCAGCGGAGAATAGCCAGGGGCCAGGTCTTCTCTAGACCTCCATCTTAGGCTCCATCTTAGAAGACTACCTGGTTTACAAGACTCCCCCTAAGACGCATCCTCTGCCTGACCTGACTGGCCACCAACTAGGACTCCCCAGAGTTGGAGGTCTGCTTTTTAAAAAAAATCTGTCCGGAGACCATGATGAATGCCTGGATGCACAACTTGATTTCCAGAAGCTACGCCCTCACCTTCTGATGTAGCCTACCGGTTTACCTACAAATCTGACAAAATTGCAATTTTTATGAGATCCATTCAGTTTCTCCTGGGTTCCAGATTCATATTTACAATCCCCTGGAGGCAGCTTTTATATACCAACCTATTTCTGGCAGTAAGGTGTTTAATTCAATCCACAATCTTAGGTCCCTGAACAGGTATCTTCGAATCCCAAGGATCTGTATGGCATCTGTTATATATATATATATATAGAGAGAGAGAGAAAAAACAGGAACCCCAACCGCGCACACCTATAGGGTTGCAGCACTTCTGAAGGTCCCCTGTTAGACAGGACCTGAAGTTTTAGAGATAGAGAAAATGTGTGGTTCAGAGTGCGCTACCAGAAATTAATCCACAATTATAAAAGACATATAGTAAAATTTAATAACACAATGCCAACATTGGGCAGCATATAATGCATAAAAACGTTTACAGCGTATGTTTGTCAATTTCATAAATTGATGATATTTCTGTGATGAAACAAAGGCCCAACGCGTTTCGTCAAAAAATGTTGACTTCATCAGGGGCTTACAGGCAGAGTTTGACAGTCGAATGACACTGTAAATTTAATATAAACAGTCACAAATCAATTTTATGACAAAAAAAGGCTCAACATTTAAGCTAATGAAGGAATGAGAGGAGGAGAGAAGGATGAAAAAAGAGGATAATGGTGGAAATTGGAAGGCCATAGGTTGTATTCTAAAAGGCCAAGGTTTTTGTGAAGTTATAGTGATATACATATCATTACTGAACATGCGGTAAGACATATAAATTGTGAACTTGAATTTTAATTACGTTGACCACCTTTAGAGGTGGGGAAAAGATTATTAATCTTAAGTATATAAGTGCTCCACCAAGAAAGAGAACAGAGACCCATTTATTTTCTCCTAAGATAGAGTAAGATTTTCTTTAGAAAGAAGTGATTTCAATAAACATATAAGTCTATACCTTCATATGGAACAACAATTGTATATAAATTTTTCGGAAGGCATCCGTCATTCAAAAAGCGGAACAGTATAAAACCAAAAACCTCTGGAGGAAACAAATATATACAGGTATAGTAACCATATTTAAACTCCCATTTTTAATTACACCGTGAGTGAGGAAGGGATGCTAATTTTTTACTTACAAGTGCAGCCAGAAGAGCACTCTGAGCTGGTGATAATAATCGATTAAATTCAGTGGGTAGGGGTCATATCTTCCCCTGCGATAAATATAACCTCAGTCCGATATTTTCAATAGCATAGAGCCAACTATAAAATAAGCCAGAATTGCCAGCTATCAAAATAGTCCAGTCATTTGTGTAAAGTAGTGAAAAAAAAAAAAAAAAATTTATTTTGCTAAATTTTCCTACTTACAAAGAACAGCCAAAATCAAACACAATTTTAAACTGAAGATGATAATCGGTTTGGACTTGATAGATCAGGGTAGTGTCCTTTTCCCAGTCCAATATTTCTCCAATAACATAGACTTTTCTAAAAAAAAGCCAAAAATGGCTGGTTTTCAATACATTCACATTATTAGTATATGACAGTGATTAAAACCACAAAGAGAATGTGGGGTAGTACTTACATAGATCTGGATTACCGCATGTGTGCTCCTTGGATCCCAAAAGCTGAATGATAGCCTGTGTACTCTGATGGCTATATATGGGAAACCTCCGATTACATCACTTCCTGTGTGGTTTTTATACCTTGTTAATTTAACTGTTTGAATGTGCCTATTTAACTCATATTGAGTGGACAATATTGGGTAAGGACTGTTAACCGCTTTATGTTTTTTGTTCCTGTGAATTTCAGAATAAAAAAAGTGCATTGTACCACAAAATAAGCTTAATTTATAGTTGGAACGCAGGGTGGTCACGCCGTGCGTTCCATACGGCGGCCATCTTTTTTAATTCAGATGCCGGAAAATGAAAAAGTCTGCATTAGAAATTGCGTTTATTCAGTACTATGTGTATGTGTTCGTGCGTCCCACATAAGGCGCACTGTTTGCTGGGATTAATCTGTGGATTAAACGGTGTTTTCTTTTCTAATGCAGAAATGTCATAAATTCGGGCGAGACTGTACCGGAAATGACGTATCGCTACCTGTGCCCTTACTTACAAACTGGCGGAAGTTCGCTGGAGGGTTGGACTAAAGATTCCTCCTTGTGAACATTCTACTTGACCCGAGAAGATTGAGGGTGGTACCATAGTTATCTGCGGGGGAAAAATTTAGCCTGATGTACTGTTATCCGCATATATTAGACTACAGATCTTTCTAAATTAATTAAAGGGGAATCACAACTTTAATCCGTAAGCGAATTTCCTATTACGGTTTTTATACTATTCTACCAATTACTGGAGTGAGATTTGATTTGGTGCCGGAGAGTCTTTAAAATTCTCTCCATATTTATTAGTATAGGTGCGTGCATTCAGTGCTCCCTATAAGGACCTGCTATAGGAGATTAATTAGCTCGGTTCCAATGAGTGGTAATTGACTAGTTTATGGAGAAAAACTTATAATGGACTGTAATATATCAAATGAGACTGATATAAGTCTATGGTTTTATTAAATCTGTGGTTTTTATTAAATTTAAACTTTTTGTGGGTCTTCGGGTTAATAATATCAATTCTAATTCATCTAACCCGGATAAATCCCATTTCCTTGGATCATTTAATCACTGTCATATTTACATCGAGATCATATCAACAACATACAGTTCTTTTACTGATTCAAGCAAGCAGTGTATAGAACGACAATTTTTGAAATATTATTCTATATACGGGCATGAAGAGTAACTCCATTAGTGTGTATAACCAGTTAGAACGAAGAGGGTAAAGAAAGGGGTGAATAAAAGTGGTTGAATTCAGAGAAATGCCACTATATCTATCCCTTCATTAAGCCCCTTAGGGCTGAGTGTATCCAGGGTGTATATCCAAAAGCTTTCCTTTCTTATTAGCTCTTGATCTCTGTTTCCTCCTCTTGGATTGACTGGTACCCGTTCAATGATGGTAAAGCTAAAATTTTCTTTAGTCACGATGGAGTTGTGCTTCTCTAAATAATGTTTGGGTAAGCTGTGAACCTTTACTTTGTTTCTGATGTTACGCATGTGTTCTTGTATGCGTATCTTGGCTTGTCTTATGGTCTTGCCTATATAGACCAAATTACAGCTACAGGTAATTTTGTACACTATATGATCTGAATTGCAAGTGACAGCTTCCGCAATTCTGTATTCCTTGCCATTCTTGAAGGTATGGTGGAATTGAGGTTTTTCCAAGAAAGGGCAGCAAATGCATTTGTTGCAGGGTAAAGTACCCGGTTTCTTACTTAGAAAGTGAGTATTTTTAGAAGAGCCTGGGATTGTTGATTTTAGTCTACTTGGTGTCAAAATAGATTTCAAGTTCTTCGCCCGACGATATACGAGATTAGGTTTGGAGGGAAGATGTTGTCCTAATATCGGATCCCGCAACAGTGTGGTCCAGTGCTTTTCTAAGATTCTTTTGATTTGGAAATTTTCGCAGTTGTACTGTGTCACGAAGGGTCTACACTTAAACTCCTTTTTTGGTCTGGTGGATTCTATAAGTAGATCATCTCTTTCTTGAGAGAAAGCTTTTAGTCTTGCTTCTTCTACAAATTTCAACTTGTAGCCTCTTTCAATAAAGCGATCAAACAATATCTGTGATTGACGCCAGAAATCAGTTTCATCGCTGCAATTTCTTCTTAGTCGTAAAAATTGGGCGTATGGTACACCATTCTTCCAAGGCGGGAAATGACAGCTGGTGGCCGGGATGAAGCTGTTAGCATCTACCGTTTTGAAGTGGGTTCGTGTGAGAATTTCTTCCCCCGGTTTCCCTTCTAGTTCTAAATCGAGGTACTCAATTGTTGTGGGGTTGGTCTTGTAGGTAAACTTCAAATTCAACTCATTGGAATGGATATACGATATAAATTCTTGAATGCTTCTCTCATCTCCCTGCCATATGAGGAGCAAATCGTCAATATAGCGTTTATACACTATTATGTTGTCTTTGAATTATGAGTCAAAAATGAATTGTTCCTCCCATGCCCTCATGTGGAGGTTGGCATATGCCGGGGCAAATTTTGTACCCATGGCCGTCCCTTGTTCTTGGAGGAAATGGTCTCCATTAAACTCAAAGAAATTGTGGTTTAAAATGAATTTGATACTATCGGTCAAGAATGAGATTTCTGACTCAGTTTTATCTGGATCGTTGCGCAGAATGTTTTCCACAGATTGTAGGCCTTTATCATGGGGAATAGAGGAGTAGAGCCCCTGCACATCTATTGTTAGCCAGCAATAATTGGCAGACCAGATCTTTCCCTTTAATAATTTCAGGACCGAAGAACTGTCCTTCAGATGTGAAATATTTTGCAGGACATACGGCTGTAATTTGAGGTCGAGGTAATGGGAAAGATTAGACGTGAGCGAATTGATGCCTGCTATAATAGGGCGTCCTGGGGGTTCAGCTTGGTCCTTGTGGACTTTCGGAATATGATAAAAGTTTGCCAGGGTGGGATGTTTATTATTAATATAATCATATTCCTCTTTACAAATAGCATTATTTTGTAGACCTGATTTTAGGAGGATCTCAAATTCTGCTTTGAATTCCATCGTTGGATTTGATGGGAGTTTTTTGTAAGTGGTTTGGTCATCCAGGATTTTTCTGGCTTCCTTCAGATAATTAGCTTTCTCTTGTAAAACTACCGCTCCCCCTTTGTCGGCTATTTTTATAACGGTGTTTTCATCTTTTTTTATGATTTTTATTGCTTTGTTCTCCTGTGAGTTAAGGTTTTTTACTGAGTGTTTTTTGGGCTTAATTGTCCTGAAGTCTTCTCTAACAGCTTCGAAGAAGATCTCAAGATGGCTTCCTCTCGATTCGACAGGATAGAATCGTGATGTTGGGGTCACAATAGGTTTGGGCTCAGTTTCTTTTAACTGTTGGGTTGGGTTTTTCAAAAAATGCCTTTGCACAGTGAGATTTCTAATGAATTTATTTAAATCAATAAAAAGATCAAAATGATTAATGTGGCCGTCTGGTGCGAATTTTAGGCCTTTATTCAGTAGCGCACTCTCTGCTGAAGATAGTTCTTTCTTTGACAGGTTGATGATTCCTGTCCTTGGGGGGTAGAAATGTTGGGCCTTTTTTCTTTTTTGGCGACCCGTTTGCCCCCTCTGGATCCTCTATATCTCCATTTAGACGGCGTTTGAGGCCGTGTGGGGACTCCAACCGTATCCAACTATAAAATAAGCCAGAATTGCCAGCTATCAAAATAGTCCAGTCATTTGTGTAAAGTAGTGAAAAAAAAAAAAAAAATATTTTGCTAAATTTTCCTACTTACAAAGAACAGCCAAAATCAAACACAATTTTGAGCTGAAGATGATAATCGGTTTGGACTTGATAGATCAGGGTAGTGTCTTTGTAAGTAGGAAAATTTAGCAAAATAATTTTTTTTTCACTACTTTACACAAATGACTGGACTATTTTGATAGCTGGCAATTCTGGCTTATTTTATAGTTGGCTCTATGCTATTGAAAATATCGGACTGAGGTTATATTTATCGCAGGGGAAGATATGACCCCTACCCACTGAATTTAATCGATTATTATCACCAGCTCAGAGTGCTCTTCTGGCTGCACTTGTAAGTAAAAAATTAGCATCCCTTCCTCACTCACGGTGTAATTAAAAATGGGAGTTTAAATATGGTTACTATACCTGTATATATTTGTTTCCTCCAGAGGTTTTTGGTTTTATACTGTTCCGCTTTTTGAATGACGGATGCCTTCCGAAAAATTTATATACAATTGTTGTTCCATATGAAGGTATAGACTTATATGTTTATTGAAATCACTTCTTTCTAAAGAAAATCTTACTCTATCTTAGGAGAAAATAAATGGGTCTCTGTTCTCTTTCTTGGTGGAGCACTTATATACTTAAGATTAATAATCTTTTCCCCACCTCTAAAGGTGGTCAACGTAATTAAAATTCAAGTTCACAATTTATATGTCTTACCACATGTTCAGTAATGATATGTATATCACTATAACTTTACAAAAACCTTGGCCTTTTAGAATACAACCTATGGCCTTCCAATTTCCACCATTATCCTCTTTTTTCATCCTTCTCTCCTCCTCTCATTCCTTCATTAGCTTAAATGTTGAGCCTTTTTTGTCATAAAATTGATTTGTGACTGTTTATATTAAATTTACAGTGTCATTCGACTGTCAAACTCTGCCTGTAAGCCCCTGATGAAGTCAACATTTTTGACGAAACGCGTTGGGCCTTTGTTTCATCACAGAAATATCATCAATTTATGAAATTGACAAACATACGCTGTAAACGTTTTTATGCATTATATGCTGCCCAATGTTGGCATTGTGTTATTAAATTTTACTATATGTCTTTTATAATTGTGGATTAATTTCTGGTAGTGCACTCTGAACCACACATTTTCTCTCTCTATATATATATATATATATATATATATATATATATATATATATATATATATATATAATTTTATAGCTGGAACCAGGGGATTTCAGGGCCTCTGTGGACATCCAGTAAGCCTATCTGCATGTACCCATTCGGCTGGAGTATCAGCGTTTTCTTCACTTTGCTCTTCCGGAGGATCACGATCAGTGTCAGGCACTTCCTTTTGTTCTCTCCACAGCCCCTCGTGTCTTTCCTTAGTCTTGGCTGTTGTGGCGGCTCATCTCGGATGCGATGGACTCAGTATTGTACCTTACTGGGATGACCTGCTCATCATGGCCCAGTCCTTGGAAGTCCTCACAAGTAATGATAGCCTGATAGTGGCCCTTCTACGGGCTCAGGACTGGGTCATCATTTGGTCCAAGTCTTTGGTGGTCCCAATTCACAGTATGCTCCATTTGGGGGCCTTTTTGGATTCTCTGTTAGAGTGGATCTTTCTGACAGAGGACAAGCTTTGGATGCTTTGGGCAGGCATGTCCAAACTGTGGCCCTCAAGCTGTGGTGAAACTACACATCCCAGCATGCATTGCCATAGTTTTAGCATTTCCTAATAACAAAACTGTGGCAAGGCATGATGGGACTTGTAGTTTCACAACAGCTGGAGGGACATAGATTGGACATGCCTGCTTTAGGGCATGATCCGAGGACTCTTGAGCCTGAAGAGTGTGTCCATCAACTGGGTCATTGGTGGACAGGATGGTATAGCTCCATGCCACTCCCATCCGCTTAAGTAGGAGATACTTTCCAGGTGGACCAGGTCCCGTCACCATAGGGATATGGTCGATGGGTCGACATCAAGATGGTCGACAGTCATTAGGTCGACATCATGGAAGGTCGACATGCCTCAAGGTCAACAGAGGTCTAGGTTGACACAACCGTTAGGTTGACATGGGTAAGGTCGACAGTCAAAAGTTCGACATGGGGTTTTTCCACTATTTTTTGACCCAACATGTGCCGACAGGCAGTATTTCATACCCTACTATCCACTATGGCACAGGTCTTCAACCTGTGGCCCTCCATATGTTGTGGAACTACATGTCCCAACATGCCCTGGCAGTTTTGGCATGCTCTTATAGGAAAGAATGTGGCAATGCATGTTGGAACATGTAGTTTTACAACATCTGGAGGGCCACAGGTTGAAGACCCATGCACTAGGGCATAGTGGGAGAATAAAATAGTGTGCTGAGCGAAGCGAGCCACCGTACCTCAAGCCTGGCGAGCAGACGTGGTGCACTTAAAACTGTGTCTGTGTCGACATTCGAGTAAAAAAACTGTGAAAACCCCATGTCGACCTTTAGACTGTCGGCCTAACCCATGTCGACCTAATGGTTGTGTCAACCTAGACACCTGTCAACATTGTCCCATGTCGACCTTCCAGGATGTCAACCCAACAGTGTCGACTGAATGACTATCGACCAACATTTAGTCGAACCAATGATCCCATTCCTCACCATATACAGACTCAGGTCAGAAGTTCCACTCTCCCTATCGTGATGGCTTCAAGTGCCAAATCTTGCGTGTCCCCAGCTCTTTGTATGGCACAACCGTTACTCAGTACTACCCAGTCCAGGTGCAGTCCGCAACAGCAGCTGCCTACATAAACCATTAGGGCAGCACTTGCATTGAGGTGCCATGTAGGCATGGTCAGGTGGGCAGAATGCAATATTCCAGATCTGTCAGTGATTTTTATACCAGGGTTCAGAATAAAAAATAAAAAAAAGTACTTCCTCAGTAACTAATCCACTCATTCTAGAGAATGGGGTCTGCATTGAGATGTGTTCCAGCTATGTAAATCACTAGGACACACCAGACATAGGGCCTTATTATAGTTCACTCTTTCTGACAAAATCCTTCTTCAATGGACAAAACCATGTGCACTGCAGGTGGGGCAGATGTAACTTGTGCAGAGAGAATTAGATTTGGGTGGGGGTTTTCTTCAAAGTGAGATCTATATTGCAGTGTAAAGATAAAGCAGCCAGTATTTTCCCTGCACAGAAACAAAATAACTCACCCAAATCTAATTCTCTCTGCACATTTTACATCTGCCCCACCTGCATTGCACATGGTTTTGTCCATCTAAAAAGGATTTTGTCAGAAAGAGTGAACTAGAATAAGGCCCATAGACCCTTATTCAGATCTGATCTCAGTACAAATTTGTTCTCAAAATGGGCAAAACCATGTGCATTGCAGATGGGGCAGATGTAACGTGCAGAGAGAATTAAATTTGGGTGGGGTGTGTTGAAACTTGAAATCTAAATTGCAGTGTAAAAATAATGCAGCCAGTATTTACCATGCACAGAAACAAAATAACTCACACAAATCTAACTCTATCTATACATGTTACATCTGCCCCATCTGCAGTGCACATGGTTTTGCCCACTTTGAGAACAAATTTGTACTGTGATCAGATCTGAATAAGGGCCATAGTCCTGATGGTGTCTTGCCAACATTCCGTTTCTCCAACCAATGATCTGGAAGTTCTTCTGGTAGAGGCCCTGTCTGCGCTTTGGCCATTTGACCGCATGTTTGTTTTCCAGCTGATGTGGCTCACTCCCCTTTTCTGGTTGGATCGGTCGGACGGACGTGTGTGCGTACGGACCGTCCGTCCGGATCCCACACTCTTTCAGTGAGCGTGAGTCTGCCCACAGAACATTCGCACATAGTCGGTATGAAAAGACAACAAGGGGAGTGGCGTATATATGGCCCCTATTCTGGTTAGATCGGTCGGACGTGTGTGTACGGACCGTCCGACCGGAACCTGCACTCTTTCAGTGAGTATGAGTCTGCCCTCAGAACATCCGCACACGGTCTGTGTGAAAAGACAACAAAGGGGAGTGGCGTGTATATGAACGTACACTACCGTGCTCGGACGGAGCTCAGCCTTTTCAGACGGAAGCTACGAGTTTCTCTCCTATCATAGGAGGAAGCGTACGCCGATCACGGTGGCGTACGCTTCACATATATGGCCCAGCTATTATTCCCTTTCAAGTTACCTTTTAACAGTTACCCAATTAAGTTTCATTGATTGATTTATTTATTACTACATTTATCTCCCTTAATGACTATACAATTGACCCCTCATTACATGTATATTTTGTTTTGTTCTAATGTGACACTTTCAACACTATCTATGTGGGGGGTTTTTTTACATTTATTTTGGTGTTCGTATGCATGCTGTAAATAATGTTAATAAATATTAAATAAATATCATGTTCCTATTTTTTACATGTCTTGCTACCCTAATGATACGTGTGATGTTTAACTACACCAACAACTAACATTCATGCATGGACACAAAGAAGGAGAAATTCCCGCACCAGTACCTTTAATTATCTGGATTCTCTTCCCACAGTTATTTTCAAAAATTAGGGAGATCAAATCTTCCCCAAAATAAGTCATGGGGGTGCTACCCAGAACTTAAAGTTAGACCTAAACACCCACGAAGAAAAAGAAGTATCTTACAGGGTGCACTGAGAATCAATTTGTATTTTGTCATAAAATTTAACTTTTATTAATATTAAGTATAAAAGAGTCTCTTATCAGGAGGAGACCACGTAACCTTGTCTTAGAGTGAAATATTAAAAGATAGATAAGTGACATAAAGAATGAAAAAATGTGTATAATAAACTTAAAATGAGAAGAGAAGGATGAACATGTGTGCGTCAGCTTATTTCACAATCTTTGGCTTCAGTTTGCCTTTATTATAAGTTGAAACTTTCTGCTGCTTGTATGTTTCAATTTGCTAGCAGTTAAGTAACCACAGGGATTCTAGAGTTTTTATTGTTATTATATTGTTTACACTGTTGCAATTCTTATATAAACGGAATTGCTCTTACTATGTGAATGTCTTACAATACTTTGCAGTGTTAGTATCCCTCTGCAAACAATGCTAAGATGCCCAATTTCATGTTATTAATTATTTCTAAATATTTTGGATGAAAGTTAACCTTTATCTGCGCTATATGATATCCGGGGAGACCCTTTCATGTGTCCTGTTATTAAGGAGATATGTCCTATTTTACATCCATTCTCTGTCCTGCATATATCTGATATCCGAATTTAAGCGGCTTATCCGCCGGATCAAGTGCAGTCAGAACTCAACGTGATTCTTTATTGGACCTCTCCCCTTTATAAAGAAACTTATATAATACAGCCTATACCTGTTCAAACAGGATTTGTTACTCAAAAATAAGCGATATCTTCGCTGGGATCATAATGGCTGGTTTTTTTTAAATATAATAACATTCACAAGCTTTATAACAGTTTTAATATCCTCAGGGCTAGTAAATGAGGGTCTAGGAGTAGTTTATAATACTACTCTTATGCCAATCCCCCTATTTGTTATACCAGTTAATTAGTGGTTCACCGCCGGGTAGCGCAGTAATTAATAATGTTACTTAAGATGTTACTCGTACATCCAGTTGCCTTTTAATTTGCTATTTGGAGATGTAATACCAAATCTAACATGCGAAGGGGATGTATCAATCACCGTACTAGGCCGGATAATGGGGCTGCTTTGCGCTTAGCAGCAATAGAGCGAATGGCACACAGCGGTATTCCTCAGACCACCCGCAGATATCTGAGGGTCCGTGTATTCATATACACTGTATCCTCTCTCTCTCTGCCGGGCTGCGAAATTCGCTAGTTTATGCGGTGACACTCTGTTATGTGCCGCTGTCAACGTGTGTGTAAGTCCCGGGTGGCACGATATGCGTGTTTCCGGCACTTGCTGCTCACTCGTGCTTATTCTAAATACCTATCACAGATATTCACTTGTAGGTATCTATTAGGTCATATAAATCATGTACAATCACTGTGGCGTTGTTTGCAAGTTTAGTCCCTATGTGGATCAATTACGCTGACTAAACACACATATTACATCCTCCCCAACTGCCTACGATTGTTTCACTATCGCTTCCTCAAGGCATCAACCCGTTTGCTGTCTCAGGCTGGTTTAAATCCCCCTCCTTGATTTCTGATTGGATGTGCTTCATTGTTCATTCTCATGTAAGGACTTCCCCCTCTAAAGCAAATGTGCGGGGAATTGTGACATGCTTGCGATAATCCATTATTATCTATTTTATTTTCAGCATGGATTTTACCGTACTGCAATTATACTATATTGTGTAGTTATTTATTTGTACCAGATCGCTAATATTCATACCAGCGGGATCTGTTTCACATCTCCTAGGGATTAACTCTGATCTTATAACTTTTCTCCTTTCCTTTTCTCACCTATATTATAGATAGATGAGTATAATAAACTGCTTTTTTATAAGTTCTTCGGACCAGGTTTATGATGCAATGTTCACAATGCCAGGTTTCGTGGATTTGTTTAATTATTATTCGGTGTCTTAGTTGGTTCTTTAATTCTTTGATGTTTATAAACCATATCTCTCATATCTCACATTTATCTCCTTGATCTTATAGTGTTATTGTTACCTTTCATATATATTGTGGTTTACATTTGTGCCACCCTTTTAGTGTGATGTGATTTTCATTGGTATTTCAAAAACTTCTTTGTATTTATTAAGGACTATGAATAACTAAATTCTAGGTATAATCATGCTATTATTACCTGTGCCTAATTGTGACATGAGTTGCTGCTGCCAGTGAGATATAAGTGCCATGCCTATTAAAATAGTTGAGTATTGATTATATTGACGTGAGTGATTAATTTTCTATATATTTATCCTTCAGTTATACGTGATAAATTGTGCTAATTGTATAATAATGTAAGTGTGTGTTAATAATACGTGAGAATCCATCATCTAATAAAGTGAAATAAAACTAACCCAAACCAAACGTGATAAAAAATTATAACAAACTAAACTGATGTGAATTCTGGGCTATTAATGTGGGATACAATGGTTAATTCTAAAGATATGGGGGTTTATTCTAGTTCATTCTTTCTGACAAAATCCTTCTTAGATGGACAAAACCATGTGCACTGCAGGGGGGCAGATGTAACATGTGCAGAGAGAATTAGATATGGGTGAGTTATTTTGTTTCTGTGCAGGGAAAATACTGACTGCATGATTTTACACTTCAATATAGATCTCACTTTGAAGAAAAACCCCACCCAAATCTAATTCTCTCTGCACAAGTTACATCTGCCCCACCCGCAGTGCACATGGTTTTGTCCATCAAAGAAGGATTTTGTCAGAAAGAATGGACTAGAATAACCCCCATGGTGACACTGAACAATCCACTACATATGATCTTGGTCGCCTTTTTTGTACCATCCCCGGGTGTGATATTCCGCTCTTTTGGGATTCGTGCTCATATGTTCTCTGAAGGTCTGCTTGTTGAAGTATTATTCACAGCTCTATATGTAATATCACTCCATATGTTTACTTATTAATTACATGTTATGTCTATTCCACATGTTATGTACAATATTCAAATGTATGTTTCTTAGAAAGATTTTACTAGGTCCTTGCTTCGATTGGCTTGCATTTCTCAATATTTTGAGGGGGGGGGGGAATGATGGGGAAAAAAGATTTTTGATATGTGATCAGGGCAAAGGGAGAAGAAGAAGGAGAACCCTAGGTTAAACTTTTGTCTCATTCGAGAATTCCTCTTGTCCCAGGGAGGATGATGAGCAAAGGAAGATGATTTCTTGTAATTTTTGTTGTTTCATAGAAAACAAGTGTACTGATTGGTCTCATTCAGGCCCCATGGTTCCATGCTGTTCATTCGGAATATACACTTCGATTCTTTTTTTAAGCAATTCTTTCATCACATCTCCACCTCTTATCCCTAGATTGAGTTTTTCAATTCCAAATGCTTGTAATTTCTCTGATCTTCCTCCATGGTGTTTCAAAAACGCGACACTGGTTAGCTGTTTGAAGTTCTTCTGGTCACGTTCTGCATTTTTGATGTTTCTGATGTGTTCCATCACTCTTATCCTCAATTGTCTGCTTGTTAGCCCAATGTACTTTAAACCACAAGGACACAGAAGGCAATAAATGACTCCAGTAGTTTTGCAATTAATAAAGTCATAGATGTTATGTATCTTGCCATACCTGTCCTTAATCTCTCTTGTTGGTACTATGAATTTGCATGTGTTGCAATCGCCACATTTGAAAGTGCCCGTGTATTTCTTTTGTTTGTGTTTGTTCCTATCAAAGTGGCTGTGTACCAAAGTGTCCCTCATCTCCATTGTCCGTTTGAGGTTATATGGTTTGATGTTCAATCTCTGGATAAATTCTTTAAAGAGGTCCGGGCAGGCTCGGACTGGCCTGGCGGGGAACCGGGGAATCCCCCGGTGGGCCCCGGTGATTTCTAGCCCCGCCCACTTGTTTAGGGGGGCGGGGCTATTGCTCTTTATTCCCCCGCCGCCACAGTACAGTAGCAATATCCCGGCAGCCTTGCCTGGGACCCTGTCACACTGACTGCTGTGCTGCGCTGCGTCGTGCGTCATGACATCAGACGCCGCAGCCACACGCCACAGACAGTTCTCCCGTCTCCCGCCGGCGCAGCACAGGACTCTGCACTGGGACGGGAGCAACTGCCACCATGGCCCCAAACAAAGATCCCCGCCCGCATGGTAACCACCTCCCCCGGCAGCAGGATAAGAACTGCAGGGGTAGATGTCCCGAGACCTCCCGAGACCTCCCGGCTGGTGAAGAGGGAGCTGCTTGCTGCTTTTGGACCCCTTCTGCAAAATGGTAGGTAACTAACCTAACCATGTGTTGGTGCTGTATTAACTTTTTTTATAGTCCCTTTTTTTTTTAGGTGTGTGTGTGACCTATGTGCTATATTGGGTAAGTAAAACAAGACATTTTTTTTTTTTTTTTTAGTGCGGCATGCCCTTACATTCTATTAACACTTTTTCCTCACTAACACTATATCTATCCTATTTTAATTGCATTCATTTATCTCTCTCCTTTTATATAGCTTCGGCTTCCTATCACTAATTATTAACACTTAGTATATCACTGGCATGCCGCGCTGGGCTTCCCAGCTTATGATGGTTTTTTGGGGTGCCGCACCCTGCACCTAGATATAGCGCTAGGGACCCCCAATATACAGAGAAGCCTTGACGCGGCTTGGGGGCATAGCATACACCTGCGCAGGTATATGTAACCAATATCTCTGAATTCTATTATCATGTAGTGTTCTAGATTGGTTACTAGCATTGCTCAGTGTGTTGAGGGAAAAAATGTCTTGTTTTACTTA
The DNA here is from genome assembly GCF_055691185.1 of Crinia signifera. Classification (NCBI taxonomy): domain Eukaryota; kingdom Metazoa; phylum Chordata; class Amphibia; order Anura; family Myobatrachidae; genus Crinia; species Crinia signifera. The sequence continues at coordinate 189,304,016 of NC_139218.1, forward strand.
CCCAGTATTTAACCCCTCCCTCATGCACCTGGGAAATGCTACTGAACTAATTGAGCATCTACCACTATCTGTATCTATGTGCTATATTATCTGGGTAGGGAGGACCTATGTGCTGTACTATATGGGGGGCCTATGTGCTGTACTATATGGGGGGCCTATGTGCTGTACTATATGGGGGGCCTATGTGCTGTACTATATGGGGGGCCTATGTGCTGTACTATATGGGGGGCCTATGTGCTGTACTATATGCTGTACTATATGGGGGCCTATGTGCTGTACTATATACTGTACTATATGGGGGCCTATGTGCTGTACTATTTGAGTGGGGGACCTATGTAATGTACTATATGGGGGGGCTATGTGTTTTACTATTTGAGTGGGGGACCTATGTAATGTATTTTATTGGGGGCCTATGTGCTGTGCTGTACAATTATCTGAGTGGGGGGCCTATGTAGTGTATTTTATTGGGGGCCTACGTGCTGTGCTGTACTATTATATGAGTGGGGGGACCTATGTATTGTATGGGGGCCTATGTGCTGTACTATTATCTGAGTGGGGGACCTATATGTATGTAATGTACTATATGGGGTGCCTATGTGCTGTACTATTTGAGTGGGGGGACCTATGTAATGTATTAGCATTAGCCGGGCAGAAAGAGCTGTGTGCTGCCCGGCTGCTTAGTCTAATGAATTGCTTGTTGCCAAGGGGGATGTCTTATGCCGCTGGACGCACCTAATTGAAAGAAATGACAGCCGGGCAGAGAGCGATGTGCGCTGCCCAGCTGTAGTCTAAGCAGTGGCATCGATATTTTCAATTTTCCCTTTGGACTGCTGGCAGCCACTGCTGGCAGCCAATCAGGAGTGGTATTGGTAGCTGCTCCTGATTGGCTGCCAGACCCCAGCGCGAGAACTAAAAATATTGATGCTCCTGCAGAGACTACAGCTGGGCAGCGCACATCGCTTTCTTCCCAGCTGTCATTTATTTCAATTAGGTGAGTCCAGCAGCGTGTAACATCCCCCTTGGCAATAAGCAATTCCTAAGACTAAACAGCCGAGCACAGCGCTCTCTGCCTGGCTGTCATTTCTTACAATTAAGTGAGTCCAGCGGCATGAGACATCCCCCCCTTGGCAACAAGCATGTATTCCCACATGGCATCGAGCATGAAGCCCCCTTGGCATTGAGCATGAACCCCCTAGCAATGAGCACGTAGGTAAGCTGCACTTACTGTATGTGTCAAATATGTAATGGGCATAACGTTTTGTTATATAGTATGTAATGGGCATTATGGTGTGTGGCCTTATGTGTAATTGGCATTACGGCATGTTGATTTATGTGTAATGGGTATTACGGAGTGTGGTCTAAAGTGTAATACCATGCCCCATTTTGTTATGCCACGCCCCTGCCCCATGAGGCCACGCCCCCTTTCACCGCGCGGCTTCGCCGCGCAAAGGTACCGCCTACCTGTAACTTTGGATTTGGGACCACCCATTACCGTAATTCTAGATTCGCCTATGGAGGCCTATGTGCTGTACTATTATCTGAGTGGGGGATCTATGTAATGTACTATATGGGGGGCCTATGTGCTGTACTATTATCTCTTTGTGGAGGACCTATGTGCTGTAATATCTGGGGGGGCTATGTGGGACCTATGTGCTTTATTATCAGGGTGGGGGATTTACGGATCGGATGTCACACACCTGCGATTTTGCCACCGATTTTGCCCGATTATTAGCCCAAAGTGCCGAAATCGGATGAAATTGGCCCAAAATTGCATAGTGTAAAGCCACCCCTCTCTGGTCAGGTGACCACACCCCTTCAAAAAGACCACGCCCCTTGGTGGGCCCCTGTGAGTGCATTTCCCTGGTGGGCCCTTCATGCCCCAGTCCGACACTGGGTCCGGGTCACCCTCCCAGATAATTTGTACATCGTCTATGTACCTAAACCAGCTGTTGACATGACATGTGTATTTGTCATTCTCTGGTGTATAAACTATTTCCTTCTCCCACCACCCGAGGTACAGATTGGCATACGTCGGAACACACGTACTGCCCCATAGCTGTACCTCATGACTGGAGATAGAATTTTCAGTCAAAAACAAAATAGTTTTTGGTGAGGACAAACTGTAGGAGGGGAATTAGGCAATCATTAAATTTGCTCCGTTCTCTGAAATTGAGAAAATAGTTTATGGCCTGAATGCCGTATTCATGGCTAATGCTTGTGTATAAACATTCTATATAGTGCATAGCCATGTATCTGGAGTGACAGTGAGGTTCTCGATTTATTTTTTTTGAGAACATCCATCATGTCCCTTGTGTTGGACGGTAGTTCCACAATGAAGCTCCGAAGATGTTTATCCACAAAGACACTCGCATTCTCCGTGAGTCCTCCAATCCCCAATACAATCGGTCTTCCAGGGGGTCTAGTTTGTTTTTTATGCACCTTTGGGAGAGCATAAAAGGTTGGTATTTTGGGGTTATCTACCCACAAAAAGTCTCTCTCCCTTTTCGTTATTGTGCCATCCTCTAGGAAGTTGCCCACTAGTTCTTGGTATTGTCCAAGAAAGTTTTCTGTGGGATTGGATGCCAGTGGTTGATAGCAATTGCGATCCCTCAGTTGTTTCATGATCTCTTTGAGATATAAGTCTCCATAACACTATGTTCCCCCCCTTGTCAGAGGGTTTAATTTCAAGATTGTCCCATTCTTTTAGCTCTTGTAAAGCTCTGTACTCCTCCTTAGTCAGGTTATGGTGTTGAATCTATTACCTTCTGTGAATAGTTTATCCAGGTCGCGAGAGACAAGGTCTAAATAAATTTTTGCCTGTGGGCAAATCTGATAGCTGGGAAGGAATGTGGACTTTCTTTTTAAAGTGGTGTCCCTTGTTTGTGTACCATCTCTTCCTGTGTCGTCAGTCCGGTTTTCTTCCAGAAGTTCTTCCAGCATTTTAAGAGCTTCTTCCTCCAAGGGGTCATTCATGGGAGAAATATTTTGAGGCTATGAGTTGGTCTTGTTACAGTAAAAAAATTTCAAATGTATTTTTCTTATGAAGAGATTCAGGTCTTTTTTCAACTGTGAATCTCTTCATCTTTTTGACAGGGGAGAAGGATAATCCTTTAGACAGAACACTAAGATGGTGTTTATTCAGTACCCTGTCTGTAAGGTTTATTATTTACAGGGAATCTTGTGTTGTGGTTATCTGTTGTTCGGATAAAAGCGTTTGTGCGGATTGTTGCCTCAATCCCCTCTTTCTCTCTTTTTTCTTCTTCTTACTGTTGTGTCCTCGTCTTGTTCTCTTGGGGTATCGGTATGGTTCGTACTGCCTACCCCTAAAAAATGACGGTTGTACAGTATTGTTTTCTTCCTTTATTCTCCCTGCCACTCTGGGAGCTCCCAGAGGATTCTCCTTCAGATGTTTCTGTTTCTGAGATTGAATACTGTTGGTTGCCCCCTCTGTATGTCCTGTATTGTTTCTTCAAATTCCATTTGAAAATAGTATGACTCTTATAGTCATTCATGTCTCTATGGAATTTTTGTTGTTTCCTCTCAACTAAATTTTTGTCAAAGTTCTCCACTTCGTTCTTATGTTTGAGATATGCTTTTTGGAATGTTTCTAAGCCTTCAAACTCTTTAAGTTTCTCCCCTATCTTACTGATCTCTTCTGTCAACTGTGACATTTTATTTTCATTGTGTGTTATTAATATTTTAATGAGATCTGCTGAGCTTCCTCCCACTCCTCTTAGAGTGAGGTAATTAGCTTGATAGCTATCAAACATCATCTTGTTCCAGTGGACTTTTGTCTGTTTCATTAACAGATCTTTTAGTACGTGGAGGTCACTTGACCAGTTATATTCATTACCACTGTTTGAATCTTTCATCAGTCCCCCAAATAGATTTGTTGAGTTGTTCCTCCATTTCTCTTGTCTATTTGTAAGATCTTGATTGAGGCTGAACGATGACATCCTTATTTTTCGATTGGGTTGTATTTGGACTTAAATAGTTTCAACTAGTAATATATGCTAGCAATTGCTCAATCTATGTAACACTGTGCTCAGAATTGGAGTCTGGTAAATCACCAGTTTCAATTTTATGGACACAAAGAAGGAGAAATTCCCGCACCAGTACCTTTAATTATCTGGATTAGTCCTTAATAAATACAAAGACGTTTTTGAAATACCAATGAAAATCACATCACACTACAAGTGTGGCACAAATGTAAACCACAATATATAAGAAAGGTAACAATAACACTATAAGATCAAGGAGATAAATGTGAGATATGAGAGATATGGGTTATAAACATCAAAGAATTAAAGAACCAACTAAGACCCTGAATGATAATTAAAAAATCCACGAAACCTGGCAATGTGAACATTGCATCATAAACCTGGTCCGGAGAACTTATAATAAAGCAGTTTATTATACTCATCTATCTATAATATAGGTGAGAAAAGGAAAGGAAAAAAGTAATAAGATCAGAGATAATGCCTAGGAGATGTGAAACAGATCCCATTGGTATGAATATTAGCGATCTGGTACAAATAAATAACTACACAATATAATATAATTGCAGTATGGTAAAATCCATGATGAAAATAAAATAGATAATAATGGATTAACCCAAGCATGTCACAATTCCCCGCATATTTGTTTTAGAGGGGGGAAGTCCTTACATGAGAATGAACAATGACACACATCCAATCAGAAATCAAGGCGGGGTATTTAAACCCACCTGAGACAACAAACGGGTTGATGCCTTGAGGAAGCGATAGTGAAACGATCGTAGGCAGTTAGGGAGGATGTAATATGTGTGTTTAGTCAGCGTAATTGATCCACATAGGGACTAAACTTGCAAACAACGCCACAGTGATTGTACATGATTTATATGACCTAATAGATACCTACAAGTGAATATCTGTGATAGGTATTTAGAATAAGCACGAGTGAGCAGCAAGTGCCGGAAACACGCATATCGTGCCACCCGGGACTTACACACACGTTGACAGCGGCACATAACAGAGTGTCACCGCATAAACTAGCGAATTTCGCAGCCCGGCAGAGAGAGAGAGGATACAGTGTATATGAATACACGGACCCTCAGATATCTGCGGGTGGTCTGAGGAATACCGCTGTGTGCCATTCGCTCTATTGCTGCTAAGCGCAAAGCAGCCCCATTAGCCGGCCTAGTACGGTGATTGATAGATCCCCTTCGCATGTTAGATTTTGTATTACATCTCCAAATATCAAATTAAAAGGCAACTGAGTGTACGAGTAACATCTTAAGTAACATTATTAATTACTGCGCTACCCGCCGGTGAACCGCTAATTAACTGGTATAACAAATAGGGGGATTGGCATAAGAGTAGTATTATAAACTACTCCTAGACCCTCATTTACTAGCCCTGAGGATATTGAAACTGTTATAAAGCTAGTGAATAGCTATATATTATAATATAAATATATATATATATATATATATATATATATATTATATTAAAAAACCAGCCATTATGATCCCAGCGAAGAAATCACTTATTTTTGGGAAACAAACCCTGTTTGAACAGGTATAGGCTGTATTATATAAGTTTCTTTATAAAGGGGAGAGGTCCAATAAAGAATCACGTTGAGTTCTGACTGCACTTGATCCGGCGGATAAGCCGCTTAAATTCGGATATCAGATATATGCAGGACAGAGAATGGATGTAAAATAGGACATATCTTCTTAATAACAGGACACATGAAAGGGTCTCCCCGGATATCATATAGCGCAGATAAAGGTTAACTTTCATTCAAAATATTTAGAAATAATTAATAACATGAAATTGGGCATCTTAGCGTTGTTTGCAGAGGGATACGAACACTGCAAAGTATTGTAAGACATTCACATAGTAAAGGCCCATACACACTTGACGATTTTCAGCTGAAAGTCGGTCAAAACAGCCGTTTTGAGCGATTTTCGGCCGAAAATCGCCCAGTGTGTATGCCCCAGAGATTGCCGACTAGCGATGATGCGCGCTCCCGCATCATTGCTAGGAAAGTGGTTCATCTGCTGGTTTTACCAGCAGATGTGGCGATGATGGATGGTTTTTCATCCATCATCGCCATGTGTGTACGCCTGCCGGGCTGAAAGATTAACCACTTTCAGCCCGGCGGACCGCCCCCCGCCCCCTCGCCCCCTCGCCTGTCTGTACTCACCCTGTGCTCCTTCTGGTCCGCCGGCTGGATGCTGCTGCTGCTGCTGCAGAGCCCTGCTCCCCAGCCAGGCTGGCCCCGCCCCCAGCCTTGCTAACTATGGAGCAGACAGCACTGCTCTCTGCTAACACCCTGCTGGCCACCAATGTTTATATTATTCTGCCCACTGCCACCAATGAATTCATTAAATGCACCAATATAATATATATATATAATATATATATATATATATATATATAAACATATATATATATATATATTATAATATATAAATATATATATATATATATAAAAATATATAAATATATAAATATATATATATATATATATATATATATAAATAAATATAATATACATATATATATATATATATATATATAAATATAATATATTATATTATATAATATATTAAAATATATTGTTGGTGCATTTAAATGAATACATTGGTGGCAGTGGGCATATAAAAATATAAACATTGGTGGCTAGCTGTGTGCGTCATTATCTGCTGGGGACGGTGTAGGGCACGGGGCGCCCCAGGCGGGGGGGAGGCGGTTGGTTGGTGCTTACCCGCTCCACTGAGGGGGGGGTTATGCGTCCAGCGCGGTGCTCCACGGGGGAATTATGCGGCCGAGTCGCTCCAGGGGCACACGGGGGGGGGGGGGGGGGGGGGGGGGAGATGCGCACCCCGTCTAGTACATGCATGCCATTTAAATAAATACATACATGGGCAGTTTTCATTTAAGTAAATATACATTTGTAGCAGTGGGCATATAAATATATAAACATTGGTGGGCAGTGTTGGCGCTAACGTATACATTGCTGGTCTGTGCCAGCAATGCATAAATTAGTGCCAACACTGCCCACCAATGTTTATATATTTATATGCCCACTGCCACCAATGCACTGTATATATGGAACCCTTGGAATTCAAACCCAGCCCATTTATAATGAAAGATTTTCAGCAAAGTCTTTTGCCTCCTGAAAATCTCTTGCTCTTTAGGGAAAATAGCTCAGTGTGTACGCACTACTTTGGGGAAAGATATATCTATCAAAGATTTTGGCAAAGTCTTTTGAAATGAAAATCTTTAAGTGTGTATGGGCCATAAGAGCAATTCCGTTTATATAAGAATTGCAACAGTGTAAACCCTATAATAACAATAAAAACTCTAGAATCCCTGTGGTTACTTAACTGCTAGCAAATTGAAACATACAAGCAGCAGAAAGTTTCAACATTCATGCATGTACATTTATTTAAATTTAACCCTAAAACCCTCACATGCAAACAACATTCATTCCTTACCCTACACTTTAAATTACATATATAAGTTACATTACTCATGACTACACATCCCAGCGGACCCTTTATTGCCCCACATGCTGGGACTTGTGGTTCTCCAAGTCCCTGCATGTGGTGCAGGCTTGCTGGGACTCATGGTTCCACAGCAGTATACAATAGTTTTTCTATTTTTTTTTTTTACACCAATTCACCAATTTTTACACCAATCAGCTCGATGCTAACCGCCCAGGGGCATCGAGGACAGCCCCGGGGTTCAGCATGAGCAGGTAAGTTCTGGAGGGGGGGACCCCACTCCCCCAGGATCCCTGCCCATGCCGACCGGTCAGGGGGAGAATGCTTTGGCAGGGGGGACTTGTATAAAAAGTCTCCCCCGGCTGTGGCATTACCCTGCTGGCTGGTTGGGCCCGGTGCTGGTTCTTGAAATACGGGGGACCCCTACTCATTTTGTGTGTGTGTGTGTGTTTGGCCGTCCCCCCACCACCCCACCCCGTATTTTGGGAACCAGGACCGGCCTTTGAGCCTGGTGCTGGTTTAATAAAATCCTGGGGACCCTTATTTGTTCAGCCTTGTGATTTTATGAAACCAGGACCGGCTCTTTGAGCCCTGGGTTGGTTATGCTCAAGAGGGGGGAACCCACGCCATTTTTTTCCCCCACTTTTTTTTTTAAACACAAAATCACACATTTCTGAAAATGTGCAGATTTTCATTACTGAAAATCGCACATTTTCATGACTACAAATCGCACTATATTGTGTCCAAGTGAACAAATTGTAAGCATTGTACTTGTGTCCCATAATGTGTACATGAGCAGGACAGAGTAAAGTCACCTATTTCTAAAACATTGAAAGGAAAAGAGGGTTAGAAACACTTTAGAGGTGTTGTTAGAGCTGATAGAGGTGTGTAATTTAATGATGTGAAGTGTTTTTGTGCAAGCGTGAGGGTTTACACACGTCGACTCCTGTGAATTGTCTGTCCTGTTGTCCTAACATGACAGGCACACTTGCATGAAGGGTGTAGATGTTTAAAAGAGACCTAATTCCACATATTCCAACATGTGTATTTGGCCTACCAAACAATAGAAACAATCCTACCTTGGAACGGTGTGAAGTGTAGAAAGTGAACCTTCCAATGTGTTTTCAGGGCTGTGTATGGCTTGCAGGTACTAAAATGAGCTATTATACTAAATTGCCTGCAGCAATGTTTATATATTGCATTCAGGTGTCAATATTTTAGGTGTGGTGCACGTTAATTAGCCGACCGATTGCGGGCCTACTCAGCTAGGGACCGGTTTTTGGAGGACCGATGATTTGTAAGCAAAAGTGTCCCGAGCGCTCGCCGAGCCAAGCAGATGCACCTCCGTGCAGTTTTGGTACACACCCCGTGTATGCCCAGGGATACACCCAGTTTCACAATGTTTTCTAGCCTCTCCCATAAAAACTCCTTCACTATGCCCACTTTGTCCGTCTGTAATCGGACTCATCTTTTTGATCGGAGAGTACCATCTGCTAGCGGAGTGCTGTCGCCGCACATGCGCATTGCGTAACGTACGCATGCACAGTAAAAAAAAACTGTTCCGTCCGCACACACGTCCAACCGATTCAACCAGAATAACCCCCTTAGTGTCTTCACCTGGCTGTTTACTGGAAGCACTTTGTGAATTAAATCTCCCCATCAATATACGACATAACCTTTTACTCGTGGTGATAATATGACAAAACAATCTGCTTCTCCTTTCCTTGGCAGTTTGATACATAATCTTAGAAATGTTTGCAGAAGCTGCGGTGGTGTTTTTATCCTACACCATTCTGTTCTGCTGATACATGCATTATTCTCATTCCAAGAAAATTGTAGTTTCCTTAGGTCATGCTTGTGCCATGCCCTCTGCTGTATTTAGTTATCCTGGTAGGTATATAAGAACATACTCGTTCTCTAGGCTTAACACTACATAGAAACATAGAATTTGACGGCAGATGAGAATCACTTGGCACATCTAGTCTGCCCTTTACTTTTAACCATTTTATTACCTCAAACCCTACTTGATACTTATTTCTTAGTAAGGATTGCCCATTGTCTATCCCATTCATGTTTAATATTGATGTAATGTATTTGCCTCTAATTCCTCTGATGGAAGGTTATTCCACTTGTCTTACTTTCTTGTACTACTCCCTCCCTTCAGTACAGTAATGTTTTTCTCCTGAACCTTGTTAAAAACACTTGATATAGTTTAAGGTTTCTACCCCTTACTCATCTCTGCTTCTAACTATAAATGTCAAGATACTGTAGTCTTTCCTGGTTATTTAGAAGTTAAATATTATCAGGCCACAAAATTGAGGTCTCAACAGGGTACAGTATAGGTAATAAAAAAAAAAAATAAGTTGGCTGTCCTATGAGGTGATTTGGACCCATTTTGCAGATTTAGACAACAATGGTTGGAAAGGTTCAGTGTCTGGAATACATCATACCAGCAACTGTATGAACAATAGATAGCTAACATTTTCTTTAATTTAATGCCATTGGCTGTCTACACTTATCGGTCCCCATGTGCCTGTTGATTGGCCTGACTGGAAAATTGGATAAATGCAGTTAGCAACCACAAATAAGCACTAGTTGCTTGTCATGCAGATGTTTAAAGCAGATTGTATTATATTCCCTAGAATGGTTTTTCATGTTTAAGCAAATCCACATTTTCTTTGTCATGCACCTTAAATAAATAAAAGGTAACCTGCTTTTTTATTAGCGTTGAGAGGTTAAGGTCTGTCCTCTTAACTTTACATCTGCAGTGGCTACAGGTGCCAGTTAAGTGATTAGCCGCTTACTGTACTTTACAGTTCCTTATCTCCTTGCTATACTTGGCAGTATGTAACTGTGTGGGAGCCTGAGCTTTCGCTTCAGTACCAAAAATAATTTATTACCAGTGATTGTCCTCCAGTGTTTTGAAGCCCAAGCAGCTGCTAAATTCAATGATCTTAGATGCTTCTCTACTTGTTTGTATTGATAAATTACATTTTAATATTGATATACAGATGGTGCCAGCACAACATATCCATAGCGCTGGTGGGAGGGGCATGGCTGCGTGAGTGTCTCACACGCCCGCATATACCATTGCTGAGAATGGGGCGCGTGAGCGCCTGCTGGTGGGGGATGGCGATCAGGTCGCCAAGAGCAGCTCCATCTGTAGAAAGCAGCTGAAATGCTAGCCACCGTTAGATGCATGGTACAACGCATATACCAATGCTGGCAAAAAAAAACTGATGTAGATTCCCATAATATGTAATATTGTTTTTTTGTGTCAGATCTCGATAGTCTTCCTATTTGTTTATTATTATTATTATTATTATTATTATTATTATTATTATTATTATTATTATTATTATTATTATATAGCTAGAATCGGTCCTGTCCTTTTTTTGAATTTCAATGCTGCTTACTAATCCACTGTCTTGGTACAGCCTTTGTCTTCCTCCTCAGAAAGTACCTGTGCCAGGCAAGCATGGGCTCTAGACCAGAAACAACATGGGGTTTTTGGCACGGTGAGAGCACTTGAAGGCTGCCGTAATGTGTTACTACTCTTAAGGCCCGTCCACTGGACGGGTGAAAGTTTATGCTTATACAATTCTTGTTCCACCTACCCTTGCCAACCACAGCAGAGCAGAAGCTGCTGCAGCAGCCAGAGCAAGTCTCCAACTATCCCACTTCCCTTCTCAACCACAGCAGGGCAGGAGCTGCTGCAGCAAGTACAGAAGATCCAGAAAACCCTCAATGAATAAGCAAACAAGCAAGAGAAAAAAATAACTGACCGGGGATTGATTTCACATGGATTACACGATGATATCTAGTGTTTGATTCACAACCGCCATGCAGGAGACAGACACTAGAGGTGAACACGACCTCTAGTGTCTGTCAGAGGAGCTCAGAGTGCGTCCAGAGCCAGCGATACTCGGCTGAAGCGCTGACTGAAGGAACTGTCTATCAATAGTTCCCTCGCACTATGGGGGAAGCAGAAACTCTATCCTCCTGCTGCCACACCATGGAAGAAGCACTTCCTCCAAGTCCTATTCCTGCGCAGGGGCCAGGTCTCCCTTGTATGTTTTTCAAGCTGGGCAGCGCTGTGGTACAGAGACAGAGCCTCTCGGGGATCCCTTCGCCTGAATTCTCAAACCTCTTTGACACCCTGCAACTCCCCCCACAGATTGGTGAGTATCCAAGGATCGCTGTACCCACCAACTCCTCTTATGTGTGTGTGACCCCCCCCTTACTTTTTATGTGACCTTCTGTACACTACTATCTGTGTGTGTTTGTGTGTGACCCTCTCTACCCCAACTCATCCCTGGTGTTTGCCCCCCTGTACCCCCTTTACCTGTGTCACAGCTTGTGACCTGCTACCCCCTTCCTCTGTGACCCCATTTACCCCAACTTCCCTGGTGTCTGATCCCCCCCCTATCCATGTGTGTGTGAGACACCATTCCCACATCCTCGCCCCTCTACCCCCTTATCCCTAGGGTATGACCCCTGTACCCCTACCCCAATGTCTTTGGCACCCTCTACCCCCATCATGTGTATAACATATGGTACACCCCCTACTTATGTGTTTGTGTTTTGTTTGATCCGCACACTTCCCATGTCTGTGTCACCCTGTACTTCCCTTCTATGTAGAAGGAAGGTCTTTTCATTAATTTTGGTATGGGGCCCACAAACTTTTAGTTATGCCCCTGAAGGAACCCCCTAGGCAATGAGCATGTAGGTCCCCTTGGCAACAAACCTGTAAGTTCCCTTGGCAATAAGCATGTAACTTCCACATTGGCAACAAACATGTATGCCCCCTTGGCAACGAGCATGAAACTACCCATAGAAATGAGCATGTAACTTCCCCATGGCACATAGCAACCAGAATGAAACACCTGGCAAGAAGCATGTATCCCCTGGCATTGAACAAGAACCTCTGGCAATGAGCATGTATCTCCTGGTATTGAGCATGTAGGTAAGCAGAACTTATGTGGCATAATATGTAACAGGCATTACGGTATAATGTGTAATGGGCATTATGGCATGTGGCATAATATGTAATGAGCATTACGGTGTTTGGCATTATGTGTGATGGGCATTACGGTGTTTGGTATAATGTGTAATGGGCATTATGGTGTTTGGTATAATGTGTAATGACATTATGGCATGTGGCATAATATGTAATGAGCATTACGGTGTGTGGCATTATGTGAAATGGGCATTACTGTTTGTTATATAGTATGTAATGGGCATTACGGTTTGTTATATAGTATGTAATGGGCATCATGTGTTCATGTGTGACCTTACGTGTAATTGGCATTACAGCATGTGGCTTTATTTGTAATGGGTATTACAAAGTTCACAAAATGTGCAATGGGCATTACGGTGTGTGGTATAACATGCCCTTGCTCCAGGCACTGTGGGACCTAGCTACACCACTGCTTTATAGGCCTTTAAGAGTCCACTTAAGGGAGTCTGTTTCATAAGTTTTCTAACAACATATCACAATGCATGAAAACAAAAGAAATAGCATGGACTCTTATGACAGCAGTCTTAAGTGCTCGTCCGATTAAACCCATCTTCGAACTTAGATCGCCCCTTAAGATGATAAAGGAGTGTGCAAAGTTTGAAAACGATAAGTTAAAGCATTCGAGAGTTATCGTGGATACACACAGGCACAAATATTGTTCAATTATATTTATGTAGATGAGCAGCTGTGCCAGGAAGAACTAACTTAATGTCTTACTATGCAGCTACTTAGACCACATAGTATTTTAAGGACTGGAACTCCTGTATTAGCACAAAGTGTCCTATGGTGGATTCTTCTAATGCAGTGGTTCCCAACCTTTTTTCTCTCCCGTACCCCTTGATTAGGCTTTTCATTTATAAGTACCCCCTCCTCTCAAATTGAAATATCCACAGAACTTCTGAGTGAAGTGGAAGTGAGTGGTATGTGTGTACTTATATTAAGTAGTAGCGGAGGAGTAGTGTGCGGTCAGGAAGCTGTTCCCTCTGTGTCTGGCCACTGGCTGTGTCTGGGGTTCCTACTAACACCTGTAGAATTAAAGCCACTGTTTCCTCCACCGGTGTCAGATCGCTGATGTCTGAGGGCAGCCGCGGGTAGCTCCCAGTGGATTGCTGGTCAGGCAAAAGCAGGAGATGCTAGTGATGCTGCCGTCGGAACCAAAAGTGATGCAATGTGGTTTGTCTCAATGGCAATGGGAGATTTTTTCCACCATCGGGAAACTTATTTTTATTGTTCCGCCATTATCAATATTATTTTCAAGTACCCCCAACAGGTCTGCAAAGTACCCCCAGGGGTACTAGTAACCCAGGTTGGGAACCACTGTTCTAATGCATGGGTTCTCAACTCAAGTCTTTAGATGAAACCATCAGTTCATGTTTTGTGAATTTCATTAAACATACATATGTGTATTAATCTATTTTTCTGGGTCAGTAATTATTCTACCTGCTTCCACGGACAGAAATTCTTAAAGAATGACCTGTTGGAGCAACTTGAGGGTTGAGAAGCACGATTTTAAACTGTCTGGTTTTAGATGTCACTTTGGTAATGTATCAATGATACTTTGGCTAATAAGTTTGTTATTGATCTGAATTTATTAGCTTTAGCATAAGCAAGGGGACAAAATAGCTCTTACTGATTTAATATGAACTCCAAATTATATGAAGCTATTGCACAATTTGGCTATCAAAGTTTGAACGGCATGCTCAGTTCTGCCAATTCTCACTTGGTACAGCTATGATCCTGCAGGGCTCGTTTCTCGTCGTACTGTTTGTCACATTACAGTATTCATGTTTTGTGAATAATGTGCTCATTTGTCTTTCAGTGCTGCCTCTATGCTGAAGACATCTAAAGCTAATTATGCTCACCAGACCTCTCACCTTTATGGTTTTTGTTTCGTGTACCAGCTAGTGACAACGTTTGCAATGTGCACCAATAGGTATGAGAACACTGATTCTAGCAAGAAAGAAAGACTATTAATAAAACTTTATTTAGAAAGTATGTTGGTATTCCTTATGTAGTGATGGAGATTAGTGTGTCTATGGGAATCCTCAGTCTTGGGTGGATGAAGTCACACCAGGGTCTATCATTTTACCCAATTGACTACTATTTGTTGTACTTTAAGTACAAGTGCATTAAGCCTGTCTTGCCTTCTTTCTAGAGCCACCAGCTTATTTCACATATGCCTTAGTTGGCCATACCACATTTTTCTTGGTGTCACATTTTACTCTGCTATATTCCTCATATCTAATCAGTGACTTATTTATAATGGGTGCAGTGTGTGCTGTGTACACGGGGCCCAAACTCCGCACATTGCACCCCCCACATTCCTACAATGAAGGCTGCAGCGCTGCCAGGATTGCCCAAAAAAAATGGCTGCAGAGGCCATTTTTTCGAAGTTCTGCGGGTGCATAGTAGAGTCTGAGCCCGTTTAATGCTCAGACTCTACTGTGCTGTGCACTAGAATGGCGCTGGCTGGGAAAAAGAAGAGGGTACATGTGTAGTTTCACGGCGCCAGCATGGCGCCGTGCGTTTGAGTCCCCTGGCGCCGTGAAACTACACAAGTACCAAGAAGAGACTGCACACGGGCTTCTTCCTCTCTTAAAGCGCTCCTAAATCCATTCTCCCTTATTGTTCCTGTCTTCTCTTCCTTTGCCATATTGACAGAACATGCCTAAGAAGCAACCAACACACTAACTTGTCTTGGCTCCTGCCATCGCTTTAGATTTCTATACTGACTTCAGTTGATCTTAAGGCACCCATACTTTAGGCCGACTTATACGAAGGACAAGTTGGCCCTAATCATCCTTACAGCTCCCCGGGAAGGGGGGGGGGGGGGTGTCACACACGATTTGGCACTTGATGTGCCAACCTGTGCATGTGATAAATCGCATGCGATTTATCACATGCAGTTCCCGGGGAGCTGCAGGCAATGGACGCCAGTGAGGGGACCAGGGAGCGAGGGATGGAAGTGGGGGGATGCCGGGAGGATGGCAGAGGGATCGGCACAGGGAGCTGGGCAGGGGAGGAGGCCGCTACCTGATGCACGCCGGTAGAACAGTATGTTTCTTAAGGTGCATACACACAGGCATAAAATCGATGGCAATATGGTTGCTGACTTCCCCTGCCTCTTCTCCCGGCAGTGTGTCATTTTCATCAGCGACCATCTCTTGTCACTGATGTAAACGGAAAAAACTGAGCAATATGATTGCTGAGCACATGATCATATTGCTCCGTGTGTACACAGCTTTAGAGTGAATTGCAGAATTGGCCATTATAGTCCATTTGTAAAGAACAAAATAATAATATTAGTAGCTATTACCTGGTATTTTTGTGTTGAGTCTTCCCATACCTAGGAATTCCATCACTGGGTTGCCAGTCTGGGGCTGGCTTGACGTGGCTAATGTGTGAAGTGCTTTAAATCTGATACTGGTTGAATGTGGATTATTATATTTGCATTGAACTTCGGTGTGATAATGGCTTTAAGTTCGAGAGGTATTTTTGGACTGGCCCACAGGGGGTAACCCCTGGTTGGCACCTCTGCCTGGGGCCCCACCTCCTACAGGAATCAGGTTTCAGACTTGTTACATGAATAATACAATATACATAAGTTACCTTATACTGTACGTTGTATGTTGTATTCTCAACAGTAAATTGCTATTATTAAACTGGTAAATTGTCATGATGCCCTAGTTAGATATCAAGGAGTTCAGACTATGCACTCTAATGATTAGCCAAGCCTGTGTGGAAGATAGGTAAAACCCACTCTGGGTCCTGGCCACACCCCTAAACACGTGCTCCTACCACTGCATTCCCCAGTACAAATACTGCCAACAGGCATTTATGAAGGATTCTGAATGAAAATTAAAATTGGTGCTAAGTAAATACTGTTACTTAGAGACCCTAGACCTCTAATGGTAGCCCTTGGTTTTAAATCTACAGCAAAACTGACACATAGTAAGTTTATTCCTATGTGTATGTCACATAGAGAGATGCAGATTATCAGCCACAGGGCCAGATTTTCTAAGCTTCAAAAGTGATAAAATGGAGAGCGATAAACAGCCAGCCAATCAGCTCCTGTCCGACATTTTTAAAAACAGTCTGTCACATGGCAGATAGGAGCTGATTGGCTGGCTGTTTATCACTCTC
The DNA here is from genome assembly GCF_055691185.1 of Crinia signifera. NCBI lineage: Eukaryota > Metazoa > Chordata > Amphibia > Anura > Myobatrachidae > Crinia > Crinia signifera. The sequence goes on from NC_139218.1 coordinate 189,320,674, forward strand.
AATTACATCACTTTTGAAGCTTAGAGAATCTGGTCCATAATATTAAAACCACTGACCTCTAAAGTAATTGATCATATTATTATGATGTCCCCTATCAAGAGATGAGATATATTAGTGCACAGGCTCTCAGATGCGGTCCTCAGGACCCCACACAGTGCATGTTTTGCAGGTCTCTTCACAGACTCACAAGTGAAATAATTGGCTCCACCAGAGTATCTTTTAAAAAGTGTCAATGAGTAATTAATGCACCTGCCAAGTAACATGGAAAACGTGAACTTTGTGGGGTCCCGAGGACCGAGTTTGAGAACCCCTGTATTAGTTAGTGACTTTAAAATGTGATGGCTCGATGACAGTACCCCCAACAGGTCTGCAAAGTACCCCCAGGGGTACTAGTAACCCAGGTTGGGAACCACTGTTCTAATGCATGGGTTCTCAACTCAAGTCTTTAGATGAAACCATCAGTTCATGTTTTGTGAATTTCATTAAACATACATATGTGTATTAATCTATTTTTCTGGGTCAGTAATTATTCTACCTGCTTCCACGGACAGAAATTCTTAAAGAATGACCTGTTGGAGCAACTTGAGGGTTGAGAAGCACGATTTTAAACTGTCTGGTTTTAGATGTCACTTTGGTAATGTATCAATGATACTTTGGCTAATAAGTTTGTTATTGATCTGAATTTATTAGCTTTAGCATAAGCAAGGGGACAAAATAGCTCTTACTGATTTAATATGAACTCCAAATTATATGAAGCTATTGCACAATTTGGCTATCAAAGTTTGAACGGCATGCTCAGTTCTGCCAATTCTCACTTGGTACAGCTATGATCCTGCAGGGCTCGTTTCTCGTCGTACTGTTTGTCACATTACAGTATTCATGTTTTGTGAATAATGTGCTCATTTGTCTTTCAGTGCTGCCTCTATGCTGAAGACATCTAAAGCTAATTATGCTCACCAGACCTCTCACCTTTATGGTTTTTGTTTCGTGTACCAGCTAGTGACAACGTTTGCAATGTGCACCAATAGGTATGAGAACACTGATTCTAGCAAGAAAGAAAGACTATTAATAAAACTTTATTTAGAAAGTATGTTGGTATTCCTTATGTAGTGATGGAGATTAGTGTGTCTATGGGAATCCTCAGTCTTGGGTGGATGAAGTCACACCAGGGTCTATCATTTTACCCAATTGACTACTATTTGTTGTACTTTAAGTACAAGTGCATTAAGCCTGTCTTGCCTTCTTTCTAGAGCCACCAGCTTATTTCACATATGCCTTAGTTGGCCATACCACATTTTTCTTGGTGTCACATTTTACTCTGCTATATTCCTCATATCTAATCAGTGACTTATTTATAATGGGTGCAGTGTGTGCTGTGTACACGGGGCCCAAACTCCGCACATTGCACCCCCCACATTCCTACAATGAAGGCTGCAGCGCTGCCAGGATTGCCCAAAAAAAATGGCTGCAGAGGCCATTTTTTCGAAGTTCTGCGGGTGCATAGTAGAGTCTGAGCCCGTTTAATGCTCAGACTCTACTGTGCTGTGCACTAGAATGGCGCTGGCTGGGAAAAAGAAGAGGGTACATGTGTAGTTTCATGGCGCCGTGCGTTTGAGTCCCCTGGCGCCGTGAAACTACACAAGTACCAAGAAGAGACTGCACACGGGCTTCTTCCTCTCTTAAAGCGCTCCTAAATCCATTCTCCCTTATTGTTCCTGTCTTCTCTTCCTTTGCCATATTGACAGAACATGCCTAAGAAGCAACCAACACACTAACTTGTCTTGGCTCCTGCCATCGCTTTAGATTTCTATACTGACTTCAGTTGATCTTAAGGCACCCATACTTTAGGCCGACTTATACGAAGGACAAGTTGGCCCTAATCATCCTTACAGCTCCCCGGGAAGGGGGGGGGGGGGGTGTCACACACGATTTGGCACTTGATGTGCCAACCTGTGCATGTGATAAATCGCATGCGATTTATCACATGCAGTTCCCGGGGAGCTGCAGGCAATGGACGCCAGTGAGGGGACCAGGGAGCGAGGGATGGAAGTGGGGGGATGCCGGGAGGATGGCAGAGGGATCGGCACAGGGAGCTGGGCAGGGGAGGAGGCCGCTACCTGATGCACGCCGGTAGAACAGTATGTTTCTTAAGGTGCATACACACAGGCATAAAATCGATGGCAATATGGTTGCTGACTTCCCCTGCCTCTTCTCCCGGCAGTGTGTCATTTTCATCAGCGACCATCTCTTGTCACTGATGTAAACGGAAAAAACTGAGCAATATGATTGCTGAGCACATGATCATATTGCTCCGTGTGTACACAGCTTTAGAGTGAATTGCAGAATTGGCCATTATAGTCCATTTGTAAAGAACAAAATAATAATATTAGTAGCTATTACCTGGTATTTTTGTGTTGAGTCTTCCCATACCTAGGAATTCCATCACTGGGTTGCCAGTCTGGGGCTGGCTTGACGTGGCTAATGTGTGAAGTGCTTTAAATCTGATACTGGTTGAATGTGGATTATTATATTTGCATTGAACTTCGGTGTGATAATGGCTTTAAGTTCGAGAGGTATTTTTGGACTGGCCCACAGGGGGTAACCCCTGGTTGGCACCTCTGCCTGGGGCCCCACCTCCTACAGGAATCAGGTTTCAGACTTGTTACATGAATAATACAATATACATAAGTTACCTTATACTGTACGTTGTATGTTGTATTCTCAACAGTAAATTGCTATTATTAAACTGGTAAATTGTCATGATGCCCTAGTTAGATATCAAGGAGTTCAGACTATGCACTCTAATGATTAGCCAAGCCTGTGTGGAAGATAGGTAAAACCCACTCTGGGTCCTGGCCACACCCCTAAACACGTGCTCCTACCACTGCATTCCCCAGTACAAATACTGCCAACAGGCATTTATGAAGGATTCTGAATGAAAATTAAAATTGGTGCTAAGTAAATACTGTTACTTAGAGACCCTAGACCTCTAATGGTAGCCCTTGGTTTTAAATCTACAGCAAAACTGACACATAGTAAGTTTATTCCTATGTGTATGTCACATAGAGAGATGCAGATTATCAGCCACAGGGCCAGATTTTCTAAGCTTCAAAAGTGATAAAATGGAGAGCGATAAACAGCCAGCCAATCAGCTCCTGTCCGACATTTTTAAAAACAGTCTGTCACATGGCAGATAGGAGCTGATTGGCTGGCTGTTTATCACTCTCAATTACATCACTTTTGAAGCTTAGAGAATCTGGTCCATAATATTAAAACCACTGACCTCTAAAGTAATTGATCATATTATTATGATGTCCCCTATCAAGAGATGAGATATATTAGTGCACAGGCTCTCAGATGCGGTCCTCAGGACCCCACACAGTGCATGTTTTGCAGGTCTCTTCACAGACTCACAAGTGAAATAATTGGCTCCACCAGAGTATCTTTTAAAAAGTGTCAATGAGTAATTAATGCACCTGCCAAGTAACATGGAAAACGTGAACTTTGTGGGGTCCCGAGGACCGAGTTTGAGAACCCCTGTATTAGTTAGTGACTTTAAAATGTGATGGCTCGATGACGGTGTCAGGCCCCCCCAAACATCCAATTGTGTTGGGAGTTTCTGGTATGCATTGTTTAAGAGCTGATAAAAGTTGTCCGAGCAAGGACAACCAGCGATCATGTGACAGGGTTTGTAAGCACAAGGCTTTTTTTTGTGCTTGGGTAGGAAAGACTAGCCTATCCCACAGAAGAGCTACTGTAGCTACTGAGCAAATTTCTGAAAAGGTTAATGCTGGCTTAGATAGTGAGGAGTCAGAATACACAATGCATCACAGCTTGCTCTGACCATCGCTGGTAGGTGAGCGTCAGAACTGGACCATAGAGCAATGAAAGAAAGGTGCATTTTCCTTTTCCCATCATTTTGATGAAGACATTTTTGGCCAAGGGGGCCATGAAAAAATTCTGATACTCTTGGATGCCATGAGTCAAAAAAGTTTGGGAACCACTGCTCTAGACACAACCAGTTGGACACTTGGCTGTCTATAACAAAAGGTCAGGAAAGTTCCATTTCCTGTGTGCAGGTTGGGAAATTCTCACCACAGTCTTTCGAAACCACACTTCAAAATCACATGCTCTGACATCTACAGTATCAAAGAACAAACAGAAACCACACTATACAGTAGTTCAAATTCCAGCCACGTAACACATGTTTTAATAAAAATATCTGCACACAAAAGATATTGTAACAAAGCTTAATAACCTGCATTGGGATATTATAGTACAATGACAGAGCAACCAGTCATATATGATTGTCCAAATATATTGAAAGAAAGTTGAGCTATTTATTAGGAAAGCAGTCAACAAGTTATTTAAAGATAGTATGAAAATAATGTAAATGGTATTTGATCCAAATAAATCAAACCTATAGTAACCTCTATAAGCAAACCACATTAATGGAACGGAAGTTTTAGACAAGAGAATTATCAACCAAAAATTGTCCACAAAGTGCAAAACAGGAACGTTAAATATTCCATAAGCATATATTAGGTCCAGATTAAATTCACCAGGTTCCGGAGACTTCAGTTCTTAACCGAAACTAACCCGTAGTGTATAAAGGTATTACATAAAAAAAAGTGTGGTATGACTCGCCGATGGTCAGTATACAACATTGAAATCCCCACCGCATGTGTTCTGACAGAGAAAGGCAGAGCAAAAAAGCCCCTTGTGGGGAATGTTTTAGCTCGCCATAGTTTTAATGAAGGGATAGTTATGTCCTTCATAACATCATTCGGTACTTATATGTTAGTTGGGCGCCCACTATAGTTACTACGCTCATACCCCTGCTATCCATGTTGGCATGGAGTTGATTTTATATAGTGTGGCGAGCGCAGCGAGGGGCGCGGAAAACTAAGCAAATAGCTTTTTGGGCGCCCAACTAACATATAAGTACCAACCCATCATTCTGATTTGTACTGCAGTAATGATATGCTGACCCATCACCTGCCATATTGTCTGGGTACACAATGCTCCAGGGTGTACACGGCTTACAGCAGACTTGTCCAACCTGTGGCTCTCAATCTGAAACTAAACTACACATCCCAGCATGCTTGTAGTTATTACAACAGCTAACAGGGAGATGGAAAAAGATAACTCTCTTTGAGCAAGCCCTTAATGGCGAAATGCGCGTCAGGATGGTGTCATGGCGGCCACAGATGGAACCAAACCTCTACACACACTCTTAGCATGAGCAGAGCTAAGTATAATCACAATATTGTATTATCTAACTATTGTGATATTTAATTGCAATTGGTGGCTCCAGAGCCATTCTGCGAAGGCTAGCAGGGTCTCCTGAGAAGCAGATACTTATGTTGCTGATTGTATGAGATAGACAGATACATTTCAAGTAATTGTGGGAGATAGATACTTGTATATAAACATACCATTTAAGCCAGGGGTCTTCAACCTTTAAGACAGCGTGGGCCACCTAAAAAAATCCAGTGAAGCCCGAGGGCCACTAAACTCTACTGCAGTATTTCGGACAGCCCCATAGAATCACAGCTTCCCTATAACGTCAGCACAGTCCTTCATAGATAATTGGCACAGCCGCCCATACTCAGCACATAACCCCCCCCACACACACACCCCAATAGTCATCAGGAGCCAATTTGGGTTCCAGTGCAAACAGTAAAATATGTGCCCCCCCCCCCCATATATAATTTGACATTGAATAAATTGCACGCGCCATAGGCGCGCTCCCAAAGAGGGGTGTGGCCTTATTATAAGGGGCGTGGTCTAATTATAAAGAGTGTGAACTAGCAGGAAAACAATTACCTCTTTTGCAACCTGCATGACCAGACATTGGTTACCGCAGGAATGGTCTTTGTCCTGACACGCTTAAGTTGACTGAAGGCTGCACAGTGACATATAAACATGAAGGCCCACACAGTGAACTAGTGTGCCTCACAGATCAAACCCAAACAATGAAAGGCTACTTAAATCAATATACACTGTTACACTGTTTATCCGTAATGCCCATTACACATTGTGCATCACACCATAGTGTCCATTAGACATTATGCCACACACCGTAATACCTGTTGTACTTTATGTCATACACCGTAATGCCCATTACACATTATGCCGCACACGTGATGCCCATTACACATTAATCCACACAAAATTATACCCATTGCACTAATGCCCATTATGCCACAGACCATAATGCCAGCAGTACTCCTGCTTATACATATGATGCCCCAGCAGTGCCCCTCACCCAATGCCCCAGCAGTGCCCCCACACAATGCCCCAGAAGTGCCCCTCACACAATGCCCCAGCAGTGCCCCTCACACACAATGCCCCCAGTAATGCCCCACACACAATGCCCCCAGTAATGCCTGCAGCTTTGCCAGGTCCCCTGCTCCCGCCTGCTGTACCTCCTCAACCTGCAGTTTTGCCGGGTCACCTGCTTCCACCATCCATGCCTCCTCCTGCAGTTTTGCCGGGTCCCCTCCTCCAGCTGTGCCTCCTCCTCCTGCAGTTCCTGCGCCAGGTCCCCTGCTCCCGCCAGCTGCGTTGCCTCCTCCCGCAGCTTCGCCGGGTCCCAGCTCCCACCAGACGTGCCTCCTCCTCCCTCAGCAACACTGGATACACTCCTCTGCCCTATAGTGTTTTAAACCACCTTGCGCTGCTAGTACACCATATAAGAGCTAATAATACCACTGGATAGAATGACACTGGACACACTGCTGGAAATATACAAAAATCTTTTTATGTAAGAAAAACAAGATAAAACAATTCATACATGTAAATTAATAACATAAATGCATACAATACAATAAAATACCTAAATGGCCATTAGGTTTACGTTAGCAAACTGTGGAGTACTCCGTGATGGGTTAATAGTAACAGTCACTGGGGGTAGCCAGAATGATGAGGGGATGAAAGGGGGAAAAATGATGCGGATGGGTGAATAGCAGAGTTAGTAGATGAATGCACAGCACATGCGGGGTTAATGAAGTTAGTAAATCTGTGCCCAGAATGAGGCACTGTAAGTAGTAGATGTTATCTCACCCTCCGTTGGTATGGTAGTGGGAGGCGTCGGGGAGCTTCAGTTGGTATCAGCTCGTACCCGGAAGATGATGCTGCTGGCGGGGAGCTTGAATTGGGGAAGCTCTACCCGCTCTGTGCTGGGTCTGATGATTTTAGACCAGCTGATTCGAAGTAGCCAGGGGAAATAACGGCAGGATGAAATTGCAGGGTAGCGGGAGGGACGCTCGACCGCTAGGTGAGGAAATAGTAGCTGCTGCCAGATGACGGTGGCTTGTGGGCTGAAGACCGCGGCAGACCAGCTGGAGGTGGTGACAGAGAAGCAGGGGAATCACGGAGGCTTGCTGACGCAACCGGATATGACGTCGACGCGTTTCGTCTCTATGGCAACGGAGACTTTTTCAAGACGGATGTTAGACAGGCTCTACACAAACCTATTTAAAGGCTGTCTGGCGGTCATTAGCCAATCGGATCATAAGGGTAATCAACATATGGTTAAAACAATTCTAAAGCTCGTGTGTCCAGTGAAATGGCTCATTACATCGTTTAAACAGTAATGCATTATTTGCTTCGTTCTAGCAAATAATTTTTATCAATTGTAATAGGATTCGGTCTTTAGATAGTGAATAATCAGGTGATTTTATATCATTCCAATAGTTATATTTTGCGTATTTGGTGTTATGACCTCATTTAAAGGGGTATACACACCCACGATAGAGTGGAGAGAGATAGGGTACAATAAATTGAAAGTAATTTAATACAGACATCTAGAATTTTTATACATATGTGTATATATGTAACACATATGTATATTGGAGTGGTAAAAATAGGGAACGTCATTGAAATAAATAAATAAAACTAAAAAATATATATAAAACTAAAAATAGAGGATAATAATAAAAAATACATATATAAACAATATATATAGAAAAATATACACATATAAATAGAATTCCATAGATGTAAAGAATTCTTATGTGTATATATATAAGAACATAGGAGACTAATAAAGAAAAATAGTTTAAAAAAATATAAAGTATTTGTTAAAAAAAATTTTTCAATTATAAGAATAATCAATAACTAAATATATATCAACTGAATAAATATATAATGTATTTCATAACATTATATTACATAGTGGGTATAATCATCATTAGTGGAACCTAATGCAGTTTGGGTAACTATCTGGGATCTTTAGGATTTTGAGATCCGTGGGGGTCAGGGGAAATTTCATCTGCAAACCCGTGGTGTCATGGAGAGAATAACCTCTAACCAAGCACCCTGGGTAGATGTCCTTCCCCCTGGTCCGCACGGAGTCAAGAATCAAAAAAAAGGTTCAGGGATTTTTATAGAAATTTTTGAATAACATTATAAGACCCTCGAGGGGAAAAAAACAAGAGGAATAAATAGTTAAAGCAATCAAGTACAGAAACGGTTCTAGTCCATACATGTTAGATCTAGGGCTTCATTTAGGCCCTGTGGACTAAGTGTGTCTAATTTAAAAATCCTCTATTTTTAGTTTTATATATATTTTTTAGTTTTATTTATTTATTTCAATGACGTTCCCTATTTTTACCACTCCAATATACATATGTGTTACATATATACACATATGTATAAAAATTCTAGATGTCTGTATTAAATTACTTTCAATTTATTGTACCCTATCTCTCTCCACTCTATCGTGGGTGTGTATACCCCTTTAAATGAGGTCATAACACCAAATACGCAAAATATAACTATTGGAATGATATAAAATCACCTGATTATTCACTATCTAAAGACCGAATCCTATTACAATTGATAAAAATTATTTGCTAGAACGAAGCAAATAATGCATTACTGTTTAAACGATGTAATGAGCCATTTCACTGGACACACGAGCTTTAGAATTGTTTTAACCATATGTTGATTACCCTTATGATCCGATTGGCTAATGACCGCCAGACAGCCTTTAAATAGGTTTGTGTAGAGCCTGTCTAACATCCGTCTTGAAAAAGTCTCCGTTGCCATAGAGACGAAACGCGTCGACGTCATATCCGGTTGCGTCAGCAAGCCTCCGTGATTCCCCTGCTTCTCTGTCACCACCTCCAGCTGGTCTGCCGCGGTCTTCAGCCCACAAGCCACCGTCATCTGGCAGCAGCTACTATTTCCTCACCTAGCGGTCGAGCGTCCCTCCCGCTACCCTGCAATTTCATCCTGCCGTTATTTCCCCTGGCTACTTCGAATCAGCTGGTCTAAAATCATCAGACCCAGCACAGAGCGGGTAGAGCTTCCCCAATTCAAGCTCCCCGCCAGCAGCATCATCTTCCGGGTACGAGCTGATACCAACTGAAGCTCCCCGACGCCTCCCACTACCATACCAACGGAGGGTGAGATAACATCTACTACTTACAGTGCCTCATTCTGGGCACAGATTTACTAACTTCATTAACCCCGCATGTGCTGTGCATTCATCTACTAACTCTGCTATTCACCCATCCGCATCATTTTTCCCCCTTTCATCCCCTCATCATTCTGGCTACCCCCAGTGACTGTTACTATTAACCCATCACGGAGTACTCCACAGTTTGCTAACGTAAACCTAATGGCCATTTAGGTATTTTATTGTATTGTATGCATTTATGTTATTAATTTACATGTATGAATTGTTTTATCTTGTTTTTCTTACATAAAAAGATTTTTGTATATTTCCAGCAGTGTGTCCAGTGTCATTCTATCCAGTGGTATTATTAGCTCTTATATGGTGTACTAGCAGCGCAAGGTGGTTTAAAACACTATAGTTTTTTTTCCTCCTCTTTGTGAATTGTTGCTTATTCACATAAACCACATGCAGCAGCAGTAACCACTTAATTGATTCTTTATATTTTATATATTTTTTATTTATTATTTTCACAACAGCGCCAGAGGCACAGTGCAATTTGTGGCGATTCCGTTCCCCACATCTTGCACACACCTCCCTTTTTTTCCAATTTGTTGCTAAACCGTTTCTGTGCAGCTGATTTATTTAGACTCATTAGTAGTCCATTATACCACTGGACAGAATGAATGACTTTAAATGTTACAATGACCGTAAATCCAGAAGAGAATGCTATTTATCCTCATTCAATGTGAACTCAAGGAGCGATGAGCAGCTGCCAGGCCCAAATCCAAATATGAATAAATTATTCCTTAATTTGGAAGACCTTTTAAAGGATGAAATGAGAAACTGGTGGGACAGTGTCTCACTTCAGAAGTACCTAGATGCCAAAATCATCCCAAGGGGACTAAGGATTTTTAAACATTTATCCATAAACGATCACCCCGAATTATTAAACAAATGGAATGAGACTTTAGACAGCTGCTCATACGCTCTAATGAGAACTCTCATACAATACAGAGAGGAAATGGTCAACAAAACCATAATTAAAATCGATAAATTGAAGGATGAGTTGCTACCGTTTAAAGACAACCCATCATTTAAAGAGAGAGATGAACAGGTGAATAATAGAGTGGAGCGATTTGAAAAGGAGTTATTAATAAATAAAAAACGCAAATGGGATAGGGACCATAATGACTACCAAAAAGGTATAGTAAGAACTTACCATAAAACTAACACTAACATGAACCCTAATCTCAATAGAGAGATCCCCTCAACATATATACAAAGACCCCCGTACCATCAAAGAAAATCATCCTATTCGAGGGGTAGAGAGAGATACAATTCTTATAGAGAGAGATCAAGTCATAATCATACAGAACCCAGACAAAATACTCTTATAAAAGAAAATAGACCAACATATCAACAGCCAGCGGAGTCTACCCATAATTACAAAAACAAAAAAGACCAGGTTTTTCAATTAGGGACTTGGAAGGATTACAATCCGTACGAAGTCCTAACCAATCACACACCAAAACGTTCCCGAGAAGGAGGGGTGGAAGAGGAGGCCGAAAGAGATCCCAGAAAACCGCGACTAAATTAGATACATCGGGACTTTTTAATTTGAGCAAACAGGACCTTAGTGAAGCCCAAAAATCCTTATTATGTAAAGGACTTAATTTTGCCCCACAACAAGATCCCAACATTTTTGATTTATTTGTAGACCTTAATCGGTTCACCAGGGACCTTTGTAGAAAACGCTATTTTTCAATGAAAGCACTTAAATCCATAAACACAGATGCAGATGCTGTACCTGTGATTCTGGATGATGACGATCTACCATCCCTCCTTACTCTCGAATCTCTTCTGAGTGAAAGTCACCCAGAGGAAGTAGAAACTTTCAACATCAATACGATAACAGATTCCCAACCTGTACCCCGCTTCAAAAAGAAATCTAACTTCTTCCCCCTAGAACACAAAAGCCCTGCAATAACCATTTTCTATAACAAAACCCTAGATGACTTCAAACGATTATGTTCTAAAACTCAAAAAAGAAAAAATAATAAACCCTATTTATCAGGAAAAGATAATCTAAGTAAATCTGAACGCCAAGCATTGAGTTCCTTGAAAAAAGATTTATCATTGGTAGTTAAACAGGCTGATAAGGGGGGTGGGGTTGTGATAATGGACCGTGAAGCCTATGTTGCAGAGGCTTTAAGACAACTTAACGACCAACATTACTATACATTACTTCAGTCCAACCCCACCCCCTTATACCAGTCCCAATTTAAAGATCTACTCGAAAGAGCTGAGCTACAGAACGCAATATCCAGGGAGGAATCACAATTTTTATTCCCTCACCACCCCATCACCCCCACCTTTTACTTTTTACCCAAAATCCACAAACACCTCACTGCACCTCCGGGTAGACCCATTATTTCAGGTATGGGGTCCCTCACATCTAATTTGTCACATTTCGTAGATTCTCACCTTCAAAAATTCGTCACTTCACTCCCCTCGCACATCAAAGACACTACCCATATTCTAAATTTAACTCACGAGCTGTCCTGGACTGAAGGTTGGGCATTTCTCACACTGGATGTCCAGGCACTCTACACTAATATTCCACACACTGAGGGTATTAAGGCTATTAATCACTATTTGGACCAGGATTTCACCATCTCTTCACCCAGAAAGCAGTTTATCTTAGACTCCATTTTATTTATTCTTACACACAACCATTTTATTTTTGAAGACCACCACTACCTTCAGTCACTTGGAACGGCCATGGGGACCAGATTTGCACCTAGTTTTGCCAACCTCTATATGGGCCGCCTTGAGGAACAACTTATATGGGGCGGCCCATATAGAGAGAATCTGGTCCTCTATGGCCGTTTCATTGATGACCTCTTCATTATATGGAGAGGGGGTCACGAATCAGCTCTTGAATTTGTCAATTACCTTAATCACAACACTTATAATCTTACTTTTACCCATACCTTTAGTCACACATCTATTAACTTCCTGGATATTGCGTTCTCAGTTCACGAAGGTCTCCTTATTTCCACCAACTATCTTAAACCGGTGGGGACAAATAACTATCTCCACTTTAATAGTGGACACTATAGACCGTGGATTCGGAATATCCCCAAAAACCAACTATTGCGACTTCGTCGCAATTGTACAAAAAATTCAGATTTCCAAACTCAATCGGAATCAATGCTTGGCCATTTCAAAAGAAGAGGTTACCCTGATAAACTCCTAACGGAAGCATCTCAATCTGTAGCTAAAGTTAATAGAGAAAGTTTACTTGAGAATAAAAATAAAAATAAAAATAAATTTATGGAGAATGACTCTCAATCACTAATATTTATCTCAAAATTCAACAGAGAATCATATAACATCAAAAAGATATTACGTAAAAATCTAGAGATTCTGAATTATGACAAAATTCTACAAGGAAATTTAGAAGAAAAAACAAAAATTGTGTTTAGGAGGAATAGAAACATAAAAGATCAGATAGCACCTAGTTTGCTACCCACCCCAATGGTAACTCCAAATCAATCATGGATTCCCAATAAACCCCCCGGCAATTACAGATGCCACAAAAATATCTGCTTAACATGCAAACATATGAGAAATAAAGTAAAAAATATAACATCATCACACAATAAAAAAACCTTTACTTTGAAACAATTCACTAATTGCGACACAACCCACTGTGTATATCTCCTTGAGTGTCCTTGTAAATTACAATATGTGGGGAGGACAACACGGAGCATTAAAACCAGGTTCAGGGAACACAGAACAAATATTTTAAAGAACTATGTGAATCACAGCATTCCTCGTCATTTTTCCCAGCACCATCAAAGTGACCCCAGTGGACTAACTGTTACAGCTATTGAATTTATTCCAAATACTAAAAGAGGAGGAGACCGATTTAGAAAGTTATGCCTAGCCGAGACCTCCTGGATTTTTAAATTAGACACACTTAGTCCACAGGGCCTAAATGAAGCCCTAGATCTAACATGTATGGACTAGAACCGTTTCTGTACTTGATTGCTTTAACTATTTATTCCTCTTGTTTTTTTCCCCTCGAGGGTCTTATAATGTTATTCAAAAATTTCTATAAAAATCCCTGAACCTTTTTTTTTGATTCTTGACTCCGTGCGGACCAGGGGGAAGGACATCTACCCAGGGTGCTTGGTTAGAGGTTATTCTCTCCATGACACCACGGGTTTGCAGATGAAATTTCCCCTGACCCCCACGGATCTCAAAATCCTAAAGATCCCAGATACTGTAGTTACCCAAACTGCATTAGGTTCCACTAATGATGATTATACCCACTATGTAATATAATGTTATGAAATACATTATATATTTATTCAGTTGATATATATTTAGTTATTGATTATTCTTATAATTTAAAAATTTTTTTTAACAAATACTTTATATTTTTTTAAACTATTTTTCTTTATTAGTCTCCTATGTTCTTATATATATACACATAAGAATTCTTTACATCTATGGAATTCTATTTATATGTGTATATTTTTCTATATATATTGTTTATATATGTATTTTTTATTATTATCCTCTATTTTTAGTTTTATATATATTTTTTAGTTTTATTTATTTATTTCAATGACGTTCCCTATTTTTACCACTCCAATATACATATGTGTTACATATATACACATATGTATAAAAATTCTAGATGTCTGTATTAAATTACTTTCAATTTATTGTACCCTATCTCTCTCCACTCTATCGTGGGTGTGTATACCCCTTTAAATGAGGTCATAACACCAAATACGCAAAATATAACTATTGGAATGATATAAAATCACCTGATTATTCACTATCTAAAGACCGAATCCTATTACAATTGATAAAAATTATTTGCTAGAACGAAGCAAATAATGCATTACTGTTTAAACGATGTAATGAGCCATTTCACTGGACACACGAGCTTTAGAATTGTTTTAACCATATGTTGATTACCCTTATGATCCGATTGGCTAATGACCGCCAGACAGCCTTTAAATAGGTTTGTGTAGAGCCTGTCTAACATCCGTCTTGAAAAAGTCTCCGTTGCCATAGAGACGAAACGCGTCGACGTCATATCCGGTTGCGTCAGCAAGCCTCCGTGATTCCCCTGCTTCTCTGTCACCACCTCCAGCTGGTCTGCCGCGGTCTTCAGCCCACAAGCCACCGTCATCTGGCAGCAGCTACTATTTCCTCACCTAGCGGTCGAGCGTCCCTCCCGCTACCCTGCAATTTCATCCTGCCGTTATTTCCCCTGGCTACTTCGAATCAGCTGGTCTAAAATCATCAGACCCAGCACAGAGCGGGTAGAGCTTCCCCAATTCAAGCTCCCCGCCAGCAGCATCATCTTCCGGGTACGAGCTGATACCAACTGAAGCTCCCCGACGCCTCCCACTACCATACCAACGGAGGGTGAGATAACATCTACTACTTACAGTGCCTCATTCTGGGCACAGATTTACTAACTTCATTAACCCCGCATGTGCTGTGCATTCATCTACTAACTCTGCTATTCACCCATCCGCATCATTTTTCCCCCTTTCATCCCCTCATCATTCTGGCTACCCCCAGTGACTGTTACTATTAACCCATCACGGAGTACTCCACAGTTTGCTAACGTAAACCTAATGGCCATTTAGGTATTTTATTGTATTGTATGCATTTATGTTATTAATTTACATGTATGAATTGTTTTATCTTGTTTTTCTTACATAAAAAGATTTTTGTATATTTCCAGCAGTGTGTCCAGTGTCATTCTATCCAGTGGTATTATTAGCTCTTATATGGTGTACTAGCAGCGCAAGGTGGTTTAAAACACTATAGTTTTTTTTCCTCCTCTTTGTGAATTGTTGCTTATTCACATAAACCACATGCAGCAGCAGTAACCACTTAATTGATTCTTTATATTTTATATATTTTTTATTTATTATTTTCACAACAGCGCCAGAGGCACAGTGCAATTTGTGGCGATTCCGTTCCCCACATCTTGCACACACCTCCCTTTTTTTACACTCCTCTGCCCTGCCTGCAGCCAATGAAAATCGGGTAGGCGGCACCCGGGGGGACTCCATTACGCTGCCTCCCTCGGCAGCATTTTCTTTTACTTTAAAAAAAAATCCTGTGCATGGCGGGCAGGGGGCCACTGAGATCAGCTCCGCGGGCCACTCGTGGCCCACGGGCCATGGGTTGAAGACCCCTGATTTAAGCCTTATTATGTCTCCATGTCTCCCTAGAATATATTGTCACTGCAATCTCATTTAAGGGACTCTCATTGTGGGCAGCTGGAGTGTGACCCCCTGCGCTGGGCTACCTACAGGGGTGATCCCGGAGCTGGCTCACAAAAGCAGATCCCAGTTATCCTTCGTATCAGTTATTCCCAAATTTTGGCAATCCCTTATTCTGTATATTTTCGCCTATTTGTTTTTAAAAAGTCACTAAATAGTGTTTTGTCACCTTAATAAATTGTTATTATTTAATTTGATCTCATTCATTTCAGCCAAGTTAAACAATGACCCAGGGGATCCCAAAAGGACCCTAAAGTGGAGATCATTTAATCACCCGGGCTGATACAATTTTAACAACTTATCAATTCATCAATTGGCCGGCGGGACAATCTATTAATTGGTCACTGTTTGTTATATCAATTATGTATTGTTGAATTAGTAGATCACTTCACCTACTAGCTGAACTATTGTGGATTGCTGTCTAAAACTGTAATTTCTCATATGTCCAGAGACACACACATATTAAATGTGAGAAAAATATAAAGAAATGTGACATGTAAATTATACTTGGACACAATCATTTTTAATTCTGACCCCCTTTCGGGTCTTTTCCCCTATTTTCAAACCCTCCCCCCCCCCCCCCTTCTTTTCAATTGCCCTTCTTTCCCCTCCTCTTTTAACTCCTTCCTTGTTTCCCTTTTTTCACTCTCTCTTTTCTACATTAAATTAGTATTGCTGTAAAGTCCATGTATTCTGTTTTAATGTATATCGATAAAATTGTATATTAACAAAATAAAAAAGCAGTGCCCCAACAAAGAGAATTATCTTTTTCCTTCTCCCTGTTATCTAGTATTACTATAGCTCTTGGGAGCACCACCAACACTCAAATTGTGGATATTGAAATCAGTATATCAGCACATGTTTGTCATATATTAAATTTATCACCATTAGGTCTGTGCAAGTCATCCCCCTTTTCTTCTGAATCTGTTATTACAACAGCTCAAGATCCATAGGTGGCCAGGCCTGTTCTAAAGCAGCTACATACAATGCAGCAATCCACTAAGTATTAACATATAAATATTAATAATATAAATAAATTATATAATATGATAAATTAAACTGAAATTTACACAAGGAAATAAATAGAGATGAATAGAATAAGAAAAAGGAAAATGCAGGAACATAAAAAGAATGCTGGTGTCTAGATAAGAATGAGTGTAATAAAATGGCAAGATGGTTAATATGGGCTGAGTGACTCAAATTTCTCACCCTGTGTGATGTCAGAAATCAGAGCAGGAAGAGTTTTGGCCCCCATACAGAGGTCCGATTTAGTTTGACAGATCTGGGCAATATATCGGATGAAATCGTGCCAAATTGGAGGTGTTTGACATAAGGTCAATGGATACTGCAGATCATGTGTTCAGCACATATGATCTATCAGTGGCACATCGCGGGTGCTATTTATTTAATCAGATTCCCCTTGAACTATCCCTGCAGCTCCCAGGGAGTTATTTTGCATGCGATAAATCACATGTAAAATATGGTACATCAAGTGCTAAATTGAAGCCCTCCCTTGGACTTCAGGGGGGCTTCAAGGGAAAACAGGTCCGACTTGTGCCTCGGATTAGTCCGACCTGTGTATGGGGACCTTTACCCTATAAGAAGGACACAAACTGAGAGAGCTCAGCAGATCATGTAGCTGATACCCCTTTCACACCAGAAAATACCCCTTTCACACCAGCCTAGTTCCTGCATTTTCTGGTGTGAGGGGGGCAGCAGGGTCCGGACTGCGAGGAACCGTGCATTGGCAGCTGGCCGCTTGTCGTGCAATTTTACAGGCAGCGGGGTGGGAAGCGCTACTGGATTTGAAAACATTTAGAAAAGACTGTCCGAATGCTAATTGGCCGAGGGCGTCTGGCCAGTCTTTCCAATATGTTTTTAAATCCAGCAGAGCTTCCTGCCTCACTGCCCAGCAAATAGTGCTACAAGCGCCCAGACGCCGCTGCACAGATCCCCACAGTCTGGACCCCGTCCCCACCACCCGCTGCCTGGGTAAGTTCCGTTCACACAAGCCAGTAACCTGGTCTGGTCGCGGGAGTAACCCTGCTAGCTAGCAGGGTTGAAATTCCGGTAAGTTAATTTGGCCCGGGAACCTTGCACACCAGCACTAGTCGGTAATTTTGCCTGAAAACTTGCGAAAGTCAAGACAGGCAAAAACAACTAAATCCAAGCTGACCGGTAATAACCAGGAACACAGATTTATAATAATAAACTATAAACAGAACAGGCAAAAAGTTTAAGAGGCTAATCATTTTTCAGCTAAACCTAGCAATATTAAATAGGGGAAGCACCAACAAATGAAGACTGTGGCTATTGCTAAGGTCTGACAATCAATTTGTAACATTTACTTTTCAATTGCATCATGTGCCACTGCCAAACACTCATGCCTCAATATTTCATGGGGTAGCACAAGCTTTACCTCGAGGGATGCAGAAGACCACTCGGCACCTTAAAGCAGGGTTGCCGACCCTCCCGGAATTTCCGGGAGTCTCCCGAAAATCGGGTCCCCCTCCTGGCCTCCGGGAAGGGTGGGCAACCCTCCCGGAATCAGAGGGACCCCCACTGAGCCCCCCAATCGCGGCATTTAAATGCCGCAATCCGCGGGCCTCAGAGGAGGGGGCGGAGCTAAAATTACACACTCGTGTCATTTTTGCCCCCGGCCTCCATGGAGATCAGTTATTTCGACTATTTCCCGTAATGGGACGGGGCTTAATGATGTCACAGTCAAGCCCCACCCCCCGAACGGGTATTGAAAGTCTCCTCTCCAGGCTTCTCCCGGAGAGGAGCATTTGAAAGTCGGCAACCCTGCCTTAAAGGTTACTTTTCTCTGTGTCTAGCATGACAGGCAGAGACATGAAAGTGATGGGGCTGCAGTGAGTATTATTGAAATTGCATTGAGCTAATTTTACATGATAGCAGATGGTGTGTTTAATAAGCCTGGTATAAAGCTATTCTTGTTATATTGGAAATGCATATTTACAACTTTTATTTATGTTTATCCAAATGATTCAGTCCCAATAAGCAATGGGAAGCAAGTGTGCGGTTCACTTTTTCACATTCTGTTATGTTAAAGCCTTATTCCAAAATGTAATAAAGTCATTGTCCTCAAAATACTACACACAATATACCCCATTATGACAATGTGAAAAAGCTTTGTGGAGATTTTTGCTAATTAGTTTAAAATAAAAAACTAACAAAATCACATGTAGTTAAGTATTCAAAGCCTTCACTCAATACTTTGTTGATGCACCTTTGGCAGCAATTACAGCCTCAAGTATTTTTAATATCATGCCACGAACTTGGCACACCTATCTTTGGGCAGGTTCGACCATTCCTCTTTGCACCTCTCAAGCTCCATCAGGTTGGATGGGAAGCATCGGTGCACAGCTATTTTCAGATCTCTCCAGAGATGTTCAATCAGATTCAAGTCTGGGCTCTGGCTTGACCACTTAAAGACTGTCCTGACACTACTCCTTTGATATCTTGGCTGTGTGCTTAGGGTCCTTGTCCTGTTCAAAGATAAACCAATGGCACAGTCTGAGTGTCAAGAGGTTTTCATCCAGGATATCTCTGTACATTCCTACATTCACATTTGCCTCTATCCTGACTAGTCTCCCAGTTCCTGCCACGGAAAAACATCCCCACAGCATAATGCTACCACCACTATGCTTCACTGTAGGGATGGTATTGACCTCGTGATGAGGGGTGGCTGGTTTCCTAAAAACATGACGTCTGGCATTCACACCAAATAGTTCAATCTTTGTTTCATCATACCAGAGAAATATATATATCATGGACTGAGAGTTATTTCGTGTGTATTTTGGCAAACTCCAGGCAGACTGCCATGTGCTTTTTACTAAGGAGTGGCTTCCATCTGGCCACTCTACCATACAGGCAGGGCCGGCGCTATCCGCTCAGCAGAGGATGCAAAGCAGGGAGGCACCAGCCTGCAGAGGCGCTCTGCTTGCCTTTGCTATCCTGCTGCTGTCGCTGCGCCTAGCCTGCCTGACCTGACAATCTTCAAGGCAACCTGCGGCACCGGCGGCTGGAACGGGTATAATGTAGCAGTGCGGCTCCCTCCATCCTCCAACTCCTCGCCGCACTCACCCCTACCCATAGGCGTGCGCACGGGGGGTGCCGGGGGTGCACAGGCACCTCCTTATCACTGCCGACATCCCCACATGATTGCATGCTAAAATGTTAATACCCGGCCCGCAGCAGCGCAGCACCCAGTTACCGGCCAGCGGCAGACAGGACTGCATTAACTGCCTGCCGCCGCTGACTTCCAGCCCGCACACCAACGATACATATCGCCGCGGCAGCTGGGTTCAGACCAGGTGCTGCTGCGGCGGACCTGCGGTACAGCTAGCTCCGTTAATGTTAGCCCCCGCCCCTGTAAACGTCACTGCACACAGTGACGCGGCCACAGTGCGCACCCCTGTCCTTGCGCCCGCCTGCCCTCCGGCTCCTGCTTGCACTATGGTCGTCCGCCCGCACCATTCCCACCCTTCTAGTTCTCACCTGCACTTCAGAGCCAGCCAGCACGCCTCCTCAACTCGGTCACATAGTGACAGGCAGCCAGCCACTATGCCACACCAAGCAGGAGCCAGCCTGAGCTGCAGCCAGCCCTGGAGAAAGCAAGAAAGATTGCTTGGTGAGCAAAAAAATTGTAATAAAATATTAACCCCTTCCTGACACAGCCAGTTTTTGCCTTCCTGACAGAGCCCTTTTTTTCAAATCTGACATGTATCACTTAAGTGGGGATAACTTTTTTTTGCTTTTACTTATCCCAGTGATTTTGAGATTGTTTTTTCGTGACACATTGTACTTCAAATTAGTGGTAAATTTGGGTCAATACAGTCTGTGTTTTTTTGTGAAAAATACCAAAATGTCGTAAAAAAATGGAAAATTTAGCAATTTGCAAAATGTTAAATTTTCTGCTTGTGAGACAAATAATCATACCACTCAAAATAGTTAATAACTAACATAGACCATATGTCTACTTTATGTTTCCATCATTATTTCAACTTCCTTTTAATTTTTTTGGACACTAGGAGGCTTACAATATGAATAGCAAATTCTCAAATTTTCAATAAAATTTCAAACACTGATTTTTTTAGGGACCAGTTCAGTTCTGATGTGACTTTGAGGGACTTGTATGTGAGACACCCCCATAAATGATGCCATTTCAAAAACTGCACCCCTCACAGTATTCAAAACAGCATTTTGGAAGTTTGTTAACCCTTTAGGTGTTTCACAGGAATTAAAACAAAGTGTAGGTGAAATTTCAAAATTTCATTTTTTTAGCAGATTTGCAATTTTAATACATTTTTCTAAGAAACACAGTAGATTTTACTAGAGAAATGTGACTAAAAATTGATTCCCCCAATTCTTTTGTTTTCATAAATGACCTATATGTGGCCCTAGTGTGCACGTTGACCAAACCACAGGCTTCATAATAGAAGGAGCACCTACTTGATTTTGGAGCCTCCTTTTTATGAGATTATTTTTTAGGCACCATGTAGGTTTCTAGGCACCATAAGATGCTAAAATTTAGGAACCCCCCACAAGTGACCCCATTTTGCAAACTACACCCCTCAGAAAATTCATCTAGGGGTATAGTGTACATTTCAAACCCCCAGGGGTTTCACCAATTGTGGTACAACTGGGCAGTGAAAATGAAAAATTAAATTTTTTACACAAAAATGCAGTTCTGGCTCAAAATTTTTCATTTTCACAAGGAATGAAGGAGACAAAGCACCCCAAAATCTGTGCCCCAATTTCTCCCGAGTACGGCAATGCCTCACATGTGACCAAAAAATACCATTTGGGTGCATGGCAGGACTCAGAAGGGAAGGAGTGATTTTTGGATTTTGCAGCTCAGATTCTGGTGGAATGTTGGTGGGTGCTATGTCGCATTAGCAAGACCCCCCAAGCACCAATACAGTGGAACCCCCCCACAAGTGACCCCATTTTGCAAACTACACCCCTCAGGGAATTCATCTAGGGGTATAGTGTACATTTCAAACCCACAGGGGTTTCACCAATTTTGATACAACTGGGCTGTGCAAATGAAAAATTACATTTTTTACACAAAAATGCAGTTCTGGCTCAAAATTTTTCATTTTCACAAGGAATGAAGGAGAAAAAGCACCCCAAAATCTGTGCCCCAATTTCTCCCGAGTACGGCAATGTCTCACGTGTGACCAAAAAATACCATTTGGGTGCATGGCAGGACTCAGAAGGGAAGGAGTGATTTTTGGATTTTGCAGCACAGATTCTGGTGGAATGTTGGTGGGTGCTATGTCGCATTAGCAAGACCCCCAAAGCACCAATACAGTGGAACCCCCCCCCCCCCACAAGTGACCCCATTTTGCAAACTACACCCCTCAGGGAATTCATCTAGGGGTATAGTGTACATTTCAAACCCCCAGGGGTTTCACCAATTTTGATACAACTGGGCTGTGCAAATGAAAAATTACATTTTTTACACAGAAATGCAGTTCTGGCTCAAAATTTTTCATTTTCACAAGGAATGAAGGAGAAAAAGCACCCCAAAATCTGTGCCCCAATTTCTCCCGAGTACGGCAATGTCTCACATGTGACCAAAAAATACCATTTGGGTGCATGGCAGGACTCAGAAGGGAAGGAGTGATTTTTGGATTTTGCAGCACAGATTCTGGTGGAATGTTGGTGGGTGCTATGTCGCATTAGCAAGACCCCCAAAGCACCAATACAGTGGAACCCCCCCACAAGTGACCCCATTTTGCAAACTACACCCCTCAGGGAATTCATCTAGGGGTATAGTGTACATTTCAAACCCCCAGGGGTTTCACCAATTTTGATACAACTGGGCTGTGCAAATGAAAAATTACATTTTTTACACAAAAATGCAGTTCTGGCTCAAAATTTTTCATTTTCACAAGGAATGAAGGAGAAAAAGCACCCCAAAATCTGTGCCCCAATTTCTCCCGAGTACGGCAATGTCTCACATGTGACCAAAAAATACCATTTGGGTGCATGGCAGGACTCAGAAGGGAAGGAGTGATTTTTGGATTTTGCAGCACAGATTCTGGTGGAATGTTGGTGGGTGCTATGTCGCATTAGCAAGACCCCCAAAGCACCAATACAGTGGAAGCCCCCCACAAGTGACCCCATTTTGCAAACTACACCCCTCAGGGAATTCATCTAGGGGTATAGTGTACATTTCAAACCCCCAGGGGTTTCACCAATTTTGATACAACTGGGCAGTGAAAATGAAAAATTACATTTTTTTTTACACAAAAATGCAGTTCTGGCTCAAAATTTTTCATTTTCAGAAGGTATGAAGGAGAAAAAGCACCCCAAAATCTGTGCCCCAATTTCTCCCGAGTACGGCAATGCCTCATGTGTGACCAAAAAGTGGCAGAACTCAGAAGGGAAGGAGTGATATTTGGATTTTGCAGCACAGATTCTGGTGGAATGTTGGTGGGTGCTATGTCGCATTAGCAAGACCCCCAAAGCACCAATACAGTGGAACCCCCCCACAATTGACCCCATTTTGCAAACTACACCCCTCAGGGAATTCATCTAGAGGTATAGTGTACATTTCAAACCCCCAGGGGTTTCACCAATTTTGATACAACTGGGCAGTGAAAATGAAAAATTACATTTTTTTACACAAAAATGCAGTTCTGGCTCAAAATTTTTCATTTTCAGAAGGTATGAAGGAGAAAAAGCACCCCAAAATCTGTGCCCCAATTTCTCCCGAGTATGGCAATGCCTCATATGTGACCAAAAAATACCAGTTGGGTGCATGGCAGGACTCAGAAGGGAAGGAGTGATTTTTGGATTTTGCAGCTCAGATTCTGG
Organism: Crinia signifera; assembly: GCF_055691185.1. Lineage (NCBI taxonomy): Eukaryota > Metazoa > Chordata > Amphibia > Anura > Myobatrachidae > Crinia > Crinia signifera. The sequence continues at coordinate 189,344,260 of NC_139218.1, forward strand.
TGGAATGAATGGTGGGTGCTATGTGGCATTAGCAAGACCCCCGAAGCACGGTGAAATGATGAACCTAATAATCCATAGATGTGTGGTATATTTTAAAACACTCCTTTATACATAGGCCGGGTTTGTCGGGGCAAGTTTCACAGTGGAAAATAGTTTCCTTTCTTATTCCCTTTTTATAGCAAACTTTGCACCTTTTTTGTGTCCTGCCCTTTCTTGCAGTGGAGGGGATTTCGTTAGGAAAATGCTGCCCTGGTACAATACGGGGGCCAGTACTAGAAGTACTGGGGCCCTCTGCCTGCTGGTTCCCAAATATTAGGCCCTTTATGACTTCCTCTTGAAAGTGCATAAATGTCCCCCTCTGGCTGGTAGAACGGAATAGCACGTAAGCGTTATACAGGTCGAGTATCCCGTATCCGAATATCCGTTATCCGAATTATTCCGAAATACGGACATTCCAGAAAGTGAAAAAAAATTTTTTTTTTGCTAAAAACTCACTGGGGACATATGTAACAGCATCACTGGGGACATGATATGTAACTGGCACTATATATGTGCAAGACAATGATTGCTTGGCATTCAAATTCAGTGCTGAGATAGTACACACATTTTGTTTCACGTTTTGAAACCTTGTTTTTTGAACAATTAAAATATGTTTGTGTGTATTTTATGTGGTAATAAAATATATTTGTGTGTATATTATGTGTTTATACAGCATAAATGCAAGATACTTCAAAATACATCATTGAAATATTAAAATATTCCGAAATACGGAATAATCTGTTATCCAAAATTCTCCTGGTCCCGAGCATTTTGGATACGGGATACTCAACCTGTACAGTGCCATCTGGATGATATACACGGCCAGCTTCTTGTACCAGATTTTTGTTTTCCGCAGGGCACTGTACGGCTTCAGTACCTGATCTGAAAGATCCACTCCGCCCATGTACCTATTGTAATCTAGGATACAATTAGGTTTTGAGGTGTGGGTACTGGTACCTCGTACAGGGATGGAGGTGGTACTGTCTCCATGAATTGTTGTCAGTATAAGGACATCCCTCTTGTCCTTATATTTGACCAACAACATATTTTCGGTGCATATTCCCCTGCTTTCACCCCTTCTCATTACTTGGGCAATGTGCGTTTTTGGGAGGCCTCTTTGGTTCTTACGCACAGTACCGCAAGCTGCTGTACCTCTTGAACCAAGGGACTTAAACAGGGGGATGCTAGTGTAAAAGTTATCCACATAGAGGTGATAACCTTTATCCAGGAAGGGGTGCACTAAATCCCAGACAATTTTTCCACTAACACCTACGAGGGAGGGGGGGCATTCTGGCGGTTCAATTCTTGAATCCTTCCCTTCATATACCCTAAACCTGTGGGTGTACCCTGAGGTGCTTTTACACAGCTTATACATTTTTATGCCATACCTTGCCCTCTTACTGGGAAGGTACTGGCGGAATTTAACCCTTCCTTTAAAATGTATAAGGGACTCGTCAATACAAATAAATTTTTCAGGGATGTACATCTCTGCAAATTTGGCACTGAAATGATCAATGACCGGCCTGACTTTGAATAGCCGGTCAAAGGTGGGATCATCTCTGGGTGGGCACAGTGTATTATCGGTGTAATGTAAAAATTTAAGGATTATCTCAAAACGAGCCCGAGTCATGGCCATACGGTAAAATGGGGTGCTGTACAGAACATCTGTACTCCAATATTGCCTAATTTCTGGCTTTTTTACTATGCCCATATGTAACACCAGACCCCAAAACGTCATCATCTCTACTGCATCTACAGGGGTCCACCTAGCAAATGATGATGTGGGGTTTTGAGCAATAAACTGCTGGGCATATAAAATAGTTTGGTCCACCATTAAATTTATAAAATCATCAGAGAAAAATAATTTGAAAAAGTCAATTTCTCTGAGACCTGCTGAATCAAATTGGATTCCTGGGATGGCCAAAAACTCAGGAACCTGGGGCTCAAAATTGTCTGGTGGTGGGGTCCATACGGGATCAATCATTTGGGGGGGGTCTCAGCTGCTCTACGGGGGCGTCTTTGAGGGGGTCCCTCATCAGCAGAGGAGGAAGAGGAGCTTAAGGCGAATCCTTCAAATTCCCCGCTTGCATCACTGGCTGTGTCAGAGTCAGAGGCAAGCATGGCATATGCCTCCTCCGCTGAATACATTCTTCTGGATGACTGGGATGACATTTGGGATGACATTTGGGATGACATTTGGGATGCCATTTTTATTTTTGTGTTTCTGGTAGTGAAATGTTTCAACACGTGTATAGTGTAGGGGGGGTACAAACTTTATTTCAACACGGGGGGTATGTAGTGTGTAGTGTGTATGTAGTGCAGAAAAAAAAAATACTTTATACAGGAATTTGATCCCAATAAAAAAAAAAAAATTGAAGGGGTTAAAAAAAAAAAAAAAACGGTCCTGCGCCAAAAATTGAGCACAGATGTTGGTCAGTAACGTACGTCACTGAACAGCGCTCAAAGGCAACAGGAATTTGATCAAAAAAAAAAAAAATAGATCAACCCTGTGCCGAAAAAGCTGATCAGTGATGTACGTCACTGATCAGCGCACAGTGGCCACAGGACACCCACAAAATCACAGTGTGTGTAAAAAAAAAAATTAAAAAAAGACCCCACAGCACCCTCAAAAAAAAAAAAAAAAAAGGTGATCAGTGATGCGACACTGATTACCAGTGAGGGGCAGCAGGTGCACAACCTTTGGTGCAACTGACAGTGCAACTGGCAGCAACTGACAGGTATATATAAAAAAAAAACCCTGCACCCCCAAAAAGTTGCTGATCAGCACAGATATACTGATCAGCACAAAAGGGGGGGTAGCAGACACAAAATATAGCACTCTCTATCACTCTCTGTCACTATCTCTCTCTATCTCTCACTATCTATCACTCTCTATCACTCTCTATCACTCTCTATCACTCTCTATCACTCTCTGTCACTATCTGTCCCTATCTCTCACGATCTGTGACTCTATGACACTGCTCTAGCAGCACACACAGAAGTCACAAGATCCAGGAAGTATCCAGCTGCTGGCAGCACGCTACCAGCGGTGATCAGCGGTGATCAGGTAAGTTTCAGGCAAGGATCAGGTATGTATCACGACAGATTGGCACGGTGACCGCTCTGCACGCAATTCCAGACCGGAATGGCGTCTGCAGCGCAGTCACCGTTAGTTTAAATCACGCGCCTTGAATGTGATTGGTCCGTGGGTCCCACGGACCAATCACAGCCTTGGGGGCAGGTGGGGTGAGGTGTCGTCGTCACCGATGACCCCCTCATGCCCCCTGACGCCCGGCGGTGATTGACACCTGTGTTACCGAGCGTCTGATTCGCCAGTAACACAGGAAAACGCTGTGAATGGCTGTTCACACTGAACAGCCAATCACAGCGATCGCCGACGGGGGGGCGGCATCGCAGCCCCCCCTGGGCATGCAGGGACATGTCTGCTGTCAGGGACAGCAGACATCGTCCCTCTGTCACTGCGTCTCGAGACGCAGTGGCACTTTGAAGTCATGACGTATATATACGTCATGTGTCGGGAAGTACATCCCGGCCATGACGTATATATACGTCAAATGTCGGGAAGGGGTTAAAGTAGAATAAATGCTGCAGCAGTCACTAACTGGTACCATTTGTCCCCTTTTACACCGGCATCTCGAAAGAAAATTGTACCCTGGTGGTGATAGACACACCCCTCCAATTGTCATACCTCCCAACAGTCCCGATTTTATCGGGACAGTCCCGATTGTCAGGGCCTGTCCCGCTGTCCCACCCGCGCGCGGCAGTGTCCCGCGGTGTGGGGGGGCTGTTGGGAGTCCCCCCTGTCAGCTGCTAAGCAGCGGGAAATAAACGCTGTGCGCATGTCTATTCCCGCAGCCAGGGGGCTGGGGGCATGGCTAGAGCCTCTGGGTCATGCCCCCATAGTGGCAAAATGGGGGCGTGTATAGGCCACGAGTATAGGCCACGAGTATAGGCCATGCCCCCAAATTAGGCCACCCCCCCCCCCCCCCCCGAAAATTTCCCCCGCCTGCTGAACTGCAAAAGTTGGGAGGTATGAATTGTGCACCCACTAATAAAATGGGCTGCCCACGCCTATGCCCCTACCCCTTGCCCGCCGACAATCAATCGAGCCAGCTGAGCGGAGCTGAAAGGAGAGCAGGAAGGCTGTGTAGAGCTGCCTGTAGGTGGCGCTGCAGTGCACAGCTCCGAGTCCTCTGCTCTTCTGCAGTTCCTGGCTGCTACTCCGTGAGACAGTGTCAGTGACCACAGCACATGGGGCTGTTGACTATTCAGGTTTGTGACCCTTGATGTGGGTGGCGGGGGCTGGGAGTAGGGGCACCTTAAATAACTGTATACTGGCAGGCCCAGGGAGCATTATGATATCTGTGCAGTTGCAGGGCATATTTTATGATTGCTTTTGTGGTTTATTTGCTCTAATAACAAGTATGCTGTGTGTATGACTGTACTGTATATATACAGTTTGCTGTGTATGTGTCTATAGCTTGTGTATGTTTATAAATATACTGTGTGTATGTTTGCCTACTGTATATGCCACGTGTGTGTGTGTGTGTGTGTGTGTGTGTGTGTGTGTGTATGGTACATGTGTGTGTCATACTTGCCTACTTTTGAAAACCATTTTCAGGGAGATTACAGTTGGTAGTAGAATTTTGCAAAGCACCCCATTGAGGGGGCGTGTCATGCTCCTCCCAAAGGGTGTGTCTAGTTCCATATATGGAGAGATTGTGAAAAGAGATTGTTAACATGTCACTTAGCAGCGTGGGTGTGTACTGCTACATCTGGGCGGAATCTTTTAAAATTACTTATATCCAAAGGTAGATGAGCCCCAAAGCAGTTAGTTATAGCTACTATACTTGGTAAAGTGCTGGGAAATGATGCTGGTGATTCAATGTAAATGTATCTATTTCTCATTCCTTTTTTTCCCCAAAAATGTAACAGTGTAACGTGGGCTAGATGAAATGAGGGAGATTGCTAGACTAATGAGGGAGAGAGGGAGATTGCTGCTATTTCAGGGAGTCTCCTGCAGAATGCAGGAGGGTAGGCAACTATGGTGTGTGTTTGCCCTGTGTGTGTGTATGGTAGGTAGGTAGGCAGGCATGTATGCTCTGTGTGTATGTATGGTGCGTGTGCTTGTATACCCTGTGTGTATGTACAGTATGTGTGCGTGTCTGCCCTGTGTGTACATATTGTGTATGCCATGTGTGTACATATTGTGTGTGCGTGCATGCCCTGTGTGTATGTATGGTTTGTGTGTGTGCATGTCCTGTGTGTATGTATGGTTTGTGTGCGTGCATGCCCTGTCTGTATGTATGGTTTGTGTGCGTGCATGTCCTGTCTGTATGTATGGTTTGTGTGCGTGCATGTCCTGTCTGTATGTATGGTTTGTGTGCGTGCATGTCCTGTCTGTATGTATGGTTTGTGTGCGTGCATGTCCTGTCTGTATGTATGGTTTGTATGCGTGCATGTCCTGTCTGTATGTATGGTTTGTGTGCGTGCATGCCCTGTCTGTATGTATGGTTTGTGTGCGTGCATGCCCTGTGTGTATGTATGGTTTGTGTGCGTGCATGCCTTGTGTGTGTGTGTGTGTGTATGGTACTTTTATGCCCAGTATGTATGTATGTATGTATGGTGCGTGTGCTTGTATAACCTGTATGTATGTATTGTGCGTGCATGCCCTGTGGGTATATATGGTATGTGTGCGTGTATGACCCGTGTATACATTTTGTGTGTGCATGGCCTATGTGTATGTATGATATGTGTGCGTGTTTGCCCTGTGTGTATGTATGTATGGTGTGTATGTATTATGCCTAATGTGGATGTATGGTGCGTGTGCTTGTATAACCTGTATGTATTGTTAATGTTGATATGATATGACCAAGGAGACAATAAATGGAAAGCGCAGGTTACGTAATGTGTCCGTAACCTGCTTACCCTTTATACCTAACTGCGTGCGAACAAAACGTAGCGCAGCGCAGCGTACAGTCTATTGTATGTTATACACCAAGAACCGATACCTTAATAAGAGATCCTTTCGCAGGACTTTGTCTCCAATTGTGCGAATATACCTTAAAGGACAGAGTCCGCAATGTAAGGACAGAGTCCTTAATGTACCTTATCGCTATTATGCGAATAACTAGACACGACCACGGAATAGAAATAAGGAGGTTAGAACTCCATAAAAAGGTTGTATTAAAGTCCCTAATGGACAAAAGGGGGTTACAGAATTAAGAATAAACAGGTATAACAAGTGATACAATATACTAACAATGAATAACTAACAAACTCTGCTAAGGGGAAAGAATGCAATAATACAAAACACAATCAGCCAACAATAACTACAAGGATAAATACCGTGATAAATGCAACCGTTTACCGTGGTCATCTAGTATGTGAAAAGCAGTCCGGTCAGAGCTCACTATCGTTCAGGAATGAGCGATAGTCCGGTAGGAAGGTCCAGGGAAAGTAGTTGTGCCGAAAAGACCCTGGCTGCTCTGTGTCGCCTATCTTATAGGGTCAGAAGGGGGAGGTCAAAGGCCATTCTCATTGGCCAGAGATCATATGTCCGGTCCACTGCAATTGGAGGTTAGACGCTGTACCTGGTCTGACCAGGTGCAGGGGAGTGAACTTTAAGAGTCCTTTGTTTGGTGGTTTCGGCGTCAGCAAGGATAAGAACCGGTTTGAGCTAGTTTCCTTTGTTAACTACTTACAACAGAAACTGTCTCTGGAATATGGATTTAGTCCATAACTATCGGACAGTGTACATTGCGAAATATTCGCAATGACCGGAATACTTTGCATGATGAGCTGAGCGGAACGGTACTAAACACGATACAGACAGCTGTGTGCAGGGCTAACTAAGCTATGTGTGGCGTTCTAAACCTTTTAACTATATTTCCTTTCGTGTAAGTGTGTTATTATGAATTTATGTGTGATAGTATGTCTACTCTTCTGGTCCACATTGTCACACATACTCGGGTATGGAACTTTATTTGCGCAACTCTGCGAACCAAAATGGCGGCCATACTATCACAAAATGGCGTGTGTGTACCTAGACTTCCACAGTCCACCCTTTAACAGTAAATATAAAACTGTTACATTACAAAATATTTCACACGACAAGACAGAAATTCATAATCCTAACAGAGAAATTGGGATACATGAAATAAACATATAAGGGGAGTAAACCATCTGCTCTCGGCCGATCCAGGATCATGGATAAACGATGGGCCGCATTTATCGAACAATCTACTCAGGGTCACGAAGGATAATGTACAATTTTTGGGATAAAAATAAAAACAGGGGTGGTTACAACATATACACGTTCTTCAGATATGGCATCCTTTGGTAGGTATTGTTTGTGACAACAGACTCTTGAACTCTTTGTTGTCTCTCTTTTTGATATGCTTTTAAGTATGATGGTATTAAAACATCCGGTCCTGGGTAAGGTGTCAAGTTTATAGATTCTACCTTGACCTAAGCTGGGATGGGTAACACACTCTCAGAACTCTGTATCGTCCGTCCAATGCCTGGCAGCAGGGCGGCGGCGGTATCCTTGATTTGGAAGATGAGAACGGATAGTGGGGGGGGAAAGACAAGAATAGGACCCACAACAGTAGAGAAAACTGAGAAAGGAAAAATTTTGTTAGTGATCCTTTCAACCTGTTACCAGTGGGGTGTGTCACAGTCCCTTTTGTAGCTTGTACAGGTTGCTTGACCTTAGCTGCTCTCCAGTCCTCCCGAAATGGTGCCTCTTAGCGATTTCTTTCTTTCGCCCTCGAGTGTAAGGACCTTCTGGTTTTCAGTTCCTTTGGCAGTAGGACGAACGTACCCGAATCTCTCTCTCTGCGACTTTGTTATTGAGGTAGTGCTGGTCAACAAGATTTTGGGGTGGTTCTTTCCAAAGGTCTATCAAGCAACCTGTATATGGCAAAGCAGGGGAAACAACAACAACATCTCCTGGTTCATGGTTATGACAGTTCACAACAGGTGTCAACAAAGTCCTTTTGCTGCAGTTTTCCAGGTGTGGATACATCACTTGCATTTGTGGTCTAGGATCTTCTTGTGGGATTACCATAACCTGTGGCTGCCCGCCAAGCAATGTTTCGATGGGGACAAATTTTGGTGGGGTTCTGAGAGTGATTCTACTATTACAAAAGGAGTTTTATGGGGTGTACCATCAGTCCCTAAAGGTTCACACATGACTTAAACCTTTTATATATATATTTGCATACTCAAGGGTGCTTCTGGGCTGCCATATCTATACACACAAACGTCAACACCTACATATATATATACATAAAAAACTAATAATAAATAAATAACTATAATGATTCTAGAGTGGACTGTGCAAAGCCAATTTTTGTATTACCTGCAGAGGATCCTGCTGGAGGAGGGATGTGGAGATGGCTCTGTGGGAACAGCCGTTGCAGTTTCTTTCCTCCAGACAAGTAAGGCATGATTCTGTCGTCTTACCTGTCTGTGGCCACACCAGTAATTTCGGACTAATTTTTCCACATACCTTCCCTGTCAAGACAAGTCAGGCCATGGGCTATCTCTGTCCTGACAGTTTGGCATGTTCTCAGAGTCACTGGTTTTCCTTGTCCATCTTTCTATTCCTGTCCACATCCCTTCGGCTTCCAGACTGCTTCTCCTGCAGGGGACACAAATCTTGTATTACTATGTGAATATACTGACATTTATAGGGGGAACACAAACATTATCCGCAGAGCGCATGGCTCACCCAGCTGCCTTGCCAGCATGTTCATTATCAAGTGACACTGAATCCTCATTGAGGATGTGGTTTTTACACTTGATAACAGCCACTCTGTCCGGCAGCTGTATGATTGTCAAGAATCTTTTAAACTTACAACGCTTGCGCCACTGGAGTGCCAGCTACTGAAACAGAACATCTGAGGCGCCATAGGGCCTAAGATCTTTTGTATTACCCCAACAAACATACTTGGAGTCGGCATGAATATTGACTGTTTTTTTTTCTCTCAGTTCGCAGTACTATTAATGAGACTGCTGCTGCTGAGTGAGATGTCCAATGGGTTCAGCCTCTACTATGCCTTTTCCATCTATTACGGTATAGCCAGTGTACAATTTTCCCTCTCGGTGTTGTGGAAAGAACGAGAAAAAAAACAAAAATGAATTACCTCTTCCAATGGGTTGTTACCACCCTTTGGGGGCATGCTGCAAAGGTCTGATTCAAACATGTCATGCAATCATATTCATCTCGGCTCCCACTAAATTCCACTATTCCAGCAACCTCAGCACCACTCCACCCTTTGTGCCTTAGTGGGCACACCTGGTAAGAGTGTTGCTGGGTTTACAATATTACCCATTTTTCATGGTAACATCAATGCAAGTTCCCATTTAGTGAACTTGGCTGATGAATATTTTTCACATGTTTTGGCAGAATTTTAGGAGTGTCCAGACTATACGAGGAGCATAAACAGTTAAAACACACCCCAACACCACATTCTCAGTTTTGTTTACCAGTAGTGCTATGGCAACTACACTGTGTAGACAAATATGAAGTGCTTAAGTAATAGGGTTTTAATTGTACACTGCAGTACGACATTGGTCAGGCTGGCATCACCAGGTTTCTTACGTCACTATATCTGTCGCCCCCTCAGCAGGTCTAATACTCTAAATCACATGGTCTCTTGTGTCAGTTTTACCCATGGCAAAAAGCTGTAATCAGGCCTGTTTCTCCTTCTTTATTGTCCACATCTGTCTGTGAAGACATGGGTATTGTGATTGCACCTATTTATATGTAAATGCGTTTTACAACCCTTTTCATTCTTTGTAGAAGGGAAATGCTTTGTGTATTACTTGGACTGCTTTTCACAAGATGGTGGCTGTGGTTGCCCTGGGTAACATTAGGAGTAATGCTTACAGTTATTGGGACTTTGTTCAAAATTTACTGAAAAATATCTATATTGTGACTACTTGCTTTACAGGGTACCGCATATTCACAATGGTATTTCTCTGCTGGGGGTGCGACAGATTCTTCGAACTGTTTTTCTATGATTTGTGGGTCTCTGGAACAGAAGGGTAGGGGAAGGAGAAAAAATTGGAAAAAGAGAGAGAGAAAAACTCAAAAAGGGTAGAAGATATTAATGACAGTAATGTGTACATTTATTTTCAACAGAAACATTTTTCTTTTATTTTGAGGACGCCAGGATTTAGCACTATGGGGGAATTGGCTCTCAACTATTTGGTTCTTACCCTTTTCAACTCCTGTTCAGATTCGTAAGCCCTCCCTTTCTTTCTGTTTCCCAGTGTGGTTGTGACTATGGGCTGTGTCTAGGGGTATTTAGCTAAAAGTTCTCTTTTGGGAACCTTGTTATTTCACTGGGTATTTTCCCAGCTCAACCTCAGGTTTCGAATGGTGAAGCTGTACTTTGGGGCGCTATACTTTCTGTTTTTAACAGGGTTTCTATTGAAGCTATGGTTGCCATTGATCCTGTGTCCTTCCCATCTTTAGTTCAAAGGGAACTCGGTATTGGTGCTGTAGTTTTTAGCTACCTTAGATGGATTTGACTCTATAACAGTGGAATACAACATTAGCCTCTGAGGACTGTCCAGCATATCTTGCACTTCTTGTGTAAGATTTCTAGGAGTGTCCAGAAATACCCCATCAGGGGTGCAATAGATGACACATCCCATTTTACATAGTAAATCTCTACCCAGGAGGTTAGTCGGGCCGCTGCAGCCAACAGAAAAGAGTGTTTGGTATGCAGAGGCCCGCTTGTAACATCTGCTGGTTTCGTCAGTGGGTAATGCTGTATTTTTCCTGTTACCCCAATTGCTGCTACTAATTGCTTGACACAACCTAGACCAGGAGGGAATGTTGTTAACGGGTTAGGTACAAAAAACTTTATATTTAAACTATTCCACTTACCCATATCTGAGGCTCCTCCCTAAGGTATTGAATTAGTCTAACTGGTTGTAGGATGCAGGTATGACCTGCTTCCTATTGTCTGACCTGGGTTGCCCTCAGCACAGTGTCAGTCATCAGATGGGGAGGAGGCATGTTGCGTGACCTGTCTGTCTCCTCCCATTGTCTAGGGGCTGGGTATCTCCGTGTCTCACCTTTGTGAGATTCCCATTCTCGCTTATGTGTCTTGATAACTCCTGGGGTTTCCTGACCTACAATGAGCTGAGTAATGACCTTTCCTATTGCAGTTGTAACAGATAATTGGCTTTCTACCTGTGTCCCTGGTGTTTCGTTGGTAGGCAGCTTTGTTTGGGGCATTAGTAAGGGCTTGGATGCTAACCATCATCAGTTTGTCAGTTTGCAGTTCCCTGTGCTTCTTAATGTTGCGGTCGTGGTCCACAGCAGATTCCCGTAGGGCGTCTACTGTCATTCCACGCCAATTTGGAAAGGAAGTTTGGACTCTGGCTCTCAGGTTTTCGTTAAGCCCTTCCACCAGCACAGACACAATCAGCTCCCTCAAGTGGGGGTCGTCCTTAGGTTTATAGACACCAGTGTATTTTGATACCGCCATCAAACTCCGGTTGAAATATTCGCTAGCTACTTCACCATCTTTTTGTTTGATAGTGAATATCTTGCTATATTCCACTGCTGCAGGAAAATACACTCCCAACTGTAAGTTGATTTGGCGTATATTTTCCTGGTTGATGTCATCATTTATCTCCTTGTCCACTTTCAATCCACTATCCTGAATGAATTTCAGGATGTCAATGTGAGTGGGGAGACAGGCCCTCAACATGATTCTCCAATCCTTGTTGGTGGGCTCATCAGAGTTTCCCAGATCCCTTACAAATTTCCGGCACAGAGCCAGATTTTTCCTAGGATCAGGGAAATCTGTAATGATGGACCGCAGCTCTAACCGTGTCCATGGGTTTAGCATGGTCATCTTTCTGGTAGGTATCACACCCTCTCTGTCTGCCTTACCATAGGGAACCTCCAGTGTGCGTACAGGGTATGTTTGTACCACCTCTGCATTACTGGGACCTGCTTGGGAGTCGTCTGTGTCTGTGCTGTGTAGTGCATCCTTACCTGAGTCCACTTCTATGCCGTTGGCACCAGCTGCCTCCTCCTCCTGTGCTGGAGCCCCAGCAGTGGGTTGAGCTTTACCCTCAAGCATATTAAGTGCATGGGAGACGGCCAGTGCCAACAGCTGCTCGTTTTCCTCTCGGGTTTCCTTATAAGGGGATAAAACAGGATACAAGTTAGTAACTGTTGCATTATTACTTAGGTCTTTCTTATGAGACATCAACCCCTTCGGCACATATGGGGGTGGGGGAGCTGATTCTATTGCGGCAACGGTTGCATTTTTATTGTGGCTGATTGTGTCCGGTATTGCCAGACCTTTGATTCCCCATTGTTCCTGTCCTTCCTTCTGCCACAATTTAAGAATATCTATATGCTTCACTCTCTCCTTACGACTGGAGAGTAGGCATATTTCATCTTTTACTGCCAATAAGATTTCTGGATCGAAGCTACCAACACTGGGAAATTCTAGCTTGCTGCCTTGTGTCATTTTTCTCCATTTATTTTGGTAAACAACTGCGAGTTCACCGTGCTTCCTGCACATAATAAAAGCAGCCGATCCTCTTGGCCGGCTTGCTTCCTCCCTATCCTGCACGTTATCACAGCGTGACCCGTTATTACCCATAGTTACAGGAATAAACGTTCACAGCTTAATAGATAATCGGTGGGTTATTAATTATCTGAGAGCTCCCCAAACACTCACTTCTCCACACAGCGACACTTCGACGCAATCAAGCGAAGAGCCCACAATGCGAGGTATGATACTCAATCACCAAGCTCTCAACTAGCAGCGAACTTCTAGCCAACTTGCTTGATGCGGCACAATTTTTCCAGGGTATAACAAACTTGCTTTCCTATACCCCCAAAAATCGGATTTCTAAAGTAGCTAATCGGAAACAAGTGCGTTCCGATATATCTTCTTGTACCCTCCTAGCGGAATTAATTCCACTGAAGGGGCAGTTCCTATGGGCACGTCGTCACGTGAACCCGGTCCTAACTGGACTGTCCTACACTGCGCTGAGTCGTGCCGTCACACACCCGTTCGCCTCAGTTATTTTTCACACTGGGCGCTAGTTACACCTTGGTCTTATGCTAATTTTTGAAATATTTCTGTACAGAAAATTTTCCCAGGCCGGTAGCTTTTCACTAGATTCTTATGCAGGTATAAATCCCTTATAATAACTATAGGAATCTATTAAAATAATGCTTGAGTTGCTTGCTTATGAGAAAATGAACAAAAAGAAAAAAAAAACTTATTTTCTTTTATTAATCACCGCTTCATTCGCAGTATATTACTATACTGTTTAAATAAAGCTAGTGGTTTATTACTGTTCACCTCTTAATTCCTATGTGTGCTGCATGTGCAGTACCAATGAACAGCCACGTGTGTACGTGCGTTGTTCACAGGCCGCCGATGAATCGGCCACCCACGTGTTCTATAGTGTATTTGCAAGGTTGCGCTCGGGTTTCGCTATACGCAGTAATTGCGCCTAAATGTGGAATAAATCCCTTAACTCTGTCCGAGAGTTACGTATCAAGATGCGAAATAAATCCCGTACTTAATCCGTAAACCACGTACAAAGATGCGAAACTTTCCCGATGTGGGCACGTGCGCGCGCACCTTGCGTAATACACAATAGACGCTTTACGTTACTGCAAAAGGCCCAGGACTTGTCGCCACATGGCGGAGTCCCTGTTTTTGCGGTAGCTAACAATAAACAATTATAGTTTTGCACAGAGGGGATCCTCTATGTACTATAATAAACACAGATTCCACGTGTGCGAACCTTATCGCACGTGGTACATATACTGTAATGAACAAGCAACTCAAGACACTATACCCCGTTAAACTACTTGTGGCAGGCAGAAGTACAGTTTACTACACACTTAATATATGCTTTTAAACACGTGGCTTTCACTTATTGTGTCCCGGGTTTCAACGCTAGCACTTCCCGAACCCCGCACCGCCGCGGACCTGGCCTATCCAGCAATGGATAATACCTCCACCCTTTTGCTGGTATAGGTCGGGCCGCACGCCTGGTACTGAGTTCTGGAATGTGAAACGACCGGACGAGATGCCCCCAATTGTTAATGTTGATATGATATGACCAAGGAGACAATAAATGGAAAGCGCAGGTTACGTAATGTGTCCGTAACCTGCTTACCCTTTATACCTAACTGCGTGCGAACAAAACGTAGCGCAGCGCAGCGTACAGTCTATTGTATGTTATACACCAAGAACCGATACCTTAATAAGAGATCCTTTCGCAGGACTTTGTCTCCAATTGTGCGAATATACCTTAAAGGACAGAGTCCGCAATGTAAGGACAGAGTCCTTAATGTACCTTATCGCTATTATGCGAATAACTAGACACGACCACGGAATAGAAATAAGGAGGTTAGAACTCCATAAAAAGGTTGTATTAAAGTCCCTAATGGACAAAAGGGGGTTACAGAATTAAGAATAAACAGGTATAACAAGTGATACAATATACTAACAATGAATAACTAACAAACTCTGCTAAGGGGAAAGAATGCAATAATACAAAACACAATCAGCCAACAATAACTACAAGGATAAATACCGTGATAAATGCAACCGTTTACCGTGGTCATCTAGTATGTGAAAAGCAGTCCGGTCAGAGCTCACTATCGTTCAGGAATGAGCGATAGTCCGGTAGGAAGGTCCAGGGAAAGTAGTTGTGCCGAAAAGACCCTGGCTGCTCTGTGTCGCCTATCTTATAGGGTCAGAAGGGGGAGGTCAAAGGCCATTCTCATTGGCCAGAGATCATATGTCCGGTCCACTGCAATTGGAGGTTAGACGCTGTACCTGGTCTGACCAGGTGCAGGGGAGTGAACTTTAAGAGTCCTTTGTTTGGTGGTTTCGGCGTCAGCAAGGATAAGAACCGGTTTGAGCTAGTTTCCTTTGTTAACTACTTACAACAGAAACTGTCTCTGGAATATGGATTTAGTCCATAACTATCGGACAGTGTACATTGCGAAATATTCGCAATGACCGGAATACTTTGCATGATGAGCTGAGCGGAACGGTACTAAACACGATACAGACAGCTGTGTGCAGGGCTAACTAAGCTATGTGTGGCGTTCTAAACCTTTTAACTATATTTCCTTTCGTGTAAGTGTGTTATTATGAATTTATGTGTGATAGTATGTCTACTCTTCTGGTCCACATTGTCACACATACTCGGGTATGGAACTTTATTTGCGCAACTCTGCGAACCAAAATGGCGGCCATACTATCACAAAATGGCGTGTGTGTACCTAGACTTCCACAGTATATATTGAGTACATATCCTGTGTGTATGTATGGTATGTGTGCGAGTATGTCCTATGTGTTTTTATAATTATGCTATGTGTATGTATGTATATGTTTATTATGGGAATTCCCCCTCTGAAAATCCTGCGTTTACCCCTGCTACTGTATGGAAGGTGTCTCAGTCCTTTCTCCTCTCTCTACTTCCCACTCCCCTGTATCAGGTCCTCCCATGCCCTATGTATGCGCCCATGTACAGACAGAGTCCCAGTGCCCCTATAAAAATGTCCACCACAATAGAGGATTGAAGCGCTTGAGTGCCTCCTGCGCTTCTGTCAGGGTGCCTAGCGCTACTAGGAAGTGCTGATTCCAGGAGCGCTGGCATGCTGTGCGTCTGCATCCCCAGGAATGTAACTCCCCTGGCAACAAGCATGTAAACCACCAAAGCAACTAGCTTGTAGCAATCATAAAGCCCCTGGAAAGGAGCAAGTAATCCCTGGCAACGAGCATGTAACTCCTGGCAATGAGCGTGTAGGCAAGCTGAACTTATGTGGCATAATATGTAATGGGCATAACGGTGTGCGACATGTCTAATAGGCATTACAGTGTGTGCAGCATGTGTAATGGCCGTTATGGTGTGTGTGCTATAATATGTAAAGGACATTACGGTGTGAGACATAATGTGTCATGGGCATTACGATGTGCGGCATAAAGTGTAATGGGCATTATGGTGTGCTTAGTGCTGGTGTTGTATTTCTATAGAAATACTATCGAGTGCAGGGTGTCTAAGGGCTCTACCTGGCACAGCGTGTCTAAAAGTCTCTACCTAGCATAAGGAGCTCTAGCTGGAACAAAGTGCATAAGTGTCACAGTGCGCACTCTCCCTGTATTCAGTGTGTGTGTGTGTGTGTGTGTGTGTGTGTGTGTGTGTGTGTGTGTGTGTGTGTATGTATGGGTGGCGGGAGGTACAGGGACCTACAGTAATTCCTTTTCTGGCAGAGGGCATCAAAATGTATAGTTACTACACTGATGCTACTGGGCACATGATGTGGCTCTACGGGCATTATATAGCTTTTTTTTTTCAGCGTCCACATTCGTTACTTGCTGTCTCTTTCTAAAGTATGGGAGGGCGCAAATTTATAGTTTGCCGGAGGGCGCCGAACACGCTAGCACCGGCCCTGCATACAGGCCTGATTGGTGTATTGCTGCAGTTTAGATAGCCGGCCATCCAGCTTTTTGGGACCTTCAAAGCAGCAGATATTTTTCTGTACCCTTACCGAGATTTGTGCCTCAAGACAAATCTGTCGCAGAGGTCAACAGACAATTCCTTTGCTTTCATGCTTTGTTTGTGCTCTGACATGCACTGTCAAGTGTGGGACCATATATATATATATATATATATATATATATATATATATATATATATATATATATATACTGTACATACACACACACACACACACACACACACGTGTGTGCCTTTCCAAATCATGCCCAATCAGCTGAATTTACCAGAGGTGGACTCCAATTAAGCTGTAGGAACATCTCAGGGATGATCAGTCTGTGCATAGCCTAGGACTTACTCGTTAGCTGCAATAGAAACAGGTTGATCGAAGCTGGAGCAAATGTCACACAACTGCCCCTCAAACATTTGAGCGCTCCTGCATTTTCCAGGACACTCCCAGCATCTGGCTGGCTACCATCCAGCAATGTTGGCTTTCTGTCAATCACCTTATTAATGGCCAGTGAACAAAACAGTAGTAGGATTTTATCAAAGGACAGCCTCACCCATGCGTACTACTGGCCGTACGCAGTCTATTCATTATCGCCCAGGCTGCTAATTCGCAGTTGTGCATTAAGCCCATTGTCTGTGAGTCATAGGGAAAAAATTTGAGACAAGTAAAAGGTCAACGTGGAAATGGTGAATACATGCATAAGTTAGATTTTTTTGTTTACCTTTTTTGTTGCCAATGTGTAGATTTTAGCATATGGACCCCCAATTAGTATACCGCGTACCCTTGTATGGCTGGCTTTGCTCCCCATGCTTAAGCTAGGTGCCTCACTGTGCTCTGTACACTTTACCATTCCCAATCATATTCGACATGGGCAGAAACTACGAAAAACTTAAAAATAAATGTAAAAAACAAAATAGTGAAAAAACATTTCTATTTTTACTTTTTGATTGCACTTGTTACTGATTTCTGTGCGCTGTTACAAATGCAGGCCTTGCAAGCCTCCTTTATTGCTTTAAATACGGCTTTTACAGCCTTAAAACCTGAGCGGGTTAAGGTTTTACAGCAGTCCTTCCTGCAATTGCAAGACCTTCTAACTCAAATTTTCCTGGACTGGTCTGAGGATCTTGGGGCTCAATCAGCTCCTAAGGAGACCCTGACTAAAAAAGGGTTAGTCAGCAAAACTTTAGATCAAGAGGTTCAGAAGAGACATGGAAGTTTTCTACGGCCAAGACTCTCACCAGAGGAGCGGCTACGGCGTAAATACTTCAATCTATGTCTTTATTGTGGGGAATCAGGCCCCTTTCTTCAGATTTGTGATCTGCTCAAGTCTGGTGGTGCTGCGGAAAAGGTTTTTTCTTAACCCAGGTGGAGTCAGGATGTAGCAGCTGCACCTGTCTCCACTGGGTCGGAGGAGCCTGACCACACACTTAACACTCCGACTTACAACTGCGGTCCTAAGACTAGGGCGCCTCATGTTGGGTTACGGAATCAGAAAGGGATGTTGAATTAGTCCGCTACGATTTCAGATAGGAAAACGTTGGAGGTTAATCTTCCAGTCAGGGAGATCAACGTTCTTTCAATGTTGGAGTTGCTAAATCCAGTAGAGGAGTCTCAGGTTTTTCCCTTGAGAGGGGTCTCAAGCGGCATAACTCCAGAGGGGGTCTTAGAAGTCGTCAACCCAGAGAGGGTCTCAAGTGACTTAACCCCAGAGGGGGTCTTTGAAGCCGTTACTCTAGAGAGGGTCTTAAGGAGCTTAATCCCACAGGGAGTAATGGAAGCCATTGTTCCCAATGGGGTCTTGAGGGGTGTGACGCCAAAGGGGAAATTCCAGGCAATAGTCTCAGCTGGGATCTTTAGCGACATCCTCCCCGATATTGAGGGTCCCGGAGTAACCTCCAAAGATGAGGGTCCCAGAGTTACCTCCGAAGTTGAGGGTCCCGGGGTTGCCTCCGATGTTGTGGGTCCAGGAGTGATACTCAATGTCCCGGTCCCTAAGGGCGAGTCCGATGCCATGGGCTTGTCGAGCGAGAGTGGCTCTCGCGGCTCGCTGGGTGACTATTACACTCAGGGCTAGTTGGGCGATTGTGTTGCTCGGGGCCAGCTGAGTAAATCTGATGCCCAAGGCACGCCGTGCAAGTCTGATGGTACTCCTGACACTCCATACTTCAATGGAGATTTGACCCAGCTATGCTCTATTGCTCACAAATTCCTCTCTAAAATGGACTCCACACCAACTATGAAGGTAACCCCTACTAATGCTGTACAATATCTTCTTTTATTATTTAGAGGTAGAGGTACAGCTTTAGAGTGGGCTAAACCTCTCCTAGAGGCTAATGATCCCATCCTAAGGGATCTCCCGGTTTTCCTGAAAACCTTACGGAAAGTGTTTGGTCGAAAGGCCATAACCCCGAGTAGGGGTTCGAAGGCCGTAGTCCTGAGTGGGGGCTCGAAGGCGGTAGTCCCGAGTGTGGGCTCAGAAACCACAGCCCCAAGAGGAGGCCTAGAGGTCTCTTCCGCCACGAAAGGGCATAACGTCTTGTCCACCCCGGCAGGGGGTAATGTCTTGTACACCTTAATGAGAGGTGAGGTCTTGTCCTCCCAAGGGGATAAAGTCTGTGTGGCCCCAGAAGGGGGCTCAGTCTGTTTGGCCCCAGGGGATATCTTAGAAGCGGTGTCCTCGGAAGGGGTAGCCATATCCTTGACTGAGGTCCTAAGGGCCATAGCCTCAGCAAGGGTCTTGAGGGCTGTAAACCCAGTGGGGGTTTCTGTCTTGCCAGCTTCTAGGGAGGCTTTAGGAGTCGTAGCCTCTAATGATGTTGTTCCCGTAGAGTTCCAGTCCTGAGGTCCCAGAGGTGGATGTCTCCACATCCATAGTATTTGAAGGAGACCTTACCCATTTCATTTCCCTGGTTAAACACTATGTCACCCTTTTTGAGTCAGGACCATCTTCAGGGGTCACTTGGGTTAATATTGTAGACCTCCTCATTTCTGCCTTCAAAGGTAAACCTCTTAAATGGGCTTACGGCTGATCAATTCTGATGATCCTTGTCTTCAGGATCTTCCTTCTTTCTGTGATGCAGTTTTTGAGAAATTTCAAAAAGAAGGGTTTTGTTTCACTAGCTCCTGGAGACGTGGTGTCCAGTGTCACATCCACCATGGCTCTCACCCAAGTCCCCTGTGCTGTGCCCAGCCCTATGTCCTCTATCAGCATGTCTAATACCATGGCGCTCACCTCCGCTCGTGTTCCTGGTCCTGGTGGGGTACATGTGCCCACACTGTCACCGTGTGGTGACAGTGGTGCTGTGTGCTCCGGTGCCATGATGGGCATGAGACCTGAACCGCCATATGTGTTTGTGCCTGGTTAGGCCTCTGACTGAATGCCGGCCACTGCGTAGCTGCGCACACTCACTGCCGGCTGAATCCTGTCGCCCCACTGGCGGGCGCCATCTTTTTGGATACCTCAGCCTGTCCTGTGCGGCTCCGCCTCTCCTGTCAAATAGGCTAGCCAATAGCTGCACAGCTCACCTCTTAAGTACTGACTGGTCTGGTAAAACCGGCAGTCAGTACAATGTCTATCCCTAAGCATCATTGCTCCGGTCTGGCTCTGTAGTTCCCGCTACAATCCTGTGTCTTCAAGTGAAGTTCTTCTCCTGCTGATCGTCTCACTGCTCTCCTCGTGCACAACGGACTCTGCTGCGCCAATGCGGACTGGTTAAGGTTAGCCCCCCAAAGGGGTAATATCTTATCTTTCTTTCCCGACGGTTATTATCCACGGTCACTCCTGATTGCAGCTACGATCCAATCCAGCAAGGACAGACTTCTTCATTATTGTTCTTTCATTTATTATTCCTTCAATCTTCCAACCAATCATCCAATCTTCCAACCAATCATCCAATCTTCCAATCAATCATCCAATCTTCTAAAGAACCAACCAATCATTCAATCAATCTTCACTCAAATATCCAATCCTTCAACCAATCAGTCAAGTATTCAATCCTAACCTCCAATCTTTCAGTTATTCTTCAACTCTTCAATCAACCCTCCAATATTCTTTCCAAGTATCAAGCATCATCATATTCTACAATAAAGTATTGGACTATTGACTTTTATCATTGCATAACCTACAGTATATTATTTGTGCCACCAATATCAACTGGTATCACAGTATCTTTATTAAATCTGATTTATTTTATCCTATTGCTTCACTCCTGTCACGTCTGGAGTAGCACCAGCTGCAGAATATCGTAGCAATGAGGATAAAATATAATGAATTGAATAAAGATATTGCAGACAATGATAATGATGGTATAAAACGGTATATGGTAAATATGCAAATATAAAGTCAATTGTCCAGTAGGTTATAGTAATAGATGATGAAGCTTGGTACTTGAAGAATATTGCAATATAATTTGAAGAGTGGTATTGAATATAAACTGGAGTGGAATACTTAAGGGTTGCAGAAGGAATTTGAGGATTGGATGATTTGAAGAACGAATGAAGATTGTATTGCAGATTGGAAGATTGGATGATTGATTGAAGATTGGAAGATTGGAGGATTGGTTGAAGATTGGAAAATTGGATCATTGGTTGGAGATTGGATGATTGGTTGGAGATTGGAAGATTGGATGATTGGTTGAAGATTGGTTGGAGATTGGATGATTGGTTGAAGATTGGAGGATGGGATGGTTGGTTGAAGATTGGAGGATTGGATGGTTGGTTGAAGATTGGAATATTGGATGATTGGTTGAAGATTGGAGGATGGGATGGTTGAAGAATAATAATAAATGAAGAATAACGAATGAAGAAGAGTTGTCCTTTGCTGTATGAGGTCATGGCTGCTGCCAGAGGTAACCGTGGAAGTAAGCGTCGGGAGAGTAGCAAGGTGAGACCCCTTAGAGGACCTGACCTTGCGTGGTCCACATTGGCGGTAAGCAGATTCCGGTGGTATGTGAAGCAGTGAACGGCCATCAGGATCTCTTCAGGGAGAAGCTCAGGATCGTAACGAGAACTACAGAGCCAGGTAGGAGCAGATAAGCTCAGGATCGTAGCGAGTACTACAGAGCCAGATAGGAGCAATGATGCTGCGGGTGGACATCATTGTACTGACTGCCGGACTAGCCTGAGCAGTCAGTACTTACCAGGTGAGCTGCGCCGGGATTGGTCAGGCAATCAGACAGGGAGGCGGAGCTGTGCAGGAGAGGCTGGGGAAACCAAGAAGATGGCACCCGGCAGAGAGGACAACAGATTCTAGCCGGCCCTGATGATACGCAGCTGCGCAAGCACCGGCCTTTACTCAGACGCAGACCAGGCACAAACACACATGGTGGCATGCTACTCATATCCTGCATGGAACTGGAGCACAATACACCGGTGTCACCACGTGGTGACAGCACGGCCACATGTACCCCAGTGGAGCCAGAGACATGAGCAGAGGTGAGCGCCATGGTTCTAGTGTACCTAGAGGGTCCAGGGCTGAGCACAGCACAGGGGTCTTGGGCAAACGCCATGGTGGATGTGACAACTCCCTTCTGTCGTTGATGCAACAACCTTACAATAAAGCACCCAGCCTCCGTTACACTGCAGCTGGTGCTTCAAGGAGCGTGACATCCAGGTTTAGCCAGAGATATGATAACCTGGCTTCGGGAGATTCACAATATATTCATTGCTCTTTCGCCTCACCGTGTAGTCCTGAATGCAGGAGTCTTGCGGTTCGTCCTGTCATATTGACGGCGGACAAAAAAATAGCTGGCCGGGTTATTTACTCAGAATTCTGAGGGTAAGGATCTCGATAAAAGTCCCACCTATGGCTAAGCAATTCATTCCTCCTCATCTCGGATCCCTTCCGTGAAGAAGACTTTCATTGTCCCCAAGAATCGGAGCTCTAGCTCAGATTCTGGCTTGACAGAAGGCACCGTCAAGTCCGATAATTTATGGGGCCTTAAACCATTGACTCCATTAAAATCCAGAAGTAGGAAAAAGAAAAGAAGAAAGCATTAATCTTTTTCTGTGTACCTGGATCATCACTTTAATTTTTTTTGTTTTGTTGTGCCCTGTGGTCACCCTCAAGGGGGGCACTATCACAAGCTGTATTTGCAGTTTGTGTTTATTTTTGGTTTTGCTTTGGCCCCTTTATCCAGAGTCCAGATGCATATAATTTTTGGAGGTCTGGATTTTGGGGTCTGTTGACCCCTCCTCAAGGGTGGAGGGGGGGGCTGTCAGCAGTGCTGACATCCCTGTGCTGCGGCACTGCCACAGCAGGGTTCCCTGGCGCCCTGAGAAGCTGCAGCAGGAGTCCGGGTGCCCTTAGAAGGGTGGCCCGGGCACTTCCACCCGGCAGATGACATCACTTCCGCCCGGCCAGTGTGCATCATCGCCCGGCCGGGCAGCAGCAATGTGAACCCCCTGTGTTCCCCAGCAGGCAACAGGGGACGCTGGGGGTCACGTCACCCGGCAGTTGCGTAGCAACCTGGAGATGCTGGGCGGCGCGCGCCCAGCCACCTGTAGGAAATTATCGTTACAGGTGGGCTGGGTCCTCAGGTGGGGGCTGATAGGCTGGGCTATCCCTCTTAAAGGATTCAGCCCTGCTCAGCCCCGCCGGTGATATTGGTCCACAGGGAGCTCTTGCTCACTGCTGTCCTGTTTAGTCCTGGTCCTGTCCAGTCATTGCCTGGAGCAGAGCATCCCATGCTGTATCTTGTCCTGTCCTGTCAGAGTCTTGTCCTGCTGCAGTCTGGGTCCAGTCATCGTCCAGTTGCTGTCCTGGTCCAGTCACAGTCCAGCCGGGGTCCAGTCTCTATCCTATCCTGGTCCTGTCCTTATCAGGTCCAGTCTTGGTCTCATCCTGATCCAGTCTAGTCTTGGTCGAATTCTGATCCGGTCCTGTCTTGGGCCCATCTTGATCCAGTCCTGCCCAGTCGCTCCCGGCGTGCACGTTAGGCTGGTTTCACACACTCTGGCTCCTGCCGGACGGTGAAATCCTGCACGGCCAGGGAGCCGTGTCGCACACAGTACTTTATCATGGAGGGGATGGCCACAGCCCGGCAGCCGTCCCTTCCAGTGGTGGGATCCGGCTGCAGCCGTGCGGCTGGGCCATGGCCGTCCCGTGTGAATGGACACAATAGTGTCCATTCACAACTAATATGTGCGACACGGCTCCCTGGCCGTGCGGGATTTCACCGTCCGGCAGGAGCCGGAGTGTGTGAAACCAGCCTTACCATCCTCTGCTACCGGTGGGTTCGGCCCAGTCACGTAAGTGCTCCAGTGGAGCATTCTTTATTTCTGCGGGCAAGCGGCCCTTTATCCTAAGTTATTACTACCATCCTGGTCCAGCTTTCCATCATTCAGAGAGGCCCACGGCTGTGGGTTCATGCCTGTTTTGGGGCACCGTTACTTCAAGTGTACTATTTTGTGTTGGCATGTGTTTTGTTTGGTGGCGCCCCGTTATTGCTTTGTCCGGTGCTTGTGACTCAGTTACACTCCCCGTCCTTGGCCTGGTGCCGTTAACCAGGGTGTCCTGTCTAGTTAGCGCCTGTAGTTAGATCTCCTCTTGGTCCTGTCTCGGGTGGTCGCTGTAGACTTGTCTTACTTCAAAACCTGGTTGGAGTGGGCTTAACTCGCTCCTTCGAACACAGCGACTACAGGAGAAGCCTAGCAATCCACAGTCTATGATCACCTGCCTGAGAAGGCCAATAGAGTTAGTGTAGGGTGCGCCATGGCCGTCCTAAACAGCGGTCACAGCTGAGGGCTCAGCCCACCACCATCATCCTCATGTGCCTGTCCCGGTACTCCAACGGTGGGTTCACACCCAGATCCGTAACAAATGTAATAGCAAAAAACAATAAATAATTGAAAGAGAATTTATCGGAATGTCATAAAGCTTGTGTTTTAGTATTTTACTGGAAGCACTGATAATAATTTTACTAGCAAGAGGCTAAAGGTGGAATATTTTATTACCCTTGGGCTGGTCAACATATGTATAAGGATAAATAAAGCTGGGTTGGGTTCAGTTCACTGATGTCTGACTGAGAGAATATGATGTGTGTAGAAAAGAGGTGAGTATTCATACTGCATGGTGGTGTTATTTTTTCATTTATAGCAAAGGTTAATATATGTCCCTTTATTCATTTGTATTAGGAGCTATAGAACACACAGAATATTTAGCATTCTCCAAGAAATAAAATTCAGATTATTAAGTATTCGATATACAGTAGGATGCAATTTACTAGAATTTACCTGCTCCAATCTGTAGACCACAGGTTCTCAAAGTCGGTCCTCAGGACCCCACACAGTGCATGTTTTTCAGGTATCCTCACTAAAGCAAGTAAATAATTAGCTCCACCTGTGGATCTTTTAAAATGTGTCAGTCAGTAATGAGTGCACCTGTCGGGTGACCTGGAAAACGTGAACTGTGTGGGGTCCTGAAGACCGAGTTTGAGAATCACTGCTGTAGACTGACAAAAAGATATAAAATGTTGTTACTTGTTTTCTAGCACGGCGCCCGTCGGGTTGATCGCATGCCTTAAATTTAAGGTACTTAAGGCATGTGATCGACACGATGGACCCGATTTTCTGTCAATCACCAGTTTATTTGCCGGTAAAAGAGAAAATCGTGTTGATCGGGTCCATCGCGGCCCATTATAATGGGCCGCGATGCGACCGACACGATCAACGCGATTTTCC
Organism: Crinia signifera; assembly: GCF_055691185.1. NCBI lineage: Eukaryota > Metazoa > Chordata > Amphibia > Anura > Myobatrachidae > Crinia > Crinia signifera. The sequence goes on from NC_139218.1 coordinate 189,369,530, forward strand.
CATAGAGAATAATGTTAAATGATTTTTAAAGTTAAAATCGCGTTGATCGCGGGCCATTATAATGGCCCACAATGCGATCGACGCGATCAACGTGTTTTAAAAAGGGAACAATGGGAAATGGGCCAATATGGGCAATTTCTCATTGTATATGGTTATAAAGTATGGTTAATGCCCCCCCCCCCCATTGTTAACGCCACCCCACTATTGACGACAACCTGAAGCGTGGCGAGCGGCGGCGGTACGCGTCCTCCGACCTTTTCATACCCCCACTATCCACGTCGGCGTGGAGTTGATTTTATATAGCCCGAAGCATGGCGAGCGGACGCGTATACCTGTGAAGTTATGCGCGTCCCCTCGCTGGGCTCGGTGGCTCGCTGCGCTCGCCACACTATATAGAATCAACTCCACGCCGACGTGGATAGTGGGGGTATGAAAAGGTCGGAGGACGCGTACCGCCGCCCCTCGCGGGCTTGCGGCGCTCTCCACGCTTCGGGTTGGCGTCAATAGTGGGGTGGCGTTAACAATGGAGGGCCATTTCACCCATCAGGGGGGGTTTGCTACTAAAATGGGGGGTTTGGGGGCTTTTTACATTGAAATCAAATTTAAAAATCGCGTCAATCACGTTGATCGCATCAATGCGATTTGGTTGGCATGCGATGCGATCGAGGCAATTTTTCCGACCCGATCAATACAATCAAAATCGTGGGTGCCGTGCTAGGAAACAAGTATCAAAATATTTCCTTTTTTAGATTTTCAGGGCTTATGTACTTTTTAAAAATATAATGTTATTACTAATCTTATTTCTTCACTTTAACTTCTGGTATGTAAGATCCTTTATAAAAACGCCCATATTGCATAATTTGTGGCTTTCACCGGAAGGCACAGTGACAGCCTGAGTCAGATCATATCATAATGATCTATGTTGTCTTTTAAAACTGAACAATATTTAACCCTTTGGTGTGAAAATTGCCAAGCAAACATTTTTATCCATCATAATGACCTGTAATGTTTACCTTTATATAGGAAATATAAGCTTTTTTTACACAACATTTTTTTAGTACTAATTATGCATTAGCAATAATGCACAGCTATCATATCTGCATTCAGCACAAAACATGTAACATTAATATAATTTCAATTAAGTATACAACATTTTTTAACAACATTATATCACCAATGTTTTGCACGTCTCTCACAAAGCTGTTGCGACTCATATTTTGCGCATTTCTCACAGATATGTTGGCATTTCTAGCTGGTATTTTGTACATCTCTCACAGAGATGTTGGCATTCAAAGGGTTAAAGTGAACACATCTTAGAACTGGGTGTGGTACAAGTTGTGTACGTTCAGAATGTCTTATGGACATGTCAACATATCACGTCAACATTCACATACTGATGGCATTGTCACAATTTCGACATTATGAATGTTGACAGTCAGCATGTCAGGCGTGTGAATATCCATAGCAGGGTGAGTATTGCTGATCATAACCCTAACCATCAACATAAACCTAATCCCTTTATTACCTTAAATCTAAACCTAACAACCTTAAAATCGATAACACCTGTTGCCAGCATTCTCTTCTCAACATTCACAATGTTGACATTCTGAGGTAATATTACTAAGATGGGAGTTCTACTGAGCTGTTGACCATAGAAACCAATGAGATTCTACTTATTATTTATTTAGCACCTTCTAGAAGATGATAGAATCTAATGGGTTGCTATGGACAACATCCCATCTTTACCCCTCTGTCTCTAGCAGCTTAGCACGCGGGACGCTGTATCTGCGCGGCGAAGGCGCGTTAAAATTTCTCGGGGGGCGTGGCCTAATTTGGGGGCGTGGCCTATACGCGCTGCTCTCCCACGAGGCCACGCCCCCATTTTGCCGCTATGGGGGCATGACCCAGAGGCTCTGTGAGCCTCTAGCCATGCCCCTTCCCCCTGGCTGCGGGAATAGACGCTGTGCGCATGCGCACAGCGTTTATTCCCCGCTGCTTAGCAGCTGACAGGGGGGACTCCCAACAGCCCCCCCACACCGCGGGACACTGCCGCCCGCGGGTGGGACAGCGGGACAGGCCCTGACAATCGGGACTGTCCCGATAAAATCGGGACTGTTGGGAGGTATGCAAATGGAGTTATTATATATTAAGTACTGTGTGTGTTTTATCCTTAATAAAGATGTTTATTTCCATGCTTTACTTTCTAAAGAGTTATAGAAAGTTGTATAACCAATATTTAAAATGATCTCAGTGAAGCTGGATCTTTAATGAAAACGTTTTGTTCTCAAGTGCTGTTTACTTTAACATAATTAATTATATGTAAAATACAGTATATTTAGTGTTGTTTACAGATATGACACACAGTAAAGTGTAGTTCCTTCTACACCAGGGATGTAATACCGGTATTTTGATAGTATATCAGATTAGGAAGGAATATATATATATCTGTAGATATTACAATTGTTTATTTTCTGGCCCTGGCAATGTTTGTAGAAGGAGCTGTAAGAAAGGTCGGTGAGCCCATAATGAGGCAATATGAGGAAGTTACCTCAGTCAAGAAAATTAAAGAAACTTAGGGCCTTATTCTAGTTCACTCTTTCTGACAAAATTCTTCTTAGATGGACAAAACCATGTGCACTGCAGGGGGGCAGGTGTAACATGTGCAGAGAGAATTAGATTTGGGTGAGTAATTTTGTTTCTGTGCAGGGTAAATACTGGCTGCTTTATTTTTACACTGCAATATAGATCTCACTTTGAAGTAAAACCCCACCCAAATCTAATTCTCTCTGCACAAGTAACATCTGCCCCCCTGCAGTGCACATGGTTTTGTCCATCTAGGAAGGAATTTGTCAGAAAGAGTGAACTAGAATAAGGCCCTTAGTAAAGGACAACATTTGTAACTGCATACAAATGTTCTTGATTTAAATATCTAAATTAGTGGCAATTACCTTGTTGGTAGATTCATAGGGGTGTATTCAATGCGGGGGGCGAGCGGTGACAGCGTGCAGTGTTGCCTGCTCGCTGCCTCCGTTCGCCTGGTCAGTATTCAACTGACCCCCCCTACCCCACGCATACACTGATTCCCCCTTGGGTACTTGTTTCCTATCTGGGCGCCCGTCGCGGGCATCGCGGGTACATTTATGTATGGCCGCGACGCGACCGACGCGATGCCCGCGATTTCCCATTGAAACCAATGTTAAACTTGGAAATCGTGTCGGTCGCGTCGCGGCCGGCCATAAATGTACCCGCGATGCCCGCGACGCGATGCTCACGATTTCCCATAGGAATCAATGTTAAAAGCCGCGATGGACCCGATTTTACTGTTAAATGCCTCAATCCACCCGATTTGGCCATAGGAATCAATGTTAAATGGGCTACAGAGCCCATTAACCCTTAAATGTCCCCCCCAATTTTTGACGCCACCCCACGATCGACGCCAACCCGAAGCGTGGCGAGCGCAGCGAGCCCGCGAGGGGCGGCGGTACGCGTCCTCCGACCTTTTCATGCCCTACTATCCACTAGGGCGTGGTGTGAGAATATAATAGTGTGGCGAGCGCAGCGAGCCACCGAGCCCGAAGCGTGGCGAGCGGACGCGGATACCTTCACAATTATGCGCGTCCCCTCACGGCCTTCACAGTGAAGGTATCCGCGTCCCCTCGCGGGGCTTGCTGCGCTCGCCACGCTTCGGGCTCGGTGGCTCGCTGCGCTCGCCACACTATTATATTCTCACACCACGCCCTAGTGGATAGTAGGGCATGAAAAGGTCGGAGGACGCGTACCGCCGCCCCTCGCGGGCTCGCTGCGCTCGCCACGCTTCGGGTTGGCGTGGATCGTGGGGTGGCGTCAAAAATTGGGGGGGACATTTAAGGGTTAATTGGGCCTAATTCAGGGTTAATATGGCCAAATCGGGTCAATTGAGCCATTTAACAGTGAAATCGCGGTCAATCAGCCTTTTTAACATTGTTCCCTATGGGAAAATCGCGGTGATCGCGGTCATCGCGGGCATCGCGACCATCCAATTTTACCCGCGATGACCGCGATCACCGCGATTTTTACCCCCGATGACCGTGATTTTGATCGTGGGCGCCCAGATAGGAAACAAGTACCCCCCCTTGCTCCGTTTTTGGAGTGAGGAAGAATCGGTGTATGCGGCCGCAGAAACAGTGAGAACCCTGGCTAAATGCAGCGGCTCCCTGCATTAGCCGCGAGCCTCGTCATTTGGGGGAATCCTCACTGTCCTGTGACAGAGAGGATTTCCTCAGAACGTAGAATAGGGTGAGCGGCCGGCGAGGGGGTTAAACAGCAATGATCATTGGTTTTTTGAAATCCCGGCCATTTAAACCCTTCGCCGGCCGCATTGAATAGGAACCATAAAATATTAGCAATTTTTACAATTCATAAATCTAATTGGACGAGAAGTGTGTAATTTACATTTCTGTGTCCGGCAGCAGAATTACTTGGCACTTTCCTCACAAAGGAACATAATCCTTGAATGCCATGTTACAGTTGAAAAGCAAAATGTTTGAGTTTTCAGTTCTAGAAAGTCAGAATGTAGGGGATTATAGAAGTGGATATGTTGCCACTAGAAACCAACAATTCTATAACAGAGCTATATTGCACCCAGTGATGGCCTGCCCATGACCACACCTTTTGATCAATAGCGTCATGTAGGAGGCAGGGCCACCAACGCCAGGACAGGACATGTCATGTCACAAAGGGTACGGGGGGCTCTGGTCCTGCTAACTGCAGTAGTGCCTGGGGTATCCTGAGGACACTACAGGTGGCTATAGACAGTGCCGGTGCAAGGCTTCTCAGCACCCTAGGCAAAACTTCAACCTCCCCCCAACCCCCCCCCCCCCCCCCTCAATTTTTTTTTAAGATAATGTGGTCATCCAATCCCCCCCGGGAAGGTGGCCAATTCCCCTGCTTTTCCTGGAGGTCCTCTGCATCCTCCCGTTTGCCACCAACAACAGAGTACAAGGAGGAGGGGGCAGCAATGTAGGAGGTATGACATAAGGGAAAGTATAGAGGTGAGGTCTAAGAAGTTCCTTAGCCGCCACCTGCATTAAGTACAACAAGGATCCTTGATTTTTTTATTTGTAGACTTGGTGGTGCCCCCCAGTGCCTAAAGCTGCCTAGTGGTAGAGCCGGCCCTGGCTATAGAGACTGTAGGATGCCTGCCTGATTGGTCAGCGCTGTATCCAAGAATCCTGGCTGCAGGGTGCCATTCTAGGCACCTGCTTGCCAGATGCAGGAGCCATGGGACAGTGATGGTAACACACACAGAGCCCTCAACTCTGTGCCACTCACACATCCCTTACAGCCCAGACATTCAATCATATTCTACTCATCATTTATCTAGCAGCTTCTAGAAGATAATAGCTATAAGCAATAAAATGTCAGTTTAGTAAGTATAACCCTTTGGCCTTCATAGAGCATCTTATCTCATGTTATCCTGTAATTATCCAGCGTAAAAAAAATTATAGAATTTGACAAACGATAATAATTACATCATGGCCTACCATTTAGTCTGCCCTGGAAGTATTTGTATCACTGCAAAAAAAGACGATTTTAGTATTTCACACTATTTTAGTTTCACTTCAATGTATTAACCCCTTCCCGACATTTGACGTATATATACGTCATGGCCGGGATGTACTTCCCGACACATGACGTATATATACGTCATGGCTTCAAACTGTCACTGCGTCTAGAGACGCAGTGACAGAGGGACGATGTCTGCTGTCCCTGACAGCAGACATGTCCCTGCATGCCCAGGGGGGGCTGCGATGCCACCCCCCCGTCGGCGATCGCTGTGATTGGCTGTTCAGTGTGAACAGCCAATTACAGCGTTTTCTGTGTCACCGGCGAATAACGTTCGCCGGTGACACAGGGATCGGAGGTGATTGGTGCTGTAAAGTACAGCACCAATCACCGCGGGGTGTAAGGGTGACACTGGTGTCACCCCACCTCACCCCGCCCGCCCCCAAAGGCCGTGATTGGTTCGTCGGACCGACGGACCAATCACAGCCATGGAGGGGGGTTTAAACTAACGGTGACTGCACTGCAGACGCCATTCCGGTCTGGAATTATGTGCAGTGCGGTCACCGTGCCTAGCTGCCGCAGTATACTGACCTGAACCTTGCCAAATACTTACCTGATCACTGCCTGGATCTTGCTACTTCTTGCTTCTTGCTGTGACTTCCTGTGCTGTGTTGTGCTGTGTTGTGCTGCTGCAGTGTCATCGAGTATAGATAGAGAGATAGAGAGAGAGAGATAGAGAGAGATAGAGAGGGCTAGTGACAGAGAGTGCTATATTTTGTGCTGCTGCAGTGTGATAAAGTTATAGATAGAGAGATAGAGAGAGATAGAGAGAGATAGAGAGAGATAGAGAGATAGTGACAGATTGTGCTATATATTTTTTATATAACTGACTGCTGCCCCCCCTTTTGTGCTGATCAGTATAAATTAACTGATCAGCAACTTTTTGGGGGCGCAGGGTTTTATTTTTATATAAATACCTGTCAGTGCTGCTGCTGCAGTGTTTTTTTCTGCACTACATACACACTACACACTACATACCCCCCTGGGATGAAATAAAGTTTGTACCCCCCCCTACACTATACACGTGTTGAAACATTTCACTACCAGAAACACAAAAATAAAAATGGCATCCCAAATGTCATCCCAAATGTCATCCCAGTCATCCAGAAGAATGTATTCAGCGGAGGCATATGCCATGCTTGCCTCTGACTCTGACACAGCCAGTGATGCAAGCGGGGAATTTGAAGGCTTCGTCTTAAGCTCCTTTTCCTCCTCTGGTGATGAGGGACCCCCTCAAAGACGCCCCCGTAGAGCAGCTGAGACCCCCCCCCCCCCAATAATTGATCTCGTATGGACCCCACCACCAGACAATTTTGAGCCCCAGGTTCCTGAGTTTTTGGCCATGCCAGGAATCCAATTTGATTCCACAGGTCTCAGAGAAATTGACTTTTTCAAATTATTTTTCTCTGATGATTTTATAAATTTAATGGTGGACCAAACTAATTTATATGCCCAGCAGTTCATTGCTCAAAACCCCACGTCATCATTTGCTAGGTGGACCCCTGTAGATGCAGTAGAGATGATGACGTTTTGGGGTCTGGTGTTTCATATGGGCATAGTAAAAAAGCCAGAAATTAGGCAATATTGGAGTACAGATGTTCTGTACAGCACCCCATTTTACCGTATGGCCATGACTCGGGCTCGTTTTGAGATGATCCTTAAATTTTTGCATTACAATGATAATGCACAGTGCCCACCCAGAGATGATCCCACCTTTGACCGGCTATTCAAAGTCAGGCCGGTCATTGATCATTTCAGTGCCAAATTTGAAGAGATGTACATCCCTGAAAAATTTATTTGTATCGACGAGTCCCTTATACATTTTAAAGGAAGGGTTAAATTCCGCCAGTACCTTCCCAGTAAGAGGGCAAGGTATGGCATAAAAATGTATAAGCTGTGTGAAAGCACCTCAGGGTACACCCACAGGTTTAGGGTATATGAAGGGAAGGATTCAAGAATTGAACCGCCAGAATGCCCCCCCTCCCTCGTAGGTGTTAGTGGAAAAATTGGCTGGGATTTAGTGCACCCCTTCCTGGATAAAGGTTATCACCTCTATGTGGATAACTTTTACACTAGCATCCCCCTGTTTAAGGCCCTTGGTTCAAGAGGTACAGCAGCTTGCGGTACTGTGCGTAAGAACCAAAGAGGCCTCCCAAAAACGCACATTGCCCAAGTAATGAGAAGGGGTGAAAGCAGGGGAATATACACCGAAAATATGTTGTTGGTCAAATATAAGGACAAGAGGGATGTCCTTATACTGACAACAATTCATGGAGACAGTACCACCTCCGTCCCTGTACGAGGTACCAGTACCCACACCTCAAAACCTAATTGTATCCTGGATTACAATAGGTACATGGGCGGAGTGGATCTTTCAGATCAGGTACTGAAGCCGTACAGTGCCCTGCGGAAAACAAAAATCTGGTACAAGAAGCTGGCCGTGTATATCATCCAGATGGCACTGTATAACGCTTACGTGCTATTCCGTTCTACCAGCCAGAGGGGGACATTTATGCACTTTCAAGAGGAAGTCATAAAGGGCCTAATATTTGGGAACCAGCAGGCAGAGGGCCCCAGTACTTCTAGTACTGGCCCCCGTATTGTACCAGGGCAGCATTTTCCTAACGAAATCCCCTCCACTGCAAGAAAGGGCAGGACACAAAAAAGGTGCAAAGTTTGCTATAAAAAGGGAATAAGAAAGGAAACTATTTTCCACTGTGAAACTTGCCCCGACAAACCCGGCCTATGTATAAAGGAGTGTTTTAAAATATACCACACATCTATGGATTATTAGGTTCATCATTTCACCGTGCTTCGGGGGTCTTGCTAATGCCACATAGCACCCACCATTCATTCCACCAGAATCTGAGCTGCAAAATCCAAAAATCACTCCTTCCCTTCTGAGTCCTGCCATGCACCCAACTGGTATTTTTTGGTCACATATGAGGCATTGCCATACTCGGGAGAAATTGGGGCACAGATTTTGGGGTGCTTTGTCTCCTTCATTCCTTGTGAAAATGACAAATTTTGAGTCAGAACTGCATTTTTGTGTAAAAAAATGTAATTTTTCATTTTCACTGCCAAGTTGTATCAAAATTGGTGAAACCCCTGGGGGTTTGAAATGTACACTATACCCCTAGATGAATTCCCTGAGGGGTGTAGTTTGCAAAATGGGGTCACTTGTGGGGGGGTTCCACTGTATTGGTGTTTTGGGGGTCTTGCTAATGCGACATAGCACCCACCAACATTCCACCAGAATCTGTGCTGCAAAATCCAAATATCACTCCTTCCCTTCTGAGTCCTGGCACTTTTTGGTCACACATGAGGCATTGCCGTACTCGGGAGAAATTGGGGCACAGATTTTGGGGTGCTTTGTCTCCTTCATTCCTTGTGAAAATGACAAATTTTGAGTCAGAACTGCATTTTTGTGTAAAAAATGTAATTTTTCATTTGCACAGCCCAGTTGTATCAAAATTGGTGAAACCCCTGGGGGTTTGAAATGTACACTATACCCCTAGATGAATTCCCTGAGGGGTGTAGTTTGCAAAATGGGGTCACTTGTGGGGGGGTTCCACTGTATTGGTGCTTGGGGGGTCTTGCTAATGCGACATAGCACCCACCAACATTCCACCAGAATCTGAGCTGCAAAATCCAAAAATCACTCCTTCCCTTCTGAGTCCTGCCATGCACCCAAATGGTATTTTTTGGTCACATGTGAGACATTGCCGTACTCGGGAGAAATTGGGGCACAGATTTTGGGGTGCTTTTTCTCCTTCATTCCTTGTGAAAATGAAAAATTTTGAGCCAGAACTGCATTTTTGTGTAAAAAATGTAATTTTTCATTTGCACAGCCCAGTTGTACCACAATTGGTGAAACCCCTGGGGGTTTGAAATGTACACTATACCCCTAGATGAATTCCCTGAGGGGTGTAGTTTGCAAAATGGCGTCACTTGTGGGGGGGTTCCACTGTATTGGTGCTTGGGGGGTCTTGCTAATGCGACATAGCACCCACCAACATTCCACCAGAATCTGAGCTGCAAAATCCAAAAATCACTCCTTCCCTTCTGAGTCCTGCCATGCACCCAAATGGTATTTTTTGGTCACATGTGAGACATTGCCGTACTCGGGAGAAATTGGGGCACAGATTTTGGGGTGCTTTTTCTCCTTCATTCCTTGTGAAAATGAAAAATTTTGAGCCAGAACTGCATTTTTGTGTAAAAAAATGTAATTTTTCATTTGCACAGCCCAGTTGTATCAAAATTGGTGAAACCCCTGGGGGTTTGAAATGTACACTATACCCCTAGATGAATTCCCTGAGGGGTGTAGTTTGCAAAATGGGGTCACTTGTAGGGGGGTTCCACTGTATTGGTGCTTGGGGGGTCTTGCTAATGCGACATAGCACCCACCAACATTCCACCAGAATCTGAGCTGCAAAATCCAAAAATCACTCCTTCCCTTCTGAGTCCTGCCATGCACCCAAATGGTATTTTTTGGTCACATGTGAGACATTGCCGTACTCGGGAGAAATTGGGGCACAGATTTTGGGGTGCTTTTTCTCCTTAATTCCTTGTGAAAATGAAAAATTTTGAGCCAGAACTGCATTTTTGTGTAAAAAATGTAATTTTTCATTTGCACAGCCCAGTTGTATCAAAATTGGTGAAACCCCTGGGGGTTTGAAATGTACACTATACCCCTAGATGAATTCCCTGAGGGGTGTAGTTTGCAAAATGGGGTCACTTGTGGGGGGGTTCCTAAATTTTAGCATCTTATAGTGCATAGAAACCTACATGGTGCCTAAAAAATAATCTCATAAAAAGGAGGCTCCAAAATCAAGTAGGTGCTCCTTCTATTATGAAGCCTGTGGTTTGGTCAACGTGCACACTAGGGCCACATATAGGATATTTATGAAAACAAAAGAATTGGGGGAATCAATTTTTAGTCACATTTCTCTAGTAAAATCTACTGTGTTCCTTAGAAAAATGTATTAAAATTGCAAATCTGCAAAAAAAAACTTTGTTTTAATTCCTGTGAAACACCTAAAGGGTTAACAAACTTCCAAAATGCTGTTTTGAATACTGTGAGGGATGCAGTTTTTGAAATGGCATCATTTATGGGGGTGTCTCACATACAAGTCCCTCAAAGTCACATCAGAACTGAACTGGTCCCTAAAAAAATCAGTGTTTGAAATTTTCTTGAAAATTTGAGAATTTGCTATTCATATTGTAAGCCTCCTAGTGTCCAAAAAAATTAAAAGGAAGTTGAAATAATGATGGAAACATAAAGTAGACATAAGGTATATGTTAGTTATTAACTATTTTGAGTGGTATGATTATTTGTCTCACAAGGAGAAAATTTAACATTTTGCAAATTGCTAAATTTTCCATTTTTTTACGACATTTTGGTATTTTTCACAAAAAAACACAGACTGTATCGACCAAAATTTACCACTAATTTGAAGTACAATGTGTCACGAAAAAACAATCTCAAAATCACTGGGATAAGTAAAAGCAAAAAAAGTTATCCCCACTTAAGTGATACATGTCAGATTTGAAAAAAAGGGCTCTGTCAGGAAGGCAAAAACTGGCTCTGTCAGGAAGGGGTTAAAGGGATTTTGCAGCATTTTTTTTTTTTTTTTTGAGTAATCAGATCACATTTCCTATACTTGTAATTGGAAGAATGTAATACTTTGCTATACCATAGTACTTTTTACTATTTACAGCAAAATATACTGCATAATATGTTTTTTTGACATTTGTCTTGTATTTAAGATAGTTGAAGAACTGCATCTGCTCTGTCCTCGTTTCCGTTTATGTCAGGGTTGCCGACTTTAAGAATCTCCTCTCTGGGAGAAGCCCAGAGAGGAGACTTTCAGCAGCAGTTCTGGTGGCGGGGCTTGAGCGGTGCATCATTAAGCCCCGCCCCCATGATGCAAAATAGCTGAATTCACTGATCTCTGTGGAGGGGGCGGGGCTAAAATCACACTATTGTGTCATTTTAGCTCTGCTCCCTCCTCTGAGACCCGTGGATTGCGGCATTTAAATTCTGACGTCGGGGGGAAGACGGCCACGATCAGGGGGTGGGGGGGGGGGTACAGTGGGGGTCCTCCCCACCTTTCCCGGGGGCCGGTAGGGGGACCTGATTTTCGGGAGACTCCCGGCCATTCCAGGAGGTTAAGCAACCCTGGTTTATGTGTCAGTTATAAAATCTGACATTGGGTGAGATGTACTAAGCCATGAAAAGTGATAAAATGGAGAGTGATAAACCACCAACCAATCAGTTCGTACCTGTCATTTTTAAAACACAGTCTGTGACATGGCAGGTAGGAAATGATTGGTTGGTGGTTTATCACTCTCCATTTTATCACTTTTCAAGCTTAGTACATCTGGCCCATTATTAGATTTAGAAGGAGATCTAGTATGTGGTGAGTGAGTCACATAATGTAATGCTAATTTTTTTTTTATTTTTTTAGTTATTGATTTCATTACATGGTAGTTGACTTTTAAGGCGAGCACACCAGTTTTCATTTTCGCTATCTGGGATGCTGAATGTGAGAATTCGAGGTGGGTTACGCCAGGGATGGGTGGGGGTGGGTTTATGCACTGGAGGAGACTTTTTGAGTTATGCTGCGGGAGGTATGGTTAATCATTTTGAAGGGGTGGTTAGGTTTAGACTGCAGGCTTAAGGAAGGATAAGGTTTAGGCAGCGTGGTATGGAGGTTTGACACTAGCAGGGAGGGTAAAGCTCCATACACACAGGGCAATATGATCGCTGAGCAATATATTGCTCAGTGTCTCGTTTTCATCAGCGACCAGAAATGGTTGCTGATAAAAACAAGACTCTCTGCCGGGTGAAGCATGCTCCTCCCACCAACTACCACTCCAAGGCTTGTCGCAGGAGTGCATTCTGGGCAAAAGTCGCCCCACACACACAGGGATATGGTTTCTCAGTGACCATATCCCCGGCAATTGTAGCTGAAATCGCCCCGTGTGTACGGGCATAGGTGTCGATTCTGTGGGTGCTCAAGGGCCCGAGCACCCATGGGAATTGATGAGCATCCACGAGTCCTGCTGCTGTGCCGCCATATTAACTTGCTAATTTACGGCTGCAACACCCACATTACCGGACCCGCCATCTGGGAAACAGTATGCCGTGAAGAGTGTATTCTATCCGCGGAGTACCTGCACTGTGTGGGGCATTTATGTACCTGCACTGTGGGGGCATTTATGTACCTGCACTGTGTGGGGCATTTATGTATGTGGAACTCTGTTGCTGTAATTTGAATATTGGAGACAACTGTGCTCCGTAATATAAATTGGTAATATTTTGTGGCAAGTCCCCTTTCCCATTAAGCCACTCCTCTATATTTTTGGCTTGAGCACCCACCAGCAAAAACATAAATCGGCACCTATGTGTACGGGGCTTTAGATAGGATGGGGAGGGTTAGGGGGCACAGGGGGAAGGTACGTATACTGTACGTGCCTGACCCCTGTCGTGATTACCTCCATCAGGATGCTGGCACCGGTATTCTGAACCCTGCAATATCAACCACTGTTCATCCATATATATCCCCACTATCTTTGTTTACTTTTGATATTTTAAAAGCGTCTCTTCACTGATCAAGCACTTCAATGTAAGTTAACAAATTTGTTCATTCTATGTTTCCTTATTAGGTTTCTGGTTGTCTTCATCCATTTCACATTAATATGTTTCAATCTACTGGTGCTTGATGCCCATTTCCACTACCAGATGCTATCCACTTTTTTCACAGCAAATTGTTTTTCTGGACATGGGTCTACATGGGTCTACAGGAAATTGTTACATCATTAAAATGTGATCCCTCCTATAAGCACTTACAAATCACTAGTAAATCTAATAGATGCTTACTATCCCGAAAATACGGCAATTCGTATTCGTATTGATAGCACATCAATACGAATTGCTGTATTTTCGGGATAGTAAAAATAAGTGTATTTCTGGATACAAATACACCTATTTTTTTTACAAATTTCCATTAGTAAATTTCCCCCTTAGTATCTGCGGATAGGACATGTTTCACTACCAACAGTAACATTACAGATGAGGGCAACATTACCTTTATCTCATCAGATAAAAAAAAAAAATCAGTGCTACTTACTGTCAAATCATTATATTGGACCATGTAATAACTATGTTATTTGGCAGTGGCAGGCTGAGCCAGGGGGCAGGGTGCCATGTGCCCCCCCCCCCCCCAGGCCACTCGGCACCCTGTCTCAGGCCACCGCCACAGTCACCCCCCCTCCCCCCTGCGCTCACTACTATACAGAGTGCACTGTGCATCGCAGGCTTCCCCCACCCCAGTCAGTTAGCGGCTATTTGAAATGTGGCACTGGCTGCCAACCAATCAGGACTCATGTTCCATCAGCCGCAGTGATTGGCACCTGGGACGCGAGCTCCGATTGGCTCACGAACTGGAGCCATATTTGAAATGGCTGCCGGAGGGGTTAGCATCGGCAGCAGTGTGAGTTGGGCTGGGCTGGGGGAGAGTGCTGAGCAATCGCCACATCTATGACAACCATCCCTGCAAGAGCCATGTACACGCATAGCTCTGCCCCCTCTCTATTCTCTACTCTCTATACCTTCCCTGCTGCTAGTAGGGATGTGTCAGTGTTGCAGCATGCCTGTCCTGGCCCCAGCAGTGACAGTCTCCTCACTCTTTTTAATGAGTGATTCAGTAACCAGCTTCCTTATGCCCTGTGCCAGCCTACTCCTGGTGTCCCCAGCTCCCACCTATTCTGTCCTGGCTCTCCTCATATATAGTACTAGACAATTCCTCCTTTCCCCGGCTTCCACCACAACCTGCATATCTCTGCCCTCCCTAGCACCCATGTCTCTCTAGTGCCGTGTGTCTCTCTGCTCCTCTCCCTAGTGCCCTGTGTCTATCTGCCCTCCCTAGCATCCTGCAACTCTCTGCCCTCCCTAGCGCCCAGCATCTCTCTGCCCTCCCTAGCACCCATGTCTCTCTAGTGCCGTGTGTCTCTCTGCTCCTCTCCCTAGTGCCCTGTGTCTATCTGCCCTCCCTAGCATCCTGCAACTCTCTGCCCTCCCTAGCGCCCAGCATCTCTCTGCCCTCCCTAGCGCCCTCTGTCTCTCTGCCCTCCCCAGCACTCTGCACCTGTCTCTGCCCACCCTAGCGCCCTATGTCTCTATATTCCTCCCTAGCGCCCTGCCTCTCTCTATCCTGCCCTATCACCCTGTGTCATCCCACCGTCACTGTCCCTGCGTCTCTCCCCACCGACACTGTCCCTGCGTCTCCACCGACACTGTCCCCAAGTCCCCGCTGACACTGTCCCTGCATTGTGGCCCACTCCATGTCGCATAATGTTAATTTTAGTTCCTACTGTGCAGCATAATGTGAATTTTGGACCATTCCATTTGGCATAATGTGAATTTTGGTGCAATCCGTGTGGCATAGCGTGAATTTTGGCTCAGTCCATGTGAATTTGGCTTATTCCGTGTTCCGTTATTCCGAATAATGTGAATATTTAATCATTGCATGTGAATTTTGGCTTATTCCGTGTGGCATAATGTGAAGGACATGCCCCCTTTTGAGTGGCCACACCCCCTTTCCATGTGAGAGAGGTACTTAAGTTAAGTACATAAGATGCCAGTCTTAATATTTTAAAAAAAGGTACTTCTGTAATATCTGGGCGCCCGATTTTTTCATCGCATCACATCGCATGCAATATAGTGGCATACAATTCATCAATGAACCTGTTTAAAACAAGTGACTTTAGTCAGTAAAGTAATACATGTATTCTGCGTCCCTTCGCGGGGCTCGCTGCTCTCGCCACACTATATAAAATCAACTCCATGCGTAGTTAGATAGTGGGGGTATGAAATCACCCATGGTTGACTATACAATTAAAAATCGGGTCTTTACAATGAAAAATCGCATCGCATGCCTTAAGTAGTGCCATGCTATGAAAAAAAACGGGCGCCCAGATAATACATAAGTACCAATTTTATTAATTGTTAATTAACATCCGTTACTGTAATCTCTGTTACTGTAATCATAGCTTTCTCATGCACCCTAGATAAGCTCATTCATCTGAAACCTGTGACAGCTGCCCCTTTAATACTAATTCTGGTGCTGTGTTGGAGATTGTCTCACCTTTAAAAGCCATAAGGTAGTTGGCAGGTGAGCTCTAAGCCAGAAAAAAACACATGTTCATTTTAGCTATAATGTGTCAGCAGTTGCCAGGTTCCTAATAGACCAGTTGTTAGTGTAGGACTTGCAGTGAAATTGGGTCCCTTGGCGGTGGGGTGCAAGCTTAAATGCATTGATCAATTTATGAACTAAAACCCCCCATTTTTTTTTATTTGATTATTTGTATATTAAGGTGAGTTAGTGTATTATGCTGAGTGCTGAGCCCCCTGTATTTGTATTTACTAGAATGTGCGGTCACATGCCACTCTACCCCAACCTGGGAAGTATGGGTGCTGTTTGTGCTCCATTCATAGGAATGGCTAGTGCAGTGGTACTTCTGTATCTATCTATCTATCTATCTATCTCTATATCTATATCTATACAGTGTGGAAGGAATAACAGCGGCACTCAAGCGGGTCTTTTCAAAACATGTATTTTTTAAAAGAGAAAAAACTGCCGTTTCGGAGTTACATGCCCCGTTATCAAAGTGGACTGGTGAGACCATATATACTGGTGAGAATATATCTATCTCTATCTCTATCTCTATATATTCCAAATAGATAATGGCACTCGCTATACATATAATCCTGGTCCTGTTGCCTTCCGCAATTAGGAGCACTCGGTCCCCACAAATAGACAATGTCCGGCGGCACTCAGGAACTTGAAAGAAGGACACAGCCACAGGCGCTCTTAAGCCAATGTTTCAATAAGTTTATCTTATTTTCATGCCCTGATGAAAATAAGATAAACTTATTGAAACGTTGGCTTAAGAGCACCTGTGGCTATGTGTTTCCTTCTTTCAAGTTCCTGAGTGCCGCTGGACATTGTCATATATATATATATATATATATATATATATATATATATATATATATATATATATATATATATATATATATATATATATATATATATATATATATATATATATATATATATATATATATATATATATATATATATATATATATATATATATATATATATATATATATATATATATATATATATATATATATATATATATATATATATATATATATATATATATATATATATATATATATATATATATATAAAGAAAGCACTTACCCAACCTTGCAGCAGGATAAGAGACAGACCAGCACTCAGTAAATAGGTGAAAAAAATACGTGTATTGAAGTTGTAGGTACTTGTTTCCTATCTGGGCGCCCGTCGTGGTGATCGCGGGTACATTTATGTCTGGCCGCGACGCGATGCCCGCGATTTCCCATTGAAACCCATGTTAAACATGGAAATCGCGTCGGTCGCGTCGCGGCCGGCCATAAATGTACCCGCGATGCCTGCGACGCGATGCACCCGATTTCCCATAGGAATCAATGTTAAATGGCCCGACCGACGCGATTTTACTGTTAAATGCCTCAATGGACCCGATGTGGCCATAGGAATCAATGTTAAATGGGCTACAGAGCCCAAATAGGCACAATTAACCCTTAAATGTCCCCCCAAATTTTTAACGCTACCCCACGATCCACGCCAACCCGAAGCGTGGCGAGCGCAGCGAGCCCGCGAGGGGCGGCGGTACGCGTCCTCCGACCTTTTCATGCCCTACTATCCACTAGGGCGTGGAGTGAGAATAGAATAGTGTGGCGAGCGCAGCGATCCACCAAGCCCGAAGCGTGGCGAGCGCAGCGAGCCCTACGAGGGGACGCGGATACCTTCACAGGTAAACGCGTCCCCTCGCGGGCTTCACAGGTGTCCGTGGCCACACGGACACCTGTGAAGTCCGCGAAGGGACGCGTTTACCTGTGAAGGTATCCGCGTGCGCTCGCCACGCTTCGGGCTCGGTGGCTCGCTGCGCTCGCCACACTATTCTATTCTCACTCCACGCCCTAGTGGATAGTAGGGTATGAAAAGGTTGGAGGACGCGTACCGCTGCGCTCGCCACGCTTCGGGTTCACGTTGATGGCGGGGTGGCGTCAACTACTTTTGGGGGGACATTTTTATGTTCAGGGGTGTTTTTGCCCCATTTCCCATTGTTCCCTATGATAATTTGGGGAAATTGATCCA